>NW_024881966.1:0-511390 GCF_019059575.1 Amphibalanus amphitrite
TTGAATTTAAACAAACCTTAGAGAAGATGTATGGGGTAGCGAAACCTTTGTTTTATTATAGTTTGGGAACCAAGGGAGACAACATTTTGCACACTCGCCTCAGGCTTGGTATGTCCAGCTTAAACTCTCATTTGTTTCAAATAAATTCATCTTTGGTAGATTCACCATATTGTAAATGCAATTCCCTCACAGAATCAGTACACCATTATTTCTTGTCTTGTCCGCAGTACGCACAAAAAAGGGAAGAGCTTGAAGCATCGTTAAGACATTTAATAAATAATTACCATACGCTTAACTCAAAAGATAAATTAACTATTATACTTCATGGTCCTGGAAAAAACAGTAGCCTGTGTGTGGCTGTGGCTGCTTCGGTACAAAAGTATATCAGGGAAACCAAGCGCTTTGAGTCTTAAATATGAGATACTGTAAAGAAATATGATTTGTTAAAGGTAGGAAAGCCACGGAAAAGTGATGTGTGATGTGGGGTGTTTGTTGTCAATTATCATGGACCAGTGTGAATGATGTACCTCGACTTAAGCACGTAAGTGCTTTTGTACTAATTCATACATGCGTCTGGATGCTCAAATACATGTGATTATGGGATTATGGGAATGGTATCTAACAGTTTTTCGCAAATAACTTTTGATAGAGGCATGCTAGAGCGATGAAAACGCCTTAGATGTGTTCAGCTCGACGATACGTACGGATCGACTGATATGCAACATGACCCTTTCCGGTCAGGTCATGACCTTGACCTGAGGTCAAAGTTTCAAGTTGACCTTTCAAGGTCAAGTTATAGTACATTTGATGCGTCTTGACGAGAGGAACACGATACCGGTAAAAGTAAGCTCGTACAAGGCTTGGGTCAAAAGTTATTGCAGAAAAACTGTTTTCGAAAAAAATCGGCTATTTTTGCAGTTTTTGCCCCCTGCAGGCAAAACTGTTGACGTTAGGTCAAATCTGAGAGAATTACTCAGAAAGGGCGTTAATAGGGCTATCGAATGCGCTTTTCCGCGCCGCTGTAGCTCTATTGGTTCCCGAGTTATGCGTTGGCTTCTTGGAAATTTTCGACATTCGACCTGGAAATCGGCGAAATTTTGCCTTCAATGACCTCTGGTGACCTGACCTTTGACCTGACCAAAAAATTGACTGAAGTGATTTCGTCATTATTTTTGACGCTCTTTTGAACGCCGCCTTCTGCGTATCGCTACGTGGCCCAGGAGCCGAGTTACAAGGGGGGGGGGTGTTCAAACACCCACCCCCCCCCCCAGCAGGGCGTGGAAATCCAGGACCCCCAGCCGGGCGCGGGTTAAACAAGAAAAGGTAGTTTGTCACCAATAAAGAGCACAAAACAAATATCAAGCACATATTGCACGTGATAAGTGAATCATTTCAAGGCGATACAATTGACTTATGTTATTACAGCAAGCATTTCAAGCAGTGTGATCTGAGATTTTTGGTATTTATGTAATTAAAGCATTTTATTTCATTTTCTTTAAATTTGTCTTTTTATCTGCTAGATCAGTCAGACACTGATATTTTTATCCTAATGGCTAGAGTCAAGAGAAGAAAAAACTGAAAGACACTTGCAATCTTAACAAATGTCATAAGAAACGGTTTGGAAGAGGTCTACCCAAGGTCTACCTAAGAAGGCACAGACCTATGTTCTTGTTGTTGGAAGGCTTCTGATGTGTGCTGAAATTCATCTGCCAACTGAACCAGACATAGCCCGACTTATGGCCAACATATAAAGTAAAAAAGATTGAAGAATTTAAGTTGTAAGTTGCTACTGCAATTAACCCGCGCACCGACGGGGGTCTGCGCCAACTTCGTACCGACGGGGGGGGGGGGGGGGCGGATGACCGCCCCCCCCCTGAGATCTCGAGAACGAAGCAAGATAGCGACAAGCGGTAAACGGCATCGGATACGCACGGCCAAGATCTACAATTTTTACTAAGGTCATTTTCAGGTCAGGTCAAAGATGACGTCACAGGGGTCGAAAAAGTCAAAATGGCGGCGCTAGATATGGAGAGAGTTTTTCTCGAATAACTTTCGATTTAGTCAAGATAGGAACAAACTAAGGGCATCATCGTGATCCTCTCGTCAATCCGCATCGAATGATATATATGTTGACCTCGAAAGGTCAAGGTCAAAGGTTGACCTCAGGTCACGTGACCTCGAGGTCATCATGTATATCATTCGATGCGTCTTGACGAGCTGAACACAATGAGACCATCCACGCGTCTGTATCTTGTTCCTGTACGGAGTTATTGGCCAAAAACCTTTGGTGACCTTTGATGACGTCACATGACCTCACAGCTGCCCAACAGCAAAACAGACCTCAAGGTAGTGAAGGTTGATCGTATATGAAGTCATGTATGGTATATGGGGCCATTCCGACCCGTTTTAGTGGTAAAAACAGGGAGTTGATTTTTCCCCCATTGACTTATAATGGGGAGGTCGCGAAATTGACCTGACCTTAGGTCACAGATATCAAAATTCCGAGATATACAAATTGTAGCTACTAATGACCTCATAATATCCTGCGAGTTTCAAAGGCCTCCGACATCTACTGTAGCTCTGGCACGGTGACAAAGTTGCAAAAAAGTGACTTGAGGTTGGGTCATTCAAAGTGACCTGGTGACCTGACCTTAAAAGGTAGGAGGTTCAAACTTGCACACCATGTGTAAAATTGATGAGGTTATAGTCATACCAAATTTCGCGGCGCTACGCGCCGCGGTTTTCCCGCTATTCGCGAAAAACCTCAGGGGGGGCGGATATCCGCCCCCCCCCGTCGGTGCGCGGGTTAAACACGATGGAGGCTGGAGCCGTCAAGAAAACTGAATGGAAGCTCAGCAAGACTGCAACAGTCGAAATGCCTACCAAGTGTGACCTGCTAATGACTGGCTTAATTATTTCTTGCGTGTCTCAACTTCGCGAATAACTCGCGTAAAAAGCCGCTGATCGCGACGAAACTTTAAGTACCCTCGAGTTGATCAAATTTACACCTACCCTGAAAAATTCATGACCCTGACCCAAATGACCTTTGACCTTTGACCTACTTTTCGAGACCATGTTTGGCCGGAATCGCGATTCGGCGTATGTCGGCTCGCATTAGCGGCGCGTTTGCAGTCTTTTCGTGGTTTCAAGCGTTCAAACATATGAAATGATGTTGGTCCCATGCATATTAGAGTGGGTGTCAAGGTCACCTGAAGGTCAGGTCAGGTCATTGACCTTTGATGACCTCGGCTCACTTTTACGAGTTTTAGATGTTTCTAGGGCAGTTTTCGAAGCTGAATTCGAATTTAACAACCATATGAACGTTTACGAAGTAGTTTTGGTGCCTTTGTAACATGTTACGAAGCTGTCAGAGGCGGTTGACACCTACTACGAATACCCGGCAGGACACCTACTGGTTGACCTGACCTGACCTGACCCGACCTGGCCTAAATGCATGAAGACATCATCTGTGATCAAAACTAACATGATATTCGTGATCAGCACCCCGAAATTTGGGTCCTTTCCCGATTTTTGGGTCATTGACCTGACTTGGAAGGTCAACCAATGACCTAGGACCTAAAAATTGGGTATCGTCGGCTTCCTCTCGTCGCGGGCAACACGCTCGTTTTTTCCGCGAAGCTGTAGCTCGATCAGGGGCGAAACGGCAAGGGGGGTCCAACAGACCCCCCCCCCTTATACGCTCGCGGCTGGAAAAACACCAATACGGGGGAGGGTTAACCGGCGCACCGACGGGGGTCTGCGCCAACTTAGAACCGATGGGGGGATGACCGCCCCCCCCCTCCTGAGATCTCGAGAACGAAGCAAGATAGCGACAAGCAGTAAGCGGCAAGGGATACGCACGGACAAGGGATACAATTTTTACTAAGGTCATTTTCAGGTCAGTTCAAAGATGACGTCACAGGGGTCAAAAAAGTCAAAATGGCGGCGCTAGATATGGATTTTTTTTCTCGAATAACTTTCGAACTAGTGAAGATAGGAACAAACTATGGGCATCATCGTGATCGTTTCGTTAATCCGCATCGAATGATATATATATATATATATATATATATATATATATATATATATATATATATATATATATATATATATATATATATATATATATATATATATATATATATATATATATATATATATGTTGACCTAGGAAGTTCAAGATCAAAGATTGACCTCAGGTCACGTGACCTCGAGGTCATCATGTATATTATTCGATGCGCCTTGACGAGCTGAACACAATGAGACCATCCGCGCGGCTGTACTTGTTCCTGTACGGAGTTATGGGCAAAAAACCTTTGTTGACCTTTGATGACCTCACATGACCTTACATCTGCCTAACAGCAAACAGACCTCAAGGTAGTGAAGGTTGGTCGTATATGAAGTTATGTATGGTTAATGGGGCCATTCTGACCCGTTTTAGTGATAAAAACAGGGAGTTGATTTTCCCCCATTGACTTATAATGGGGAGGTCGAGAAATTGACCTGACCTTAGGTCATCGATATCAAAATTCCGAGATATAAAAATTGTAGTTACTCATGACCTTATAACATCCTGCGACTTTCAAAGGCCTCCGACATCTACTGTAGCTCTAGCACGGTGACAAATAGTTTCCCCCAAAGGCTGCTACCGGCACCGCCCCGCCCCAGAATTTTTTTGGGGGATACCGGCATGCTACCACGCCCAAAGCAAAAACACCACCAAATTACCGGCATACTAAAAAACCTGCATTGTTGATTCCAGTTTACCCCTACAAGAGATGCCACATTTTCCTCTTAGTGTCCAAAGTTTGAATCATATGCTAATAATTTTTTTTTGTGCAAAACCAAAAATACCGGCATGCTACCGGCAAGACATGCCAGATACCACAAAAAAAACCTGCGGTAGTGAAAAATTACCGGCATGCCGGTAATGCGGTAGGGAAACTTTGCAACTCTAGTGACAAAGTTGCAAAAAAGTGACTTGAGGTTGGGTCATTTAACCCGGCCGGGCCCGGGGGGTAATCCCAACCACCGCAGCCCGGGGGGGGGCGTTTTTCGCCCCCCCTGTCTAACTCCGTAAATAAGGGAGCTACGGAAACAAAAGCGATACCAAACGAAAGGTCCTTACGAGACGATTCTAAAGCACCTAAAATTTTTGACCTCAGGTCAATTTTCAAGGTCAGAGGTCAAGGTCAAAGGCAAAAACCGGCACATGTGTAGTGATCTCAAGGTAAGCCTTCTAGAGGACGGCAGGCGGCATCAAACCGGCAAAATTGGGTGTCAAACGAAAGAAGAGAACCTGAGGATTCCGAAAATTTGCTCAAAATTAAAGGTCAAGGTCAAGGTCACGCTCAAAATTGACCTCAAACTTGGCACTTTTTCGCACATCTTGCATGCTAACTTTCAAGATGTTTTAAAATGTTTTGAGGCTTATCAGTTCCCTATTTGTGGTTCCTCTTACGATACAAGGCTGCTCAAAGGTCAAGGTCACTGAAGAGTATCCCTGCTAGAGGCTATTTCACTAATTCAAGTTAGTAATAATAAATAAGACAATTTTGCCATCCGGAAGCTCTAAATGAAGGCTTAGAGGAAAATAGATGCCAGATTCGTGATCAGCGGGTACTAATCCATCATAAACGACCTTTCATGTGTCAAGGTCAACCAGAGGTCATTCGAGGTCACATGAGGTCAACATAAAACTTGACCTTTTCCGAACAAAATATATATCATTCGACGCGGCTTGACAAGGCGAATGCGATGGTACCACTGCCGTAGCTCTAGGACCATTTTTGTCGAAGTTATTTGCGAAAAACTAAAACCACATTTCGGGGTCGTTGACCTGACCTCTGACCTCAGGTCACCAAAACCATTTTTCTATTTTTCTCTAGGTCAAACGCTACACAACCGTGCTCGTAATTTGTCTTTATCTCTAAAACTCTATTTTTAGCAGCTATTTGAAGTTAGCGTCTGTGACGCCGAAGTTTGCCGTGCAGGGGTCTAGAAAAATGGACCTTGTGACGTCATCAAGGGGGCTAGGTCCAAATTTTTTACTTCAGAAGATGTCAAATTGATGGGAGAAAAGGTACTTAAAGTTTCGCTTTCCTATCCCTAAGCGTTCGGGAGCTATCGCAAATATTCGCCAGGGGGGGCGAAAAACGCCCCCCCCCGGGCCCGCGAGGGTTAAAGTGACGTGACCTGACCTTATAAGTTAGGAGGTTCAAACTTGCACACCATGTGTAAAATTGATAAGAGAATATTCGTGCAAAATTTCGAGGCGCTAGAGCCGCGGTTTTCCCGCTATCTACGAAAAATCTCAAGGGGGCGGATATCCGCCGCCCGTCGGTGCGCGGGCTAATACGAGCAATACAATAACTTTGCTACTAATGCAAGCAAGAAATAATGAATGCAGTTTTGATACGAATATATCAGGATCGCCTTTCTGCAGCGACAAGTATGGAGCCCTCGGGGTGTCAATGACGCCAGCTACAATAGCGTTCGCTGTCGCCCGTCCTTCCATGTCCCTGGGACACGATTGGATAACCCCCCAATAAAACAGCGTCGTTTGGCAGGGCAAAATGTACAAATGAACGACACTCCATACGTCGCAGCCCGGATTCAGCCCAGATTCCTGCCACCTCCGATCAAGCTGAAACTCTACTGGGTGGGCCACAATCTGCTGTGAAAATTTGGGACAAGTGACCTTTGCTGACCTCTTTAGGTCAAACGGCTGGGAATGCCACCGAATGACTCGGACTGTGGATTGGGCATGTCAGAACCTACATTGTGTTCGAGTGTCAGCTTGATCGGAGGTGTCCCGAATCTGGGCTGAATATGGGCTGTCATGATGGACATTCCAGGCAGCGCGTAACGGCCGCCGCCGCACAGTGGGCGGATATGCCATTCTAGCGCGACAGGGCCTGAATCTTCGAACGGAACCCTCGGTTTTTCGCGAATAGTTCGCGTAAAAACCGGCCGATCGCAACGAAATTTTCAGTACCCTCGCGATAATTAATTTCACGGCTATTCGAAAATTTCATGACTCTGACCTTAACCCGCGCGGGGCTGGGGGGGGGGTAATTTTTACCCTCCTCGCAATTTTTTTGCAATATCTCAAAAACAGCGACGCGCAGCGCCGCCAAACATTCAGTACCTTTTTTTACATCAATTTGACACGATCCCTTAAAATTTGAGCGAAATCCTTCGGAAACTTTTTGAGAAAATGACGTTTTAGTGACGTCATGTTCGCCATTTTTGCCTCAAAAACGACAAAATTTCAAACGCCGCTAACGTCTTCATTTTTAAGGGAATCAAGACGTAACAAAGAAGATTATACGTGATTCTACTTTGTCTATCAAATGGCTATCTGGTTTTTAGAAATTTTTTTGATTTTGGTCCAATTTTTTTCAAAAAACTGACTTTTTTGGGAAAATAGTTATAAAATCCAAACTTTTGCGTGTATTAAAAACGGAATATATATCAGAGAAATGGTCCATGTGCACCTAAATACCAATTTTTAGAAGAATCGGTTCAAAAATGTGGAAGTTATTTAAAATTTTATGACGTCAAGACAAACAATTTTTTTTTTGAAAAATGAATTTTTTGGAAGTTTTAGACCTCGTACGGGAACAAAAATAGCACCATTCGATTTGCCGTGAAAAACTGCATCAGATAGACACCTTTTTAGGCCTTAACAGCCAACTTCCAAATTTGACCTCACTTGACCTGACCTTGATCTGACCTCGACCTGAAATTCATCCAGATATGATTCATATCACCTATTGAGTGTGCCTATTGAATTCTATGAATAAAATGACCCATAAAACATGTGTCGCACATGCCCTTTTCTATATTTTGTTTTTGGTGACCTGACCTGACCTGACCTGACCTTGACCTTGATCTCTGAATGATATTGTATGCAACGAATATTGTCTTGGTAGCCTAAGAACACGTTTTGGGCAATCAGTCTCAGTCCATGACTCCATTCTTCGGCAACTACGGTGCAAGGCCGATACTGTAGAAACCCTCAATTTGTAACTTTGATCTGACCTTGACCTTTACCTCAAACTTTAAATTAAGTACATGTTTTTAGTTGTCGTGATAAGATATCTCGATTGGCGTTTGAAATTTCCAAATCGGACCATTAGTTCGGGAGATAACAGGGGGTAAAATTTACCCCCCCCCCCCAGCCCCGCGCGTTCGGCTGGAGACCCCAGCCCCGCGCGGGTTAATGATCTTTGACCTGTGATCTTCTTTCGAAACCATGTTTGGTTGGAATCGCGATTCAGCGTATGTCGGCTCGCATTAGCCGCGAGTTTGCAGCCTTTTCGTGGTTTAACCCTCGCCCGCACATGGGGGGGGGGGGGGCTGGTTGCCACCCCCCAGGTAGTCTTTCTGCTCTGCACTCAACATCTTTTAAGCTAGAAAGCTGATTTTTCGTATAGCTGCTTCTCTATCCTTTCTTGATGTCTACTGAAAATTTCAAGTTTCTGTGGTTTTTGGTTTTGGAGATATGACCTTGTTTTCAGGTCATGTCCTGACCCAAATGGCCAATTTTCAACATATTGCGTTGGCTATGGGCCTTGTGAGCTTTTGACACCTTGATTTCGGCCTTTTTTGCCAGTCTTATCTCCCACCTATCATGGAACATGTTGTTCGACGATGTACAGATGTCAAGGTCAAGGTCAAGGTCAACCTAGGTCATCTAAGATAATTGCGTTTTAGGCAAGCGGAAATTACTTTTTGTGAAGTTTTTTGACTACATTTTTGGTAAAAGCTTCTCAGATCATGATTTCATGTAATATGGACACATAAACAATCGGTGCACACATCAGTATACACACAGACACACACAGACATACAAACACATATAATTGACCTTGACCTTACTTGACCTGAAATGACCTAAGCAGCAAAAATCTGGTCGGGTACGGTAGGCGTTATCACAAGTGTATTCGCGGCCATTGGGGCGACGTAAGAATAGAAGAAAACAACTGGCCCCAAGAACTTTAAATTATCAGCCAGCATGCACCTTTTCTTTGATATGTAGAGAATTTACCATTAATTGTTAGAGAAAATTGCATTTAAAATCTTCCATTTATGCTGTTTTTCATCGTTTGCACAGTATGTTCTTTTACTAAGCTAGAAACACTAATTATAAATAGTTCCCGCATCATCAAGAACAATAGGAAAGGCTTGAAGTGAATACAATAATCTAAACCGTTTTGTAATCCATGTGAAGACACTTCTAAAATTGCCTGTAGAAATATTAAAGGCAAAAGTTCAACTTTTTCACAAGACGGATGGCTATAAACCTATTCAACGTGTGACAACTCAGCCGGTATTTCGTCGCCTACAGCCCAGCTTTTCCGAATGACCGATAGAGGCGCTGCTATCGATGTCCGCCCGTGCCGCCTAACGTAGTGTGACAAAGAGGTTCTAGCTGGCTTGGCACCAGAAAACGGCATCGTCATCGGTATATGATAAGCAGCGCACTTGATATCCAACGGTGACCCAAAACAGCAACATTTTTTAGTTTGACCTGACCTGGAAGGTCAATGACTGACCCGAAAAGGTAAAACTGGGTATCATTGGATTTGTCTCTTCCCAAAGAATCTTTTTGGTCATTACCGCTAAGCTCTATCTCCAACAGGAACGAAATGGCGCGGGGGGTGGCAACCCCCCCCCATGTGCGTTCTAGAATGGGAAAATGGCATGTGCGGGCGAGGGTTAATAAAAGCGTTCAAACATGGGATATTATGTTGCTCCCATGCATCAGGGTGGGTGTCAAGGTCACCGGAAGGTCAGGTAAGGTCATTGACCTTTGATGACCTTGGCTCACTTTTTTGAGTTTTTCATGTTTCCAGGCTAGTTTTTGGAGCTGAATTCGAATCTGGAAACCATTTGAACATTTACTATGTAGCTTTGGTGCCTTCGTAACATGTTACGAAGCTGTCAGAGGCGGTTGCCACCTAGGTACTACAAATACCCGGCAAAGCCTTTACTGGTTGACCAGACCTGACCTGACCCGACCTGGCCTAAATGTATGAAGACATCATCTATGATCATAAATAACATTATATTCGTGATCAGCTCCCAAAAACCCATAGAGCAGCCACCCTTTACGACGTTCTAACAGGTCTCGAGTTTCCCGACTTTTGGGTTATTGACCTGACCTGGAAGGTGAACCGATGACCTAGGACCTTACAATTGGGTATCATCAGCTTCCTCTTGTCACGGGCAACACGCTCGTCTTTTCCGCGAAGCTCTAGCTCGATCAGGGGCGAAACGGCAGGGGGAGTCTAACGGACCCCTTCTATACGTTCGCGGCTGGAAAAACACCACTAGGGGCGAGGGTTAAGCCAAATCTGAGGGCTTATTTCAGAAAGACCGCTGAAAGAGCAATTGAATGCACTTTTCCACGACGATGTAGCTCTATTGGTCCCCGAAGTAAGGGCCGGTGTTTCGAGAAATGTTGATATATGCAACATTTTACTTTGATGACCTCTGGTGACGTGACCTTTGACCTGACCAAGAAATGACTAATTACTCTATCTGAAATTTTGGGCGCTCTTTCGAATGCTACTTACTACGTGTCGTTATGTGGCCCAGGAGCCGAGTTAGAAGGGGAGTGTTCAATCAACACCTCCCGGCCCGGCGCGTTTGACGCCGAGCACCGGTCCGGCGCGGGTTAATGTTTGGCTGCTACATCCAAAATTCCAAAGTCGCAAAAAGTCGCAAGAAATGACTGTTGGATCTTGTAGTGCAATGACTCATTGACATGTAGCGAGGTTTTCGAAGCGGTACTTTGCGGTACTTTTTTTAAAAGTCTATTTGTGTGTGACATCAATTATGTGAAATTATATTTTCGTCTTAAAATCTTTGCGGTGCAAATACATCATAACCAAGTAAGAGTTCGCCATTTTCATGTGGTTATGTGTGTTCTGCAGACCCGGAGCTATCGTGTGATGTATATTAATGTGGAATTCCTCCTCAAATTGTGATTATTTTCGTGGATCAAAGATACGTTGTCGAAGAGTGCGGGGGACGAGTTCGGTCCAAACGATTCCGAAGTTCGTGTTTAAGCTGAGTTTTCGCCATGAAATGGCAATTGTGTTGGATACCAAAGTCCACAGCAATGTAGTATGATCGTTTTTGAAACAATTGGTATAGGTTTCATTGAACATCCACAACGCTCGATTTGTTTACCCATGTCGTGCTAGACCTGGCGATCCGCCCAGTGTGCGCCGGCCGCCGCGCCGCCGCTCTGGCAGGATGTTTGACTTTATACCTGCTGTTGCTAGAAAAGTTGTGGACCGATTTACTTTATTCTTGCACGACAAGACCCGCCATTCAATTTTTAGCAGGTACCAAAAATTTGTCGTCAATGACACGATCCGCCGCCCATACTGCGGTACCGCCATCTATTGATAAGGCTGGAGAACTAAAGCCGTGCGGCTATTTCCACTTCTGACACACCGTGGTACAAAAATTACCGCATGTAAATCGGTCAAGTGGTTGCGGAGATATATGCTTCCCAAAAACGTGACCACGGCCGGCCGGCCGGTCGCTCATACTCAGAAATTTCCGTTAATCTGCCAGGTGGTGGGGGGGGGGGGGGCATTTGTTTCCCCTCTTCAGTTTTTTCAACATGTCTCAAGAACCGCTGCGCCGATCGTTACCAAACTTTCAGTACCCTCCCGGGAATAGCTTTTACATATTGTGAATAAATTTTTTCCAAAGGCTATAATAGGTAGGCCGCAAATGACGTCAGAATGATGTCATATCTGCCATTTTTTGACAAAAAAAGGTTTCGCGGGAAGAGCTATCAGGCCTATAGCTTTGAAGATACAGAAAAAAAAATTCGAGACATAAAAGGTGTAGAATAACCAGTGCTACTAAACTGCTACCTCAAATTTTTTTATTTTTTATTTTGACCCCCAAAAACAAACGAAAAAGTATTTTTTTTTAATAAGTAGCCAAAGAATCAAAAAGTTTTTTTTTTCGATTTTCGAAAAACCGGAATATATGTGATAGCCCCTACTGACTTCTATTCACCTACCAAATTCTAGACCGATACCTCTTTTTGGCCGAGTTACAGCGAAAAACTGTTCAAAGTTGATGAAGTCAAATTTTCAAACTCATTTTTTTTTGCAATTCTAGACCACGTAGCGCAAAATTAAGACGACCATTAGACTCGCCGTGACAGGCTGCATCGCAACATAACCCATTTTATGCAAAAATATCAACCTTGAAATTTGATCTTTTTTTGACCTGACATTGACCTGACCTCCACCAGAAAGTGACTTAAACCGTTTATGATGGTCTTATAACCAACACCATTGAGTTGGAAATGAAAAATTGACTATAAAACATGCATCTAGCACAGCCCTAGTAAAATTGGGTTTATGTGGTGACCCTTGGTGACCTGACCTGTGACCTGACCTGGTATTATCAGTGACCTCTAATAGCAATGTATGTACTAGGCAACTGACGCCCTCTCGCTGATTTTCGATAAAATGCGTTTTACTCGATGCTATAGCGCATTGCCTAGAAGACCGGTGAACGGCCAAACATTGTGTTTTTGACCTGACCTGTGACGTCATCGGTGACTCCGAGATCAATGAAATTAGATTTCTTGCGATAAATTTGGCAGGGCTTTCAAAAGCCGTTTGAATTTTGCGGATCCGCCCAGTATTTTCGGAGATACGGGGGAAGGGATGTCCCATCTCCACCAGGTCGTTATAAACAGACTCCATCAGGGCGCGGGATTACGTATATGCCATCCCAAAATGAGAACACTAAATAAAAAATGAGATTGTTTTGGTTCTGGTGTAAACAAAAACATTTTGCCTAGGAACTTGTAAGTTTACCACATAAAATATCAGAATATTGCCAATAAATCTGAATAATAATAATGATGTAGGCTTTTTGGTTACAATCATAGGCGTCGCCAGAGATTTTCGGTTGGGGGGGGCAAAATCAACTTTTGTGTTCAAACTTGCCTTTCCCCAGTCTTTACTCACTCGTTTTACATATCATTCGACGCGCAATGGTGCGAGCAATCCGATGGTGACAAAGGTTTTCTTCTAGCTATGACATGTAATTTTTTACAGAAAAATTCGAAATTTTGAAATTTCATGACAAAAACGACTGGTAGAATTATAGTATATAGTGGCTGCGATTGCCGACGCACTGCCGAGGGCCCCTGTGTAGACGCTCGACACTCATGATCATTACCCAGAAAAAGGTGAAAAACGCTCTATTTAACCCGCGCACCGACGGGGGTCTGCGCCACCTTAGTACCGACGGGGGGGGGGGGGCGGATGACCGCCCCCCTGAGATCTCGAGAACGAAGCAAGATAGCGACAAGCGGTAAACGGCATCGGATACGCACGGACAAGGTCTACAATTTTTACCAAGGTCATTTTCAGGTCAGGTCAAAGATGACGTCACAGGGGTCAAAAAAGTCAAAATGGCGGCGCTAGATATGAAGAGGGTTTTTCTCGAATAACTTTCGAAGTAGTCAAGATAGGAACAAACTAAGGGCATCATCGTGATCCTCTCGTCAATCCGCATCGAATGATATATATGTTGACCTCGAAAGGTCAAGGTCAAAGGTTGACCTCAGGTCACGTGACCTCGAGGTCATCATGTATATCATTCGATGCGTCTTGACGAGCTGAACACAATGAGACCATCCGCGCGGCTGTATCTTGTTCCTGTAAGGAGTTATTGGCAAAAAACCTTTGGTGACCTTTGATGACGTCACATGACCTTACCGCTGCCCAACAGCAAAACAGACCTCAAGGTAGTGAAGGTTGATCGTATGTGAAGTCATGTATGGTATATGGGGCCATTCCGACCCGTTTTAGTGGTAAAAACAGGGTGTTGATTTTTCCCCCATTGACTTATAATGGGGAGGTCGCGAAATTGACCTGAACTTAGGTCACCGACATCAAAATTCCGAGATATACAAATTGTAGCTACTAATGACTTAATAACATCCTGCGACTTTCAAAGGCCTCCGACATCTACTGTAGCTCTGGCACGGTGACAAAGTTGCAAAAAAGTGACTTGAGGTTGGGTCATTCAAAGTGACCTGGTGACCTGACCTTAAAAGTTAGGAGGTTCAAACTTGCACACCCTGTGTAAAATTGATGAGAGAATAGTCATACCAAATTTCGCGGCGCTACGCGCCGCGGTTTTTACGCTATCCGCGAAAAACCTCAGGGGGGGGCGGATATCCGCCCCCCCCCGTCGGTGCGCGGGTTAATCGGATCACCCTGCTAAAACCTCCGTTCACGCATGCATGCAGAGGTTTTACGTGAAATGCATAGGACTTATCCCAGCCACCGATCGTAGCTAAGTTGGGCATTCGGCGGAGAGTGAATGTCGGAAGTGTGAATCGGAAGTAATTCATCTTTGCTCAAGTGAGAGGAAGTGTTTTGTTCACTCGAGTGTGAAAAAAGTTTCTCGTTTTTCGTGTGAAGGGAAGCGCTGCAAACGCGAAAAAAACTGTTAAACGGATCCAAACGTTACGCACGGCATAGCGGCAGGGGATACCTTAGAGATAGGTTTGGGACTTCCAGGCCATTTCAGGCCACTCAGGGTCAGTGCTGACTCTCAGAAGCATGCTTAGGATCCCGGAGATCGGCGTGGGTCACCTCAAATATGTACGTGTACGTGGTGCTTTAGGGCTTTCCGAGCCCAAGGTGGGGCCCTCAGAAGCCAGTGTGGGCGGCGGGCGCTAAGAGACTAGGCCCAGGGTGAGCCTGGAGCCCTCGGATAACAGTATGAACCCTCGGGGTCTGTGTCGAATCCCAAGGACCTGACGTAGGGACATAATAAACATGTGTTGCGGACCTCAGAGGGACACGTGAGCTGTGACCCCTCAGATGCCGGCTTGGGGTTAGCAAAGTATGTCGCCTCAAAAGTTTGGCTGAACTATCATGAGGCCAGTTAAGGTTCTCAGAAATGTTCGAAGGCTCAAAGATCCCTGTATGGGCCCTCAGAGAACATGGACACCAGTGGGACTTTCAGAGGCCCGTTTGGGCCCTCTGAAAGCTTATTTAGGGCTCAGTGGAGCTCCTTAGGAGCCTTTGTTTAAAGCAAGCTCATGAGCCCTGCGACACTTGTACGGTAACTGAGCCTGTCGCAGACATTTGACGAGAGTTGAGAAAGGCTCCGAAGATTTCGTTTCACGCTTTGAACGAAAATTGTGCCAGCACTCCAAAACTTATGAAAATCAGCTGTAAAATGTAATAAAGAACGAACTAGGAACATGTAATGAATCACAGCATTGACATTTCCGAGTCTGGACTCGGAGTCTTGAAGATTTTGGCGGCTGCGAGTCAGACTCTGGTTTAAACTGCACGCTCCAACCGAGTCTGACCTCACAGACATTCTCAGAAAGGTACACCCATTTTTTCCCGACTCCAAAATCTCATCGGATCTGTATCGATCTCAGGGGGTGCCCGGTCCGAGATTGGGGGGGGGGGGCAAGCTGCCCCGCTTGCCCCCCCCCGTGGCGACGCTAATGGTTACAATGCTCTTGAAACTTTATTTATGGAAATCAGTGGCAGTCACAATTATATCCTTATTAGTGGCAGGCTCCTGGTTACACCTGATTGTTCAGCGATGCCGAAAGGAAAGGCTGACGCCAATTCTACAACCGCTGTGTATTGTTTATTCATGCTTTTTACCTCATGTTTTTTACAGGTCCACCACTTCAATGATATCTCGAAGGAGGGACGAGAGAAGGTTGGCAACGACCCAAATGGAATGGTCAACTACTTCACTGGCAAGCTCCCTACCCTGCTGTTGCACGTGTGGCTGGCAGCAGGAAGCATCGATAATGCGTTGGACATCCTGAGAACTTTTTACACAGAGTCAAGACCTCCAAAGAGGTAACTTTGATATCTGACGTAAGTTATTCAAAGTCGCTCACTTTCATTTTTATAATCTTTCATTTTTCCTTAATGAGCAGACGACAAACACCAAACGATTAAAATTAAACGCTCACTTTCCTTTTTTATGCATAAATTCTGCACATGTGAAAATTTCAGACCAAGATCATTCAAGGTCAGGTCACCAGGTCAGGTCACTTGAAGTGACCTCACCTCATAAAAAGTTTCAATGTCTGTCGTAGCTACACCGAGTGGCCGATCGCTTTGAAACTTTCAGCGATTGCTCAGAGCAATAGCGGCCGTTTTCACGACGGAATAGCAGGCATCTATTTGATACCTGTTTGATCCTTTGGTTCCTCAGGAATTTTAGTAGTTCTTTTTAGTGGGTTCCCCAGCTTTCGAATGAAAGGAGCGTTAGTTTGCTATTTTTCTATTAAATATCTCATCGATTTACTTTATCTAAGGATTTATCACTAATATCAACATAAAGCGTATGCACAATTATAAAATTATGAAATTATTAAATACTAGTACAATAGTTAAAAAAAGATACTGAGTTGCCAGGCTACAAAGAATATATTCATTTATGGCGCACGACAGACATTTAGAAAGCAGCGCCCTGTTTTATTGCACGCTGCTAGCCGCTTCCATTGGGTTTTGGAGGCCGACGTCATTGGTTGTTACACGTATGATGTCACGCGACTTGTGGCCTATCACGGCTCTTAATGATCTCCACTAAATGAATGCAACAATGGCCTTTTCAGTTGATCTCTGTGGCCATCTGTCTATGGAGCGACCAATATGAAAGTTGGGTGAATTTACCGGGGTTACATGACTATGAGCAAGCAAATGTGTATCAGGAAAGGATTTAGGTGGAGAATTGCGCAGGACCATGAGTGCTCGAGCGCTCCCAATTCCACGCCGGTTTGGCTTTGGAGCTGAGACAGACGATGCGGGTCAAGGTCACCGCTGGGGTAACGGTGGATTGCCTGCACCCGAGCACCCGTAACGCGGCACAATTCTCCATCTATGGATTTTCCTATTCGCTCAGCATTGTGATAGGCGTTCGTAATAGCATTTACTCTGCTCATATACCTATCCCCGGTTATTTAAAAACAGTTTTTGTGGGGGGATATCACGGCTATAGGTACTCCGTGGCCCTATTCACGACTTTCAAAGAATGCTCTTGATAACTAAATACCGCACAGACCTACTGCATTAGTGAATCTGACAAAAGGTCTGTGGAATTACATCACCCCTCACCAGACCCCTAAAAACTCACCCAGTGTCCAAAACCACTTTTATCGACTCGCCAAAAAAAAAAGAAACACACACACACACAAAGCATGGGGCATGCCAGCTCTCAGTTCATTTATCATTGTCTTTACCATGGTTTAATTGCATTGCGCGATTCAAAGCACGTGAGTGCCTATATAGTATATATGTAGAAAATAATGCCTACAGCAAAACATTCAAAATTACAAAGGCTACAATGCTTAAAAAGTAGGTTCAAGGGAGCCCATTTTAGCTTGCGTGGTGTTGCCAACCATGCGATTCCAACGCGGGCTATTCACAGCGTCTGCAAAACGTTAACAACTGACAAGCCGCCACCGCTGCCACTTATTCATAGATGGTTGATATCGCAGCTTGGGCGTCAGCAGCGCGGCCCACAACTCGTCGGCGCCAGCGCACGCAGCTGTTGGCACTCGGCAGCCGGTGTTGCGACTTAACGGCCGGCCGGCCCCATGAAGGAGAAGCTCTTGTTGAAGCTTTGTGATCGTCTCATAGCCACCTTGGATGTCATCTTTCTTGGCAGATCCATCCGTTCAGATGGTACGGTGCAGTCTGGATAAGGGACGAAGTCCAACGCCGCTAACCCCGCGACCGCCACCCCAGAACGTGGCCGCAGACCGAACGGGCGTGAGGGCCGTAAGGGCCACCCCGCCATCCGGTAAGTGGCTGAGCAGCCGGGCGCAGCGGCGCCTGGGCGGCGGCCGCGCTGAGATGAAGCCCCAAACCGCCATGTCGCCATCACCGCCATCACCATTGCTGCAGCTGTTCCCAACCGCCTCCATTGCCGCCGTTGTCAGGTGTTGCCAGCAGCCGCGCCGCGGGATGGCAGAAGCTCCAGAGTAGCCTCCAGCGCCCCTCTCCGCACGTGTGCAGGTGCTCTGCGGCCGCCGGGTCCGACGTCCAGGCAGAACATGATATTTCCATGCTGCTCCGACGGTGGGCTGGTCTTGTTTGGGCGTTCCTCCACTGTGACGTCGGTCACGCCTGCCCCGGCCAGGGCGCAGAGGCTGACGTCTCACCATCCGGTTGCGGTCCTCAGTCGGGTCGCAACGTGTACCTCTACCGCAGCGTGGAGCGCGCTCCCGCTGGGCAGCGATACAGCCAAACGTAACATGCGGGCGGCCAGCGCTGCGCCGGACAGGGGACCCATGCCGGGGGTATGCCGGTCTCGGCCATTAGCGGGGTCGTCGGGGCCGAGGCTGTACATACAGCTGGTGACCGTGTGAGCCGCCAATCGAAGCTCACGGCTTATAAGCTCGACGCGGGCATCACACGCCGTCCCGATGGTAGCTCCACGACGCCGCCGCGAACTCCAGCAGCGCGGCTCGCAGCGCGAAGACCGGTAAGGACGGCCGGGGCGCAAACGGCGTGCGGGAGTCGCAGGCGACGGAAGACGTTCTGCGGACAGAAAGGGTTGGGCATAAGCTGGTCGGCAGGACACTCTTGAGCCGAGCCTTTGATGTAATTACAGATGATCCAGAAGCATGCACAAAAATTCATGACACACTATTCTCATTTATGTATTTGCTACATATAATATGATATACCAGCTCATGATCAGTGACGCATTCTGGGCAATATGTTCTAAAGTGAAGTAACTGAAGTTACAATTGACAACTTAACCCGGCCGGGCCCGGGGGGTAATCCCAACCACCGCAGCCCGGGGGGGGGGGGGCGTTTTTCGCCCCCTGTCTAACTCCGTAAATAAGGGAGCTACGGAAACAAAAGCGATACCAAACGAAAGGTCCTTACGAGACGATTCTAAAGCACCTAAAATTTTTGACCTCAGGTCAATTTTCAAGGTCAGAGGTCAAGGTCAAAGGCAAAAACCGGCATATGTGTAGTGATCTCAAAGTAAGCCTTCTAGAGGACGGCAGGCTGCATCAAACCGGCAAAATTGGGTGTCAAACGAAAGAAGGGAATCTGAGGATTCCAAAACTGTGCTCAAAATCAAAGGTCAAGGTCACGCTCAAAATTGACCTCAAAATTGGCACTTTTTCGCACATCTTGCGTGCTAACTTCCAAGATGTTTTGAAATGTTTTGAGGCTTATCAGTTCCCTATTTGTGGTTCATCTTACGATACAAGGCTGCTCAAAGGTCAAAGTCACAGAAGAGTATCCCTGCTAGAGGCTATTTCACTAATTCAAGTTAGTAAAAATAAATAAGAAAATTTTGCCATCCGGAAGCTCTAAATGAAGGCTTAGAGGAAAATAGATGCCAGATTCGTGATCAGCGGATACAAATCCATCATAAACGACCTTTCATGTGTCAAGGTCAACCAGAGGTCATTCGAGGTCACATGAGGTCAACATAAAATTTGACCTTTTCCGAACAAAATAAATATCATTCAACGCGGCTTGACAAGGCGAATGTGATGGGACCACTGCCGTAGCTCTAGGACCATTTTTGTCGAAGTTATTTGCGAAAAACTAAAACCACATTTCGGGGTCGTTGACCTGACCTCTGACCTCAGGTCACCAAAACTATTTTTCTATTTTTCTCTAGGTCAAACGCTACACAACCGTGCTCGTAATTTGTCTTTATCTCTAAAACTCTATTTTTAGCAGCTATTTGAAGTTTGCGTCTGTGACTCCGAAGTTTGCCGTGCAGGGGTCTAGCAAAATGGGTCTTGTGACGTCATCTAGGGGGCTAGGTCCAAATTTTTTACTT
Source organism: Amphibalanus amphitrite (assembly GCF_019059575.1). Classification (NCBI taxonomy): domain Eukaryota; kingdom Metazoa; phylum Arthropoda; class Thecostraca; order Balanomorpha; family Balanidae; genus Amphibalanus; species Amphibalanus amphitrite. Next base: position 19,870 of record NW_024881966.1, read on the forward strand.
CAGAAGATGTCAAATTGATGGGAGAAAAGGTACTGAAAGTTTTGCTTTCCTATCCTTAAGCGTTCGGGAGCTATCGCAAATATTCGCCAGGGGGGGGGGGCGAAAAACGCCCCCCCCCCCGGGCCCGCGAGGGTTAAAAAACACACACACGCACACACATTCGATAGTTTATGAGAATAACATGCCTTGTCTGCTCAATGCAGGAAAATATTTTTTTTTCGCTTTTTTAGAAACAGCAAAACAGTTTTCAACAAGCCATGTCAACTATCTGAACAATTTTTATGGAATCTGCTCTAGCTAGCTTAAAGTTCCACAACGTTTCCGGAGCACTGTACCCAAACTCAGTTCATGTTACCAGAAAAAAAACAGTAATAATGCCTCCTAATTTTGAATGAAATATAGGCATAAGTAATTTGATTTGGAAAGCAACAAATTTCCGCACATCATTTTAGCAAAATCACTATTTTCTTCAGCCACCAGGTTTTACACAAAACTATAGTCAACTTTATGATCTAGTTTACACAAAACCAAAGCCCCGATTTTTGCAAATGTAGACAATTTTGCAATTTTGTTTGTTTTTCAAATTTTAACAATTTTAACAAATGTATCGTGGAGAAAATAAAAAGTGTAGATTTGTAAAGCCGGGATATTTCACGGATTATAGGCACTTAAAGAAATATCTTCACCTTTCCTTGAGCCACCAGCCTTCACTTAAGTTTTACACGAATGTAGTGAACCAGACAATGAGGCAATTCAAAATTGTGGTGGTTTGATATAATTATGACGGTAAAAGAAAATCAACACAAGGTTCCTTACCCTCGCTTTTTTACATGGGTTCAGATGAGGCTTCAACTGTTGCCGACCTGAGGAGCTATAGGGACTTGAGCTTTCCAAAACTCAATTTCTAAGGGCACTGAGCAGTGTTTGGGTTTCACACGTATGCGATCGTAAGTTATATTAAGTTGACAAAGCAAGCAAAGCAAAGCATGATGCCCCGCGCGTCCGCCCGCGACCACGTCCCGCGTCCGACTCCCGACCGCCGCGTGACCCCAGGCCCCCGGCGGTCACGTGACCTACCGGCCGGGACTGCAAACGGCCTTCAACACCATTTTTGTATGACGTCATATCCTACTGAGGTGCTGATTGGTCGGAATTAGATACCTGAAGGTAATTATCCGCCGTAGTTATTTTATTTCATTGTTTTGCGTGTTTTTCTTATATAAAATGTAATTAAACAATTTGCCATATTTTAATCACCATTAAAACACAACTGAATGGTTATAAAAGAGAACTCGATATATACTGTCCTTGTTTTTAAGAATTCCGGAATTAGATACCCGAGGGAGCAAAGAGGGAGCAAGTTGCCACACTGATTTGATACCTCATAGTCGAAAGGTGGGCTACTAGAACCGAAAATTGCTGTGTTTGTAAATAAATAAGTGATTTGAGGGCAAAGAATGCCCGGATTTTAACCCTCGCATGTGTGCGGCGTTTGCCAGCTTCTAATGTGTAGGGGGGGGGGTCGGTTGGACCCCCCCTTGCCGTTTGGCCCCTGATCGAGCTGGAGCTTCGCGGAAAAAACGAGCGTGTTGCCCGTGACGAGAGGAAGCCGATGATACCCAATTTTAAGGTCCTAGGTCATTGGTTGACCTTCCAGTTCAGGTCAATGACCTAAAGTCGGGAAAATCGGGACCTGTTAGAAAGTCGTAAAGTGTGGCTGCTAAGGGGTTTTTCGGGGTGCTGATCACGAATATCGTGTTAGTTTTGATCACAGATGATGTCTTGAAGCATTTAGACCAGGTCGGGTCAGGTCAGGTCAGGTCAACCAGTAGGCGTCGTGACGGGTATTCGTAGTACGTGTCAACCGCCTCTGACAGCTTCGTAACATGTTACGAAGTCACCAAAACTACTTCGTAAATGTTCAAATGGTTGCTAAATTCGAATTCAGCTACAAAAACTAGCCTAGAAACATGTAAAACTCGAAAAAGTGACCCGAGGTCACCCGAGGTCACCAAAGGTCAATGACCTGACCTGACCTTCAGGTGACCTTGACACACACGGGAGTAACATCAAATCACATGTTTGAACGTTTGAAACCACGAAAAGCTTGCAAACACGCGGCTAGTGCGAGCCGACATACGCGAAATCGCGATTCCGGCCAAACATGGTCTCGGAAAAGAGGTCACAGGTCAAAGGTCATTTGAGTCAGGGTCATGAAATTTTCAGGGTAGGTGTAAAATTGATCATTGCGAGAGTACTGAAAGTTTCGTCGCGATCGGCCGCTTTTTACGCGAGTTATTCGCGAAAAACCATGGGGGGGTCCATCCGACCCCCCCTACACATGCCAGGGTTAACTTCTAAAATTATTTTGAACATAAAATATTTCAGTTTGAGGGATGTTAAAGCCTCAGAGAGTAGGTACTTGTCAGGTATCAAATAGGTTCCTCTGCGAAAGTTCCGTCGTGAAAACGGCTAGCATGTACCAAATGCATATCTCAGAATTTTGATGTCGATGACCTAAGGTCAGGTCAATTTTGCGACCTCCCCATTATAAGTAATGAGAGAAAATTGAAATGCGCCTCTTTTGGAGGGAAGACATTATAAACCCTGTTTATGCCCTGAGGTCATTTTAGGTCACGAATGGTATCTAACAGTCTTTCGCAAATAACTTTTGATAGAGGCATGCTAGAGCAATGAAAACGCCTTAGATGTGTTCAGCTCGACGATACGGATCGACTGATTTGCAACATGACCCTTTTGGTCAGGTCATGGCCTTGACCTGAGGTTAAATTTTCAAGTTGACCTTTCAAGGTCAAGTTATAGTTCATTCGATGCGTCTTGAAGAGAGGAACACGATGCCGGTAAAAAAAAAGCTCGTACAAGGCTTTGGTCAAAAGATATTGCAGAAAAAAAAACTGTTTCCGAAAAAAAATCGGCTATTTTTGCAGTTTTTGCCCCCCTGCAGGCAAAACCGTTGACGGTCAAATCTGAGAGAATCACTCAGAAAGGGCGTTAAAAGGGCTATCGAATGCGCTTTTCTGCGGCGCTGTAGCTCTATTGGTTCCCGAGTTATGCGTTGGCTTCTTGGAAATTGTCGACATTTACCTGGAAATCGGCGAAATTTTGCCTTCAATGACCTCTGGTGACCTGACCTTTGACCTGACCCAAAAATTGACCGCAGTACGCTTTTTCGAACGCCGCCTTCCGCGTATCGCTACGTGGCCCAGGAACCGAGTTAGAAGCAGGGGTGTTCAAACACCCCCCCCCCCAGCAGGGCGTGGAAATCCAGGACCCCCAGCCGGGCGCGGGTTTAACTCTCGCTAACATTTGTCATTTTGCTATTGCTATCCTCAACAACGGAGGGAGGTGGTGTGGTGCATGCATGTATGCTCCCTTTGCCTTTGGCCCGATAGTAAGCAATGATGAAACTGAAAGCAATGACAAGCTCTTCCAAGAATAACTAATCAAATACCGTAAACGGGGGTGACTTTGCCTTGCTGGGTGACTTTGCCATGCTTCTAAAAAATGTTTTAGGGTGATCTCCAGTGATATTTTACGAAGAATGTAATATTTTTTATGCACAAATAAAAGATAATTGATAGGCCTTCCAACATAACCAACACTGAGAGATAAGTTACCACTTAACCCGCGCGGGGCTAGGGGGGGAGGGTAAATTTTACCCCCTGGCGAATTTATGCAATATCTTGTATATCGCCGCCAAACTTTCAGTACCTTTTCTTACATCAATTTGACACGTTCATTGGAAATATGAGCGATATCAATAAGAAATTTTTTGAAAAAATGAAACTTTAGTGACGTCATGTTCGCCATTTTCGCCTCAAAAACGGCAAAATTTCAAACGCTGCCAACATCTTCATTTTTAAGGGAATCAAGACGTGCCAAAAAAGGTTATACGTGATTCTACTTTGTCTATCAAATGGTTATCTCGGTTTTTTGATTTTTTTTTTATTTTGGCCCAAATTTTTCAGAAAACTGATTTTTGTGGGAAAATAACTACAAAATCCACAATTTTGCGTGTATCGAAAAAACCGGAATATGTGTCAGAGAAAAGATCCATGTGTACCTACATACTAATTTTTCAGTTTCTATTGACTATCAAATATCAATTATTTTCAACAAATATAATGTATTATAATTAGTAAGGTATCTCTCCTTTTTTGTACATCGTTTAACCCGCGCACCGACGGGGGGGGGCGGATATCCGCCCCCCCCCCCTGAGGTTTTTCGCAAATAGCGGGAAAACCGCGGCGTGTAGCGCCGCGAAATTTTGTATGACTATTCCCTCATCAATTTTACACATGGTGTGCAAGTTTGAACCTCCTACCTTTCAAGGTCAGGTCACCAGGTCACTTTGAATGACCCAAACTCAAGTCACTTTTTTGCAACTTTGTCACCGTGCCAGAGCTACAGTAGATGTCGGAGGCCTTTGAAAGTCGCAGGATGTTATAAGGTCATTAGTAGCTACAATTTGTTTATCTCGGAATTTTGATATCGGTAACCTAAGGTCAGGTCAATTTCGCGACCTCCCCATTATAAGTCAATGGGGGAAAAATCAACTCCCTGTTTTTACCACTAAAACGGGTCGGAATGGCCCCATATACCATACATGACTTCATACGATCAACCTTCACTACCTTGAGGTCTGTTTTGCTGTTGGGCAGCTGTGAGGTCATGTGACGTCATCAAAGGTCACCAAAGGTTTTTGGCCAATAACTCCGTACAGGAACAAGATACAGACGCGTGGATGGTCTCATTGTGTTCAGCTCGTCAAGACACATCGAATGATATACATGATGACCTCGAGGTCACGTGACCTGAGGTCAATCTTTGACCTTGACCTTTCGAGGTCAACATATATATCATTCGATGCGGATTGACGAGAGGATTACGATGATGCCCTTAGTTTGTTCCTATCTTGACTAATTCGAAAGTTATTCGAGAAAAACTCTCCATATCTAGCGCCGCCATTTTGACTTTTTTGACCCCTGTGACGTCATCTTTGACCTGACCTGAAAATGACCTTTGTAAAAATTGTAGATCTTGACCGTGCGTATCCGATGCCGTTTACCGCTTGTCACTATCTTGCTTCGTTCTCGAGATCTCAGGGGGGGGGGCGGTCATCCCCCCCGTCGGTGCGAAGTTGGCGCAGACCCCCGTCGGTGCGCGGGTTAACCCTCGCCCGCACATGCCATTTTCCCATCCTAGAACGCACATGGGGGGGGGGGGTGGTTGCCACCCCCCCGCGCAATTTCGTTCCTGTTGGAGATAGAGCTTAGCAGTAAAGTCAAAAAAGATTCTTTGGGAAGAGACGAATCCAATGATACCCAGTTTTACCTTCTCAGGTCAGTCATTGACCTTCCAGGTCAGGTCAAACTAAAAAATGTTGCTGTTTTGGGTCACCGTTGGATATCAAGTGCGCTGCTTATCAAATACCGATGACGATGCTGTTTTCTGGTGCCAAGCCAGCTAGAACCTCTTTGTCACACTATCCGACCAGAATTTTGCTGCTGAGGTCATTTCAGGTCAAGTTAGGTCAAGGTCAATTATATGTGTTTGTATGTCTGTGTGTGTCTGTGTGTATACTGATGTGTGCACCGATTGTTTTTGGGTCCATATCACATGAAATCATGATCTGAGAAGCTTTTACCAAAAATGCAGTCAAAAAACTTCACAAAAAGTAAATTCAGCTTGCCTAAAACGCAATTATCTTAGATGACCTAGGTTGACCTTGACCCTGACCTTGACCCCTGTACATCGTCGAACAACATGTTCCATGATAGGTGGGAGGTAAGACTGGCAAAAAAGGCCGAAATCAGGGTGTCAAAAGCTCACAAGGCCCATGGCAAACGCAAGATGTTGAGAATTGGCCATTTGGGTCATGACATGACCTGAAAAACAAGGTCATATCTCCGAAACCAAAAATCACAGAAACTTGAAATTTTCAGTGGACATCAAGAATGGATAGACGAGCAGCTATACGAAAAATCAGCCTTCTAGCTCTAAAAATGTTAAGTGCAGAGCAGAAAGACTGCCTGGGGGGGGGGGTGGCAACCACCCCCCCCCCCATGTGCGGGCGAGGGTTAAGGGGAAAAAACCCGAATTGCTTTATTTTTTCCTATTAACCCGCGCCCTGCTGGGGGGGGGGGTTTGAACACCCCCTTGTGGTTTTTCGTACACCTTATCATACTTCAATTCAACACATGTTGTGAAAATTTCAGAGCAAGGTCTTTGAAGGTCAGGTCACCAGGTCACTTGAAGTGCCCTCACCTCATAAAAAGTTTCAATGTCTGCCATAGCTACACCGAGTGACCGATCGCTTTGAAACTTTCAGCGATTGCTGAGAGCAATAGCATATACAAAATGTATATCTCAGAATTTAGATATCGATGACCTAAGGTTAGGTCAATTTTGCGACCTCCCCATTAAATGTCAATGGGAGAAAATTGAAATGCGCCTCTTTTGGACAAATGGCATTATAAACACTCCAAAACACTGAATTACAAGTGGTTTAGACACACTGAACATGAAAATGGTGTCCGTGACCCCTGTTTATGCCCCTGAGGTCATCTTAGGTCACGAATGGTATCTAACAGTTTTTCGCAAAACACTTTTGATAGAGGCATGCTAGAGCGATGAAAACGCCTTAAATGTGTTCAGCTCGACGACACGGATCGACTGATATACAACATGACTCTTTCCGGTCAGGTCATGACCTTGACCTGAGGTCAAATTTTCAAGTTGACCTTTCAAGGTCAAATTATAGTTCAAATCGATGCGTCTTGACGAGTGGAACACGATACCGGTAAAAGTAAGCTCGTACAAGGCTTAGGTCAAAAGTTATTGCAGAAAAACTATTTCCAAAAAATGGCTATTTTTGCAGTTTTTGCCATCTGCAGACAAAACCGTTGACGTTAGGTCAAATCTGAGAAAATTACTCAGAAAGGGCGTTTTAACCCTCGCCCGCACATGGGGTGGTTGCCACCCCCCCCCCCAGATAGTCTTTCTGCTCTGCACTCGACATTTTTAGAGCTAGAAGGCTGATTGTTCGTATAGCTGCTCCTCTATCCTTTCTTGATGTCCACTAAGAATTTCAAGTTTCTGTGATTTTTGGTTTCGGAGATATGACATTTTTTCAGGTCATGTCATGACCCAAATGGCCAATTCTCAACATCTTGCGTTGGCTATGGGCCTTGTAAGCTTTTGACACCTTGATTTCGGCCTTTTTTGCCAGTCTTACCTCCCACCTGTCATGGAACATGTTGTTCGACGATGTACAGGTGTCAAGGTCAGGGTCAAGGTCAACCTAGGTCATCTAAGATAATTGCGTTTTAGGCAAGCTGAATGTCCTTTTTGTGAAGTTTTTTTGACTGCATTTTTGGTAAAAGCTTCTCAGATCATGATTTCATGTAATATGGACACATAAACAATCGGTGCACACATCAGTATACACACAGACACACACAGACATACAAACACATATAATTGATGTGACCTCTGAAGCCCTGTGCGCTCGGTTGACTCGCCAACACAGCTGCTGTTCCGCTCAGTCTGTATTTAGCGGTTTCCTGAGAAAACAAAAACACAATAAGCAGGGCACATAACTTCTAAACACATGTGTAGGCAACACAACTCGCCGGCAATACATATCTAACGGGGGAGGGGGCGAATCGTGCCGGCAATACATATCTAACGGGGGAGGGGGCGAATCGTGAGGCCCAACAGAAAACTATGTACGAGTGCTCATTGGCATCACAAACAAGTCGTTCATTGGAATCACAACAACTCGGACAAAACGAAAACAATACATCCATCAATGAACAATTGTAACAATTGTAAACAATAGGTCAGTCGCTATCGCCGCCGATCATAGCTGCGGCAGATTTGACGCAGTCCCACACGCAGCAATCCAACTGCCATCTAGCGACTGAGACAGACAACATGTCTAGATGTCGCCACCGAACGCTCAACGAGTTTAATGGCATAAAAGGCACCTTAATATAACGAAGATATTACCCACAGGTTTACCCATTATGCAACTATAAAGTACAAATTAACTTCGAACTCACCAACGAGTACCACTTCCTGGCTTGAGAGGTCCTGACCACCTTCGACGTAACGGGGCAGCCACCCGCGCAGAACGGCCTCCCAGACAACAGAGGCGGACCCGGCGATCCAGTCTTGGGCTCTTCCGACACTGTAACCTGCTCCGGCGCCTCGGAGGCGCTGCAATTCAGCACGACCAACAACAAAGAAGTGCGCCCACTGCAGACCCAGACTCCAGCGCTGCAGCGGGAGCCCGCACCGCCGAGACGCGCCGGCAGCTCTGACCCAACTCCGGCCCAGCTCCGCCCCGGGCCAGACTGTCAGGAGCGAGCTCAGGGGCGAACTTGAAAGCGGCCAGCTGCACCCTCTCGTCCACAGCACCACCCCTTCACGGACCAGACAGGCGAGACCGCCTCTGCCGGGCCACGAGCCGGCGCCACCCAGCCAATGCGGGCGGTCTCCCAGCAGACGCCAGGGGCGTGTATACAATTCCAGCGAGCGGAGGGGGCAGCTATCGGGACTAAACTAAACTACCATAACCACCACCCGCTGCGGTCACACCCTCCCCTTTGAACCTTTCCAGGTTCAAGAACGATAGCTGCAGCGATGAACCGATTGTAGCAGCACTTAAACTTAACTTATAACTAACTCGGTTAGCTGCTCGAATGAGATCCGTGTTTGAAGTTGAACTCTGCCGTCCAGAGCAGTGACTTGAATTGCATTGATGTGTGATGTTCAGTGGGGCAGTTGTTTATTATGCCATGCTTGTGTGTAACCCACTGTGTCTTTATTGGTTGATGCACCAACACATGCTTTGATAGTGTTCTTGGCTCCTTGATGGGCAGTTATTTTGACATTACCTTAGGTTGGCTGATTGAGCTCGGATATTACTCAAGTAGGTGATTCAGTCCTGAAGATCACCAGCCCCTTACTCCTGAAGAACCTAAGATAGGATCAGTCCAGAAGACAGTTGACCGCGTATTATAGACCAGTACTTACGTGGTACCTGGGCCCCTGGCTTATTCCATGTTTGCAGCTACTTGGATCTGGATCTGATGCTTGTTCGTAATGATATCTAGGCGCATTATCCAGAAGATCTGCAAGATTCAGAGTGTTCTTTTAGTCCTCTTTGTTTTTATTGTTGTAGGGATAGTTTGGCTCAATCCTGAAGCCGGCTCAACATCAGCAGTCATGAAGAAGATGCTGGTTGTGGAGCTGAAGGACGAGTTGAGGAAAAGAGGAATAGACTCGGCTGGTACCAGATCAGTTCTCATTGAAAGACTCGAGCGAGCCATGCAAGGTGAAGAAAGGGACAAACTGGAGGGGCAACATGAAGAGAAAGGCAGTCTTCAAGACAAGCAGGAGCTGCAGCAAGAAATCGAGGAAGAAGTTCGTCCAGATGAAGAAGAGGACCTACCAATGGGTGCCTGTGCATCAAGCATCAAGCACGGCGTACCTCCGTCTGGGCAGAGGTGTGGATCTGTAAAAAGTGGTCAATCACAGATGTCTACAGCCTCAGCAAGGGCACTGGAATCTGCCAGACGGGCCGGCCTACAAGCTAAAATGAAGATGATGCAACAAAAGCATCAGTTGGAAGAAGAAGTCTTAAGGGTGCAACGCAAGAAGGAAGAGATGGAATTGATGATGGAGCTGGCCGAATCCCAGGCCAGAGAAGACGTGTTGAAGGACTTTGAAGCATCCCAGGAACATCACCAGAGTAGCATTCAAGCCCAGCTGCATGCTCCTCCTGTTGCTACAGAAAGACTCGCAGATAACAGCAGTCAGTTGAACATGGCGGAGGCAATGTTGGAGAGTAGCAGAAGGAATCTGCTTCCAAGATCGGAAATTCCCAAGTTTAGCGGCGACATCACAAAATACCATTCCTTCATCAGAGCCTTCGATTCGAAAATAGGCAACAGGTCGTTGGACAGCGAGGAGAAACTTCACTTCCTGGAGCAATTTACCTCCGGTCGGCCAAGACAGATAGTCCAAGCCTGTTTCCACATGGAAGCCGAAGAAGGATATGTAGAGGCCAGAAGGCTGCTAAAGAAGAGGTACGGCGACCCTTCAAAGGTGGCTACAGCATACACTGAGAAGCTGCTGGACTGGCCGACTATCAGCGCTGATGATGTGGAAGGACTTGACGAAATGGCTCTGTATGCTCGAAGCTGTTTCAATGCAGTCAGAGCACTGAGGGATCGAAGTGAATTGGACCATCACAAAACCCTTCGTATGCTGGTGGAGAAGCTGCCGTTCCACCTTCAGGACAGATGGAGAAGAGAGGCGGATGAGGTCAGTGAGCGAGGGAAGAAGATCGCATTCTCGGACTTCGTCGAGTTCCTGGAAACCGAGGCAAGAGTTGCATCACATGCAGAATTCGGAAGACACGTACTCAAGAAGACAGCAAGACGAAGTGACGTACAGCGTGTCAAGTGCAGCAGGACGTCCCCAGAGGAGAAGGAGGTTTGCCCTTTCTGCAGTGAGGAGCACGCTCTAGATAGATGCCAGGCCTTCTCTAACCACCCTCTTGCCGCTAGACAGGAATTCGTGCGTGGAAATCGTCTCTGTTTTGGGTGCCTCAAGTCTGGCCATTTCTCCCGTTTCTGTCCGCGTCGCCTGACCTGTTCTGTGTGCAGTGGGAGGCACCCATCGGTGCTGCATGTGTTCAGAGCCGTAGGAGCGGAGGATCAGCAGCACGGTCGTCAGGAGGCTCAGATGAAGACGGAACCAACTCAACCGGCCGTATCAGTCAATGCGATCTCATCCAGTGATCGTTCTATGAAGATGCCAATGATTCCCGTGAAGGTTCAATACCGTGATGGTCCTCAAGTGGAGACATACATGTTTATGGACACGGGTAGTAGCTCGACATTCTGTACGTATGACCTCCTCCGCAAGCTGAATGTTAATGCCACGAACAAGACTAAATTGTCGGTCTCCACCATGTCTAAGGACCCGCTAGTTGTATGGGCCTCAGCCGTGCAGGGTCTCAGGATATCAGACCTGAGTGAAAACGAGCAGATCATGCTCCCGACAGTGTTCGCTATGGATAAGATCCCGGCGTCCCGAGAGGAGATCTGCTCAGCTGAAGACCTCCAAAGGTGGCCGCATCTTCAAGCAGTCGTCCCGGACATGATCGACGCAGACATTGGAATATTGGTGGGAGTGAATGTACCAGAAGCGCTCGAACCGATCGACTTCATTCACAGCAGAGATAACGGTCCGTATGCCGTCAGGACGCGACTTGGTTGGGTGGTGAACGGTCCGGTACGTCATCACAAATGGACGGAAATCAGGGCTACAGCGAACCGAATCAAAGTTGAGGTTCAAGGACCCCAGTCAGAAGCGAACCCCGCATCTGAAGAACGGGGATGGTCCGTGGAGGACCACAGATGGATGGAGAAGGTCGAGAAGGAAGCTAAGATGGACAATGGACACTACGAGATACCTATACCTCTGAAGAGTGGTGACACAGTCTTGCCGGACAACCGGGAAGCATGCTTGAGGAGGCTACAGGGACTAAAAAAAAAAGGTTTCAAAACGAAGGCTTCGCTGATCAGTATCGTGAAGTGATTGAGGACATGGCAAGGAAGGACTATGCAGAAAGGGTGCCTGAAGAAGAACTGGAGAGAGCTGCCGGCGCGTCTCGGCGGTGCGGGCTCCCGCTGCAGCGCTGGAGTCTGGGTCTGCAGTGGGCGCACTTCTTTGTTGTTGGTCGTGCTGAATTGCAGCGCCTCCGAGGCGCCGGAGCAGGTTACAGTGTCGGAAGAGCCCAAGACTGGATCGCCGGGTCCGCCTCTGTTGTCTGGGAGGCCGTTCTGCGCGGGTGGCTGCCCCGTTACGTCGAAGGTGGTCAGGACCTCTCAAGCCAGGAAGTGGTACTCGTTGGAAACTGTGACCTCTGAAGCCCTGTGCGCTCGGTTGACTCGCCAACACAGCTGCTGTTCCGCTCAGTCTGTATTTAGCGGTTTCCTGAGAAAACAAAAACACAATAAGCAGGGCACATAACTTCTAAACACATGTGTAGGCAACACAACTCGCCGGCAATACATATCTAACGGGGGAGGGGGCGAATCGTGCCGGCAATACATATCTAACGGGGGAGGGGGCGAATCGTGAGGCCCAACAGAAAACTATGTACGAGTGCTCATTGGCATCACAAACAAGTCGTTCATTGGAATCACAACAACTCGGACAAAACGAAAACAATACATCCATCAATGAACAATTGTAACAATTGTAAACAATAGGTCAGTCGCTATCGCCGCCGATCATAGCTGCGGCAGATTTGACGCAGTCCCACACGCAGCAATCCAACTGCCATCTAGCGACTGAGACAGACAACATGTCTAGATGTCGCCACCGAACGCTCAACGAGTTTAATGGCATAAAAGGCACCTTAATATAACGAAGATATTACCCACAGGTTTACCCATTATGCAACTATAAAGTACAAATTAACTTCGAACTCACCAACGAGTACCACTTCCTGGCTTGAGAGGTCCTGACCACCTTCGACGTAACGGGGCAGCCACCCGCGCAGAACGGCCTCCCAGACAACAGAGGCGGACCCGGCGATCCAGTCTTGGGCTCTTCCGACACTGTAACCTGCTCCGGCGCCTCGGAGGCGCTGCAATTCAGCACGACCAACAACAAAGAAGTGCGCCCACTGCAGACCCAGACTCCAGCGCTGCAGCGGGAGCCCGCACCGCCGAGACGCGCCGGCAGCTCTGACCCAACTCCGGCCCAGCTCCGCCCCGGGCCAGACTGTCAGGAGCGAGCTCAGGGGCGAACTTGAAAGCGGCCAGCTGCACCCTCTCGTCCACAGCACCACCCCTTCACGGACCAGACAGGCGAGACCGCCTCTGCCGGGCCACGAGCCGGCGCCACCCAGCCAATGCGGGCGGTCTCCCAGCAGACGCCAGGGGCGTGTATACAATTCCAGCGAGCGGAGGGGGCAGCTATCGGGACTAAACTAAACTACCATAACCACCACCCGCTGCGGTCACAATTGACCTTGACTTAGCTTGGCCTGAAATGACCTCAGCAGCAAAAATCTGGTCGGGTAGTGTGACAAAGAGGTTCTAGTTGGCTTGGCACCAGAAAACGGCATCGTCATCCGTATATGATAAGCAGCGCACTTCATATCCAACGGTGACCAAAAACAGCAACATTTTTAAGTTTGACCTGACCTGGAAGGTCAATGACTGACCTGAGAAGGTAAAACTGGGTATCATTGGATTCGTCTCTTCCCAAAGAATCTTTTTGTTCCTTACCGCTAAACTCTATCTCCAACAGGAACGAAATAGCGCGGGGGGGGTGGCAACCCCCCCCCCCCCCATGTGCGTTCTAGGACGGGAAAATGGCATGTGCGGGCGAGGGTTAATAGGGCTATCGAATGCGCTTTTCCGCGCCGCTGTAGCTCTATTGGCTCCCGAGTTAAGCGTTGGCTTTTTGGAATTTGTCGACATTCGACCTGGAAATCGGCAAAATTTTGCCTTCAATGACCTCTGGTGACCTGACCTTTGACCTGACCAAAAAATTGACCGAAGTAATTTCGTCATTATTTTTGGCGCTCCTTAGAACGCCGCCTTCCGCGTATCGCTACGTGGCCCAGGAGCCGAGTTAGCAGGCGGGGGTGTTCAGACACCCCCCCCCCCCACCCCCCAGCAGGGCGTGGAAATCCAGGACCCCAGCCGGGCGCGGGTTAACCCGGGCGGGGCTGGGGGGGTAAATTTTACTTCCCCTCGCGATTTTTTGCAATATCTCAAAAACGGCGGCGCGCAGCGCCGCCAAACTTTCAGTACCTTTTTTTACATCAATTTGACACGTTCCCTCAAACTTTGAGCGAAATCCGCCGGAAAATTTTTGAGAAATTGACGTTTTAGTGACGTCATGTTCGCCATTTTCGCCTCAAAAACGGCAAAAGTTCAAACGCCGCTAACATCTTCATTTTTAAAGGAATCAAGACGTAACAAAAAAGGATATACGTAATTCTACTTTGTCTATCAAATGGCGATCTCGGTTTTTTGAAAATTTTGGATTTTGGCCCAAATTTTTCCAAAAAACTGACTTTTTTGGGAAAATAGCTATAAAATCCAAAATTTTAAGTGTATCGAAAAACCGAAATATATGTCAGAGAAGTGGTCTATGTGTACCTACATACCAAGTTTTAGAAGAATCGGTTCGAAAATGTGGGAGTTATTCAAAATTGTATGACGTCACGACACAATTTTTTTTTTTAAATGACTTTTTTGGAAGTTCTAGACCTCGTACGGAAACAAAAATAGCACCATTCGACTCGCCGTGAAAAACTGCATCAGATAGACACCTTTTTAGGCCTTAGCAACCAATTTCAAAATTTGACCTCACTTGACCTGACCTTGACCTGACCTCGACCTGAAATTCATCCAGGGGTGGTCCATATCACTTATTGAGTGTGCCTATTGAATTCTATGAGTAAATTGACCCATAAAACATGTGTCGCATATGCCCTTTTCTATATTTTGTTTTTGGTGACCTGACCTGACCTGACCTGACCTTGACCTTGACCTCTGAATGATATTGTATGCAACGAATATTGTCTTGGTAGCCTAAGAACACGTTTTGGGCGATCAGTCTCAGTCCATGACTCCATTCTTCGGCAACTACGGTGCAAGGCCGTAACTGTAGGAACTTGCAATTTGTACCCTTGACCTGACCTTGACCTTGACCTCAAACTTAAAATTAAGTACATGTTTTTAGTTGTTCGTGATGAGATCTTTTGATTGGCGTTTGAATTTTCCAAATCGGACCATTAGTTCGGGAGATAACAGGGGGGGGGGGTAAAATTTACCCCCCCCCCTCAGCCCCGCGCGTTCGGCTGGAGACCCCAGCCCCGCGCGGGTTAACCCTCGCCCGTAAACGGCGATCTGCCACCTTCGCCCATGCAGGGGGGGGGGGGTTGGTGCGACCCCCCCCCCCTTGGCGTTTGAAAACGGAGCGTCGTAGAGCTAAGCGGAAAAGACCAACGGATTGCTCTCGCCGAGATCTCGCGATTGGTGGTATATGTTTTGGTCCTAGGTCAACATTTGACCTACTTTTGACCGGTCAAAGGTCAAATTTTCGGAAAAATAGACTTTTTTCAACTTTCTGCGGCGATTGCGGCAAAACGGTGAGAGATATCGACTTGAAACCTTCACAATCGTGTTCCTTGATCAATTCTCTATCGTTTGGTATGTATTTCATTTCCCTAGCTCTAAAAATGGCGCGTTGGGAGCGCCGGAAGTCGGCAAGGTCACAGTCGGCGGCAGAAATTCGAAAGATCAAAATTTAAATTTTTGAAATCTGATTGTATTTTTGGATTTGGGAGGTCCATTTGCTCCCTATAGAAGCTAATATTGCTGCATATTCCCATTGAGGTGACAAGAATTAGCAAAATAGTGGTTCGGGCGCTTTTCAAAAATAGTACCGGACGCTGTTCCTCTTGTGACGTCATAGCTCCGTGACCTGACCTGACCCGGTCAAGTTTCTTATACCATATGATAGCCAATACTTGCCCCAACATGCATGGGAAGTTTCATCACGATCCATCAACCGATGTCCGTACCACCAGCAGGAAACCTCGGGCGTTGGCACTCAGTTTGTGAAAATCCGGCCGGAGGCTGTTCCCTTTGTGACGTCATAACTCCGTGACCTGACATGACCCGGTCAATTTTTTTTTATCAAAAGATGCGCAAGGTTTGCCCCATAAGGTACCCAAAATTTGGCGGCGCTGCGCGCCGCCGTTTTTGCACTATTCCCGAAAAGCCTCAGGGGCGGTTGCACCAACCCCCCCCCCTACATGGGCGAGGGTTAAACAATGAAGGATGGTTGGCTTTCCCCATACAATGGAACAAAAATGCTTCAAAGGTATTTTTTTAGCGTTAACCCTATTCCTGGCGGGCTCCGCCGGGACAAGAAACTGGCGGGGGGGGGGGGCGATTCGGCCCCCCTTCAGATCTCAAAAACTACACATCGCAGCGACAAACGGCGAACGGCGTTTGATAGGTTGTTTAAAGATCTACAACTTTTACAAAAAAACATTTTCAGGTCAGGTCAATACTGAGGAGGTCACCAGAGGTCATCAACCATAAAATGTTTTGGAATTAGTTACCTATATAACTTTTAAACTAAGAAACATGGAGACATAAACCAATACATTTTTTGTTGCTCTCGCCGAGCCGATGCGAAATAAGTATGTGATGACCTTCACAGGTCAATTTGCAATTTGACCTGAGGTCAAGGTCAGGTCATTCATCAATGAGGTTGTGGGGTATGGTCATGCTGCATACCAAACGACGCGCCTTGACCAGTCGAGCAGTTTGGTACCACTTACAAGTCTTTAGCATCATCATGTCGTGATTTATTGACAGAAAAACGATTTATGACGTCACATGACCTCAGATGACCTTTGCCGGTGCCCCTATCAATAAGCGGCACCAGGATCATCACCGATGAGATAATCTTCCATAATACTGAAAGAATTGGGTGGTTTTGACTCGTTTACACGAAGCAGGAGGCGTTTCAATATTTTCCGATAGGCTTGCAATGTAAAGGTCACGAGTCTGGCCTGACCTCAGGTCACAGATATGAAAATTCTGATATACACAAATTGCACATACTGGTACCCTAACTAAAGCCTGAAGAGAAGAAATTGATCGGTCAAAAACTCTAGCTCTGGCGTGATTGCAAACTTTTCTGACGTAGGGTCACCAAACCGCCTCTGGTGACCTGACCTGAGGTCAGATCAACTCAAAATTTTCAGAAATGTTGCGTAAAAGCCTTTTAGGAAAATTCAGAAAATTTGAGCTTCCTAGCTCAAAGCGTTTGGGAGAAATAACCAAAAAACCTCAGGGGGGGGGGGCTCCTGAGGCCCCCCCCCGCCAGGAATGGGGTTAAAAACATTATTTGGCATAGTGGCAAAGTGACAAAAAACTGGCTTTTTCAGTTTGACTTTGCCACGACTGATTTTCCTTAAAAATTTATATTTTTAGGCGAGATATAAATACGATAATAGCAAAACCCAAAGAGTTAATCTTTATCCGTGTTTTGAACATAGAGTCATCCCAACAAGTTAACCCGCGCCCCAGTGGCGGTCTCAGCCAACTTCGCCCTAGTGGGGGGGGGGGGGCGTATGTTACCACCCAGCTCTAACTCAAAAACTAAGAGGGCTAGAAAGACGCGGTAAAAAGCAATCGATAGCTCTAAATGCGTACGTTTGAAAGTATTTCGGTCATTTTTCATCTTAGAGCAATATTGGGGTCACTGGTGGTCATCAAAGGTCAAAATTTGCCAAACGTCATTATATTTTTCAGAAAACATGCATTTATCTCAGGAACTATGATAGCTAGAAAAATGCGTGGAAGGCAATCGATAGCTCTTGAACTTTTCTTTCAAAAAGGTCATTATCAAAATTGACCTCAGGCAGGGTTAGCATTTTTGCCGGCAAAAACTAGTTTATGCCATTTGCCGGTTTAAACCGGTTTTAACCGGCAAAAAGTGGCAAAAACTGGCAAAAACTCAAAACCATTACAATGCTTTGCCTAGACATGCATTTGAATTGGAAACATTCTATGGGGGATTCAGTGAAAGTTATATGCTTTCAAAAAGAAGTGACATCTTGACCATTCGACCAGTGTTTCATACAATAAAAACATTTTCATGGGCTTCCCGCTTTCCATTAGTAACCAGTACGTTTTTTGGGGTGACAAATGAGCCAGTGCAAGAGTGATTCCTACACATGCAGTAGTGCGGAGGGGTGCCTACCACTGATTTGTGCACGGCACCCATACTCACTGGTTCCTAACGGTATTAGTACCAAATTTGAGCTCAATCGACGCAGCCGTTCTCGAGAACTGGAAGTGTCGTCCCACACGTGCGCTCGTAGAAGTTGACCCCGACTGACTTATCTGCGACACCCATACTAATCTGTCTGTAACGGTGTTCCAAACTTGAGCGCAATCGGCAGAGCCATTCTCAAGACCTGGTCGAAAGCGACCCCTGCACGTGTGCACCTGCAGTAGGTAGCACCCTAACCGTGATGCATGGAAATGCCAATATTCTTCAGAAATGCATTGTCTGACGGATGTCTACCTACATACATAGACATTGCAGCCCGGGTAGCTAATGGGGCAAACTTCAGAATGTTTAGCGAGTCTCTTAACCCGCGAGTTGCGGGGGGGGCGTTAAACGCCCCCACTTTTTTCGCCGGGCCATAGCATAAAAACGGCGCGCCGCAGGCGCGCCAAATTTTGGGTACCTGTAGGGAATTGATTGAAGTGTATTGTGACAAAGTTTAAAAAAAAATTGGTCGGAAAATTTTTGAGATATCGAGGCTTTAGTGACGTCATGATTTCTGAGTTTTCGACCAAAAACGGCATATGTTCAAAAAATCATATAAAATCATAGAATAGACATACAGACATGCCGTAAACGCCATTAGACTGCCAATACCATGAACAATCGCATGGCTATCTTCGATTATTGATTATCGTTCCGCATTTTCCAAAATCTTGAACTGAATCTTGGCAATTTCTCGTGACTACTTCACTACCATGATATATATATTTCTTAACCCTATTCCTGGCGGGCTCCGCCGGGACAAGAAACTGGCGGGGGGGGGGCCGATTCGGCCCCCCCCCCCTCAGTTCTCAAAAACTACACATCGCAGCGACAAACGGTAAACGGCATCGTATACGCACGGTCAAGATCTACAATTTTTACTAAGGTCATTTTCAGGTCAGGTCAAAGATGACGTCACAGGGTCGAAAAAGTCAAAATGGCGGCGCTAGATATGGAGAGAGTTTTTCCCGAATAACTTTCGAATTAGTCAAGATAGGAACAAACTAAGGGCATCATCGTGATCCTCTCGTCAATCCGCATCGAATGATATATATATGTTGACCTCGAAAGGTCAAGGTCAAAGGTTGACCTCAGGTCACGTGACCTCGAGGTCATCATGTATATCATTCGATGCGTCTTGACGAGCTGAACACAATGAGACCATCCACGCGTCTGTATCTTGTTCCTGTACGGAGTTATTGGCCAAAAACCTTTGGTGACCTTTGATGACGTCACATGACCTCACAGCTGCCAAACAGCAAAACAGACCTCAAGGTAGTGAAGGTTGATCGTATATGAAGTCATGTATGGTATATGGGGCCATTCCGACCCGTTTTAGTGGTAAAAACAGGGAGTTGATTTTTCCCCCATTGACTTATAATGGGGAGGTCGCGAAACTGACCTGACCTTAGGTCACCGATATCAAAATTCCGAGATATACAAATTGCACATACTGGTACCCTTACTAAAGCCTGAAGAGAAGAAATTGATCGGTCAAAAACTATAGCTCTGGCGTGATTGCAAACTTTTCTGAGATAGGGTCACCAAACCGCCTCTGGTGACCTGACCTGAGGTCAGATCAACTCAAAATTTTAAGACATGTTGCGTAGAAGCCTTTTAGGAAAATTCAGAAAATTTGAGCTTCCTAACTCAACGCGTTTGGGAGAAATAACCAAAAAACCTCAGGGGGGGGCTCCTGAGGCCCCCCTTCCGCCAGGAATAGGGTTAAGTTGAACTTTTTGAGCCAAACACGTACACATATGATAAAATGAATGTCACCATCGTGTTCAACGCCCCAAATTACCCATAAAACATGTGCCACAGGCTGCGAATATCAGTTTTGATTTTCGGGGATATGTGCCTACCCGGTTGACCTGACCTTGACCTTGACCTATGCTTGACTGACCACTACATGGAGCTGACACTCTTGTAGGCTTTATATGATGGATTGTGCACCGTTTTGACAGAGTTTGTGACGAGAGGCGCCCATTGCGAAGTCCCGAAGTCCATGCTGCTGAAAGCCCGATTTCAGGTGTTTGACCTGACCTTGACCCGACCTGTGACCTCAAAATTCAACTTTAAAGTACTCGTCTGAAGCGTCTCGTCGCGCTCTTTCGTTTACCGCCTCGTGCGTTTCGCTGCGCCTATCGGTTCTCGAGTTATCGGCTGGGGGCGTTTAACGCCCCTCCCCCAGCAAACGGTGTGTGGCGAAATACCCCAGCAACTGCCGGGTTAAACATCCAGAAATGCATTTGTACATTTCAAATTAATTGCTAACCAGAAAAGTTGCAAGTCTTGACTACCTGAGTTTTTGCCATTTTTTTGCCAGTTTTTGCCACCAGGGTTTCTGCCAGCCGGCTTAAACCGGTTTAAACCACTGGCAAAAACCAGTTTTTGCCACCCCTTGAGAACCCTGACTTCAGGTCAACGGTTTAGCCTCCAGAGGGCAAAAACTCCAAAAATAGCTGTTTTTACGAAAAGTGTTTTTCGACAATAACTTTTGACTAAAAAAAGCCACGACATTTCTATTGCCAGAATCGTGTTCCTCTCGCCGAGACACATCGAATGAATTATAATTTGATCTTGAAAGGTCAACTTAAAAATTGAACTCAGGTCAAGGTCATGACCTGACCGGAAAAGGTCATGTTGCATATCAGTCGATGCGTCTCGGCAAGAAAAACAGAATGAGACCATCCCCAGCGTTCTATCTCTTTCCAATCGAGAGTTATTGGCAAAAATATGTTTGTAGCCTCAAATGACCTCGGATGACCTTTCTAGAGGCTATCAGCAAAAAAGACACCTTGGTCGTCACGGGTGGTCTAAATCATTGTGATTCTGAAATATTTGGACTGTTCCTATGCGTACACACGGATCTAGAGGCATTTTCATTTTTCTCCATTGACTTATAATGGAAAGGTCACGTCGCTGACCTGACCTTAGGTCACGGATATAAAAAATCCGAGATATACAAATTGTAGGCGCCCATAACATCATGCAATCCACCAAGTTTAAAATCTCTCTGACAAACACTGCAGGCTGGACTTGATTGCAAACCTTTTTTTTTAGGCATGGTCAGTTAGCTTTACCTGGTGACCTGACCTGACATAACCTGGGGTCAAAAATTTCACACATTGTTCAAAATTGGTATACAAAAAGCTACCCCAAGGGGCGCGGCGCTACGCGCCGCGGTTTTTTATTTACACGCAAAAAAACGCGACAGGGTGGTAACATATGCCCCCCCTCCCCACTGGGGCGAAGGTCAAACAAGTTTAAAGAATACAAGCGTCTAAAGTTGAAAACATGGCAAAGTCACCCTCGTTTACGGCATTTCGTGTGAAGAGTTAAAACCAACTAACGTCTCATTCAAATCTAAAAAATTGTGTTAACTGGAGAAGTTCAGGCATGCAAGAGTAAAGACACTTTCAACCTTAACCCGCGCCCTGCTGGGGGGGGGGGGTGTTTGAACACCCCCTTGTGGTTTTTCGCGAAAATCTCAAAAACGGCGGCGCGGAGCCGTACACCTTATCATACATCAATTCTACACTTGTTGTAAAAATTTCAGACCAAGGTCATTCAAGGTCAGGTCACCAGGCCACTTGAAGTGACCTCACCTCATAAAAGTTTCAATGTCTGTCATAGCTACACCGAGTGACCGATCGCTTTGAAACTTTCAGCGATTGCTAAGAGCAACAGCATGTACAAAATGTATGTCTCAGAATTTTGATATCGATGACCTAAGGTCAGGTAAATTTTGCGACCTCCCCATTATAAGTCAATGGGAGAAAATTGAAATGCGTCTCTTTTGGACGAAAGACATTATAAACACTCCCAAACACTGAATTACAAGTGCTTTAGACACACTGAACATGAAATTGGTGTCCGTGACCCCTGTTTATGCACTGAGGTCATCTTAGGTCACGAATGGTATCTAACAGTTTTTCGCAAATAACTTTTGATAGAGGCATGCTAGAGCGATCAAAACGCCTTAGATGTGTTCAGCTCGACGATACGGATCGACTGATATGCAACATGACCCTTTACAGTCAGGTCATGACCTTGACCTGAGGTCAAATTTTCAAGTTGACCTTTCAAGGTCAAGTTATAGTTCATTCGATGCGTCTTGATGAGAGGAACACGATGCCGGTAAAAGTAAGCTCGTACAAGGCTTGGGTCAAAAGTTATTGCAGAAAATTGTTTCCGAAAAAAATCGACTATTTTTGCAGTTTTTGCCCCCTGCAGGCAAAACCGTTGACGTTAGGTCAAATCTGATCAAATTACTCAGAAAGGGCTTTAATAGGGCTATCGAATGCGCGTTTCCGCGGCGCTGTAGCTCTATTGGTTCCCGAGTTATGCGTTGGCTTCTTGGAAATTGTCGACATTTCACCTGGAAATCGTCGAAATTTTGCCTTCAATGACCTCTGGTGACCTGACCTTTGACCTGACCAAAAAATTGACTGAAGTGATTTCCTCATTATTTTTTACGCTCTTTCGAATGCCGCCTTCCGCGTATCGCTACGTGGCCCAGGAGCCGAGTTAGAAGGGGGGTGTTCAAACACCCCCCCCCCAGCAGGGCGTGGAAATCAAGGACCCCCAGCGGGCGCGGGTTAACGTGTCACTTCTATCTGGCTTTGTCCCGGTTACGCGCGGGACGGGCTGCTGTGTAACACTTTCCGTACCTGGCCGCCAGGCTGGTGCCTCGAGAGCAGGAGAAGGGCGTCGAAACGCAGGTGTCGCTGGAGAGGGCACAGTTGCGCGAACTGGAAGACCGACTATACCAGGAGATGGCTGACCGGAAGAGGGCGGAGGATGACCTGAAGGTAAAACTGACCTCTGAGTGCTCTGGTGTCCACTTCGGGTTAGCGTGGTTGGGCGATGCGAGCTGTTTGCGTCTGTCATCAAACACATTGTTGTGACTAAGAAACAATGAAATGCAATGTTTCTTATCGAAATAGTTTTGACATGGAGATTTAACCCGCGCCCCGCTGGGGGGGGGCAGAATCTGCCCCCTCCCGTTTTTCGCCAATAACTTCTAAACGCGTTACGCCAGCAATGTCAAACTTACGGTACCTTATCATACATCAATTTGACACGTACCTACCCTGAAAATTTGAGCGAAATCCGTCGGAATTTTTTTGAGAAATTACCGTTTTAGTGACGTCATGTTGGCAATTTTCGCCTCAAAAACGGCAAAATTTCAAACGCCGCTAACATCTTAAGTTATAGACGAATCAAGACGTAACAAAAAGGTTATACGTGATTTTACTTTTTCTATCAAATGGCCATCTCGGTTTTTTGAAAATTTTGGATTTTGACCCAAATTTTTTTCTTCAAAAAGCTGACTTTTTTGGGAAAATAATTGTGAAATCCAAAATTTTGAGTGTATCGAAAAAAACGGAATATATGTCAGAGAAGTGGTCTATGTGCACCTACATACCAATTTTTAGAAGAATCGGTTCAAAAGGTGGGAGTTATTCAAAATTTTATGACATCACGACACACAAAATTTTTGAAAAATGATTTTTTTGAAGTTCTAGACCTCGTACGGAAACAAAAATAGCACTATTCGATTTGCCGTGAAAAACTGCATCAGATAGACACCTTTTTAGGCCTTAACAACCAACTTCAAAATTTGACCTCACTTGACCTGACCTTGACCTAACCTCGACCTGAAATTCATCCAGAGGTGGTTCTATCACTTGTTGAGTGTGCCTATTGAATTCTATGAGTAAAATGACCCATAAAACATGTGTCGCACATGCCCTTTTCTATATTTTTTTGGTGACCTGACCTGACCTGACCTGACCTTGACCTTGACCTTTGAATGACATTGTATGTAACGAATATTGTCTTGGTAGTCTAAGAACACGTTTTGGGCAATCAATCTCAGTCCATTCTCCGGCAACTACGGTGCAAGGCCGATACTGTAGAAACTTGCATTTTGTACCCTTGACCTGACCTTGACCTGACCTCTGACCTACTTAAGCAAAAAAATTTGGGCTCTTAAGATCCGCCTTGTTGAGAGCTTTCGATTGCCGTTTTCCCCGTCTTTCTACGACCATCGGTTCGGAAGTTAGACAGGGGGGGCAGAATCTGCCCCCCCCCCCCCAGCATGGCGCGTATGGCTGAATAGCCCAGCGGGGCGCGGGTGAAATGTTTGCCTAATCCTAGTCATAGTCAAACATTTTTCAAACAATTTCATCGCTTCGGTCACTACCGTAACTTCCCCGAAGATATGTACAGTTCTCCAGGGTATTAGTCGTTGGTCGCTCGGCGAGCGGGAGGGCAACCAGTTCCGCCCCTGTATCGCGTGACCCCTTGCTCCGCCCAGTTACGCACGAGCGTACTCCACGCCGCGTAGTAGCGTGGGGAGGGGAGGGTTAGAATGGTGGCATGTGTAGAGGCTAGAACCGGTTTCCACCGCCATGCCACCGCCCAGCGACATGGAGCAGGGTCAGTGACCAGGGCGCAGGGAAAGGTCAGAGGTCAGCTTTAACGTAGAGCTTTGTGTCTCCCTCCCCTCCGTGTGTAACGACCGCACGACAGCGGCCGGCCGCCGATCAGGCTTGACATGTCAAGGTCACCCGCAGTCAACGGGCTCAGAGGGTTGGTCGAGTGCGAGTCCGTGGCTGACGACAGTCTCGACCATGTGCTATGGTGCCGATACACTAGCGTGGGTAATAAGTTTGTGTTCAGTGCATATGACTGCTGGGGCGTGTCCTCTTGATATGATGCTTTGTAACGTGTATGATACGCTTAAAACCTAGCTGGCAGTGGCCGAGAGGAGAGGGGGGAGGCGGTTGCCGCCTCCACATGTTTATTTTTGTTGATAGCTGCGAGAGCTGAAATTTGGCAAGCCTGACCTTTGATTCAAGCTGAATTTTTATGACAGCAGCTGTATTTTCACCCTCGCCCATATTGGTGTTTTGCCAGCGTCTATCGTAAAGAGGGGGAGGAGGGTCCGTTGGACCCCTTTGCCGTTCAGCCCCTAATCGAGCTAGAGCTTCGCGGAAAAAGAGCGTATTGTCCGTGACAAGAGGAGGCCGATGATACCCAATTTTAACCCTCGCCGGCACAGGAGGGTTGATGCAACCCCCCCCCCTAAGGTTTTCGCGAATAACTCGCGTAAAAAGCGGCCGATCGCAACGAAACTTTCAGTACCCTCGCATTGATCAATTTTACACCTACCCTGAAAATTTTTTGACCCTGACCCAAATGACCTTTGACCTGTGACCTCTTTTCCGAGACCATGTTTGGCCGGAATCGCGATTCGGCGTATGTCGGCTCGCATTAGCCGCGCGTTTGCAAGCTTTTCGTGGTTTCAAACGTTCAAACATGTGATTTGATGTTGCTTTCATACATTAGGGTGGGTTTCAAGGTCAGCTAAAGGCCAGGTCAGGTTATTGACCTTTGGTGACCTCGGGTGACCTCGGTTCACTTTTCGAGTCTTACATGCTTCTAGGCTAGTTTTTGGAGCTGAATTCGAATTTAGCAACCATTTGAACGTTTACGAAGTAGTTTTGGTGCCTTCGTAACATGTTACGAAGCTGTCAGAGGCGGTTGACACGTATTACGAATACCCGTCACAACCCCTACCGGTTGACCTGACCCGACCTGGTCTAAATGCTTAAAGACATCATCTCTGATCAAAACTAATACGATATTCGTGATCAGCACCCCGGAAAACCTCATAGCAGCCACACTTTACGACTTTCTAACAGGTCCCGATTTTCCCGGTTTTTGGGTCATTGACCTGACCTGGAAGGTCACCCGATGACCTAGGACCTTAAAATTGGGTATCATCGGCTTTCTCTCGTGACGGTCAACACGCTCGTTTTTTCCGCGAAGCTCTAGCTCGATCAGGGGCCAAACGCGAGGGGGGGTCGTACCAACCCCCCTTGTGCCGTCGAAGGACGCAAAATGGCCTGTGCCGGCGAGGGTTAAGGTCCTAGGTCATTGGTTGACAGGTCAATATAACTCAAAAGTCGGGGAATCGGGACCTGTTAGAGCTTCGTAAAGTGAAGCTGTTATAGGGTTTTGCGGGGTGCTGATCACGAAATTCAAGTTAGTTTTAATCACAGATGATGTTTTCGTGCATTTAGGCCAGGTCGGGTCAGGTCAGGTCAGGTCACATGTTACGAGTGAACCAAAACTACTTCTTAAATGTTCAAACGGTTTCTAAATGCGAAATCAACTCCAAAATCTACCCTAGAAACATGTAGAACTCGAAAGAGTGAACAAAGGTCATCAAAGGTCAGTGACCTGACTGATCTTCACGTGACCTTGATACCCACTAGAATCCATGCGATCAACATCCTTTCACATGTTTGATCGCTTAAAGCCACAAAAAGACAATAAAACGCGTTCTACTCGAAATACGCCAAAACGCGATTCCGGCCAAACATGGTCTCGGAAAACAGGTCACAAGTCAAAGGTCTTTTGAGTCAGGGTCATGCAAATTATAGGGTAGGCGTAATATTGAATAACTCGAGGATATTGAAAGTTTCGCCGCAATCAGCCGCTTTTTGCGCGAGTTATTTGCGAAAAACTGAGGGTAGGAGGTCTGTTCGACACCCTCCTACAAGTGCGAAGGTTAAGGTCAGGCCGTTGACCAATGGCGTCAAAAGTGAACCTCTGTAAGGCCCCAAAATGTCGCGACGTCGCAGCACCCTTCGTGCCAGGGGACTTTTCAACGGGGAATGAAGCTTATATGATCTAGTACTATCTCCCAGAGGCCTCACAACTTGTATGTAGCTATCTCGTATTTTTCTTAAGAGTCACCTGAAGTCAGGTCGGTCACGCAACCTCACGATTATTAATCAATTGGGAAATATGAAAACTGTTATTTTGGCGCCGGGAGCCATCTAAAGCTGTCTCAAGCGCATGAATTCGCGATTTTATACAATTTTTGCAAGCCCCAGCATTCACTTTTCCATTATTAAAGTTAGGCGACTTCATTTATGACGTCACTAAGGTCACAGGAGATTTCACCAAAAAGTCCCGATCAAATTGAGCTAGCGAGTCGGGAAGCCACCAGTGGACTTGTAAGGACCTACCGCATCGAAGAAGCGATATGACCTCCTTGAGTCAGCCTCGTGGCCTGAGTGGCTCTGCCCTGACATGACCTGAGGTAAACACCTTAAATTGACCTCAACAAAAACAAAGCGTTAACTATTCGACGCGTTTGAGCATGCAAAACTCTTGGCTCTGTAACCACTTAAGGTGAAACTGTTTACCAAAAACCGATCCCGCGACTTAGAGCAATTATACTGACCTCAGAGTTTATCGGTGGACCTGAGACATTCAACTCGGATACCAGTTACTGCATCTCATACGACGCACGCGCTCAGTTTTATCCGCAAGGCGCTAGCTCAATTAGGGGCAAAAAGACGGAGAGGGGTCGTAATCGCCCCCCCCCCCCCCTCGGCCGGGGTATATGCAGAAAACCCAAAATTCCGTTGAAGGTTAGGTAAGCACTGAAGTGATATATTATGATGCGAGAAGGTATAGGCAAAAACAAGTATGCACACGAGCGGATGTGAATTAAACTGTGTTTGAGGTATGCCTTTTTTAGTATACATTCGATTTGCTTTAGTTATTGGTAAGAACAGATACAACCAAGAAGAGCGCCCCTGAAGAAAAGGTGGCGCACCGGGCGGGTGCGATTTTAAGGTCCAAGGTCAGTCGGGGACCTCTAAGTTCGGATCAAGCGCTGCATGTTAGGGTTAAAACTTAATAAAAAAATGGGAGCAAACAAGCATCCCGATTTTGGCAGCATCGTCATGCTTTGTCACGGCACTCATCCACTCCCTCGGCCGAAATATTAGTTCCTTTTTGTATGAGTTCTGGCATAATCCCGCACTGCATGTTGTTTGCCATGAAAAAAGCATGTTCAGCTACGTTCTACGCAGTACGCACTAACCTAACCAACATCCCATCATCCACCACTAGCCACCATCCCGTTCTGTGATCCGTTCCACCCCACACGAATCAGCCGAGATACTAGTCAGTCGGGCTAGCGCTATCCTCCCCTCCCTTCCTGACTGCACAGCGCTAAAACCCAGAGCCGAGACTTCCCGAGCGCGACCTCTGACCCCACGCGGTCCGAAGGGTCGGCCGATGCCTAAGGGCGCGCCGCGCGCCGGCCACCCGGATAGCCTCTGCCGAGTCTCCCTTCCATACACCGTTTACTACGCGCTCGATTCATTCATGATTCTGTGTTTCCGCGTCCCTCTCGCTAGGTGGCACCATGGATGTCATAGGCGATCCCAGGAAGATTGCGGCCAGAATACCCCAAACGGCAGAAAATGAGGTTTTTGGTGGATATCTCGGAAAGTATTTGGCATACAACGATGAAATTTCACAGTCTCGTGGTAAATGTGCATACACATAATCCGGGTTGATACTTATGCATTTAAACATTATATAGGACCAGATATGTCCGAAAAAGCAAAACCAACAAGACTTTTACTGGAGAGCCGTACGTGTTCTGAAACTCTCTGAGTCCTTGGCCCCAGCGTACGACACCATATGCTTTCGTTAGGTGTGCATTTGGACTCGTTGCTGTTGTGTCAATCATTTTCTGACTGCCACATGATGCCATGGGATACGTTGTGGTTTGATACCCGACCACTGTGTAATAAGTAATAAGCGAATGCTTTCGGAGTAAGCTATTTCCTTTGCTGCCTGTTTTCAGTGGTAGCTATTCGGAACTATATACTGTTAACCTGAAATTTCATTTTATTTTCCTTTATTTGAGTTGCACCTTATTCGAAAGCTACCTGATTTTTGTTATGCTGTATCTTGAATGCACAGTTTGGGCATTCCACGATAGATCGTACAGTCGGTTACAGGTTGATGGTCCACTACTCTTTATCCACCGGGTTCCTATGGCTCAGTATTGGCAGCAGCCGCCTGGTACCGGTAGGCTGTGCCGCATGACCCGAAAGTTATGCGGCACAGTCTACCCACGCCGTTTGATATCGGCTCGAGTCGCCGGGTGGAGCGCTTTGTAGACCAGCTGTTGCGTCAGACCAGCGCGGGGGGAGGGGCTCGTCTCGGTGGTTGGCGTGGGCTGGCGAGTGGTGTGGGGCGTGTTGGTGGACCATGGGGGCTTGTCGGGTGTGTGTGGTCACTTGCTGCATTGCACATTTTGTGTCGCTTAACAATTTCATTCCTGTTTTTGCTAAGCACAATGCACGGAAGACCCAGCGAATATGATTTACCTTGATGTATTGAATGGTCGGTTTTGCCATGATCAAATAATTAAATATGGTGATGAAATTGACCAATAACATGGCAGTGAGATGTATTTTTACATAACAAAATAGGCCGAAAATATAGAACATTTTAATAGTAAAATATAGTTCTATATTTTCGGCCTATTTTGTTACGTAAAAATACATCTCACTGCCATGTTATTGGTCAATTTCATCACCATATTTAATAATTTACCTTGCTTGTGCATTGTGCAATACGTGATTTGGCACGGTATCGAGGCATAGGCACGGTAGGTCTTGTGCCTATGCATGCTATTTAGGCAATACGTTTATGCAAATGGTAGATTGATAGGTACTGGATGTCAATTCTTATGCTAAATGTCGGCACGTATTAAATGAATGAATGAATCAATCAATCAATCGGACAATCAATCGGCATGTAATAAAACCGTATAAATGGCTCGCAACCACTAATAGCAATGAAACCATCCTAACTCGGAAAACTGATTATTTAGGGACATATTTGTGTTATGAGGTTATCGGTGGACCCAACAAATAGCTAAATGCACTTGTGTAAATAAAAGTAAGTGCATTTAGTTATTTGTTGGCTCCACCGATAACCTCATAAGCACAACTCGGAAAAGCAGCCGGAGCCCTGATGAGGCTCGAACCGGGACTCCACGCTGTAAGTTTCGCCAATGATCCATCATCATTCCACCAAGCTAGAGTGACCGGCATCCAAACCCACAAAACATAATTGACTTTGCCGCCGACCTCCCGGCCCCGCCGCCCGCCCGGCCGGACTTTGCTCCGGCCGTAGCCACCATCCGGTGTAGCTCAGCGTAGGAGTGCTTGACTGTCAAACTGACCGGTAGTGAGGGGCCCGGTTCGAAACGCTTCGCATGCTGGATATTTATTTCTCGGTGAGAGGCTTTGCGTTTAGTCCACTTTTCAGAAAGATTATTTGGTGACTGACCTGTTTTCTTTCTTTGCTGCAATTCATAAGGAGACCTCTCTTTCCGCACCCGCTTGGGAGATGGGTGGTTGACCCCCCCCCCCCCATGGGTTTTGTGAATATCTCTAAAACGAATTTTTGGAGGGGGGGATACGATCGGTTCTATGCGACAAGTGACCACACACGCCCAGCCCCAGGTCCGCTCACTCCCTCCCCACATCACCCCCTCCCCACACCACACTCCAGCCCGCCTCATCCACCGAGCCGAGCCAAATCGACAGGCCTGACCCTTGACCCCCCCCCCCCCCAGCCGGTGTGACGCAGCGTCCGGTCAAATCTCTACCAGGCGACCCGAGCCGGTGTCATACAGTGTGTGTAGGCTGTGCCGCTTCACTTTTGGGTCATACGGCACAGCCTACCGGTACCAGGCGGCTGCTGCCAATGCTGAGCCATGGGAACCCGGTGGATAATGAGTAGTGGACCATCAACCTGTGTACCCGACTGTACCAGGTCTGTCACCCTCATCTCTCAGATTTGAATGAAAATCGGTCCTAGGGGTAATCATAGGCCCCAACGGCGCCTGGTAAAATATCAGACTTCTCAGATAAAGTGTTTGAGTTATATTGCATAACATTTTTTAAAGTTCGGTTTGTAAAGGTGAGTTTCATGGACTATAACTAAAAAAAGGGTTAAGCAAGCAACAAACGGTGAGCAGCACTAAGCTTGCAATGAATCAAATAATATTATAACTCTTTAATGAGGTTAGTGCTTGTGCGAGGAACATGTTCATAAATAGTATAGAAAATGTAAAAACATGACCTTATTTCCTCGATAATTACCAAAACTAATGCTGTACAAATATATACTTTATTTGAAAGAATGTAATATTTCGACCACAGGTCTTTTTCAAACAGTTTCAAATTAGAAAAGATACCATTTCCATTTGCCGCATTTCCAACTGCCTTTCAACAAAAATTTATGGTTGAATCGTGCCCACTAGCTCACTCGCACCACTCATGAAATATTTGGCTAGCAAAAATAGCATCACATAGGGCACCTATTTTTCAAAATACATAGTTTCAGCCGTACGAGATAAGTAAGTATTAACATACCGACTGACCATAACACAAAACATCCTACAGGCCTTCGCCATTATTTCTCACAATTTCGTCTTAAGTCACCCAGCTGTCTACAAGGCATAACAGATGCAGCATGCCAGCAACTATCATATGCTGTCCAGCCAATTATGCGAGTATGCCAATTATGCCCATCTTTGCTTTCTTTGTATTCCATTCTGGTGTTACGGTGTTATGTGAATACTGGACGGATAGATACGTAAATGTGTAAAAGCCTGGACAGCATATGATAGTTGCTGGCATGCTGCATCTGTTATGCCTTTTAGACAGCTGGGTGACTTTGGACGAAATTGTGAGAAATAATGGCGAAGGCCTGTAGGATGTTTTGTGTTATGGTCAGTCGGTATGTTAACCCTCGCCCGCACATGCCATTTTCCCATCCTAGAACGCACATGGGGAGGGGTGGTTGCCACCCCCCCCGCGCCATTTCGTTCCTGTTGGAGATAGAGCTTAGCGGTAAAGACCAAAAAGATTCCTTGGGAAGAGACAAATCCAATGATACCCAGTTTTACCTTCTCAGGTCAGTCATTGACCTTCCAGGTCAGGTCAAACTAAAAAATGTTGCTGTTTTGGGTCACCGTTGGATATCAAGTGCGCTGCTTATCAAATACCGATGACGATGCTGTTTTCTGGTGCCAAGCCAGCTAGAACCTCTTTGTCACACTATCCGACCAGAATTTTGCTGCTGAGGTCATTTCAGGTCAAGTTAGGTCAAGGTCAATTATATGTGTTTGTATGTCTGTGTGTGTCTGTGTGTATACTGATGTGTGCACCGATTGTTTTTGGGTCCATATTACATGAAATCATGATCTGAGAAGCTTTTACCGAAAATGCAGTCAAAAAACTTCACAAAAAGTAAATTCAGCTTGCCTAAAACGCAATTATCTTAGATGACCTAGGTTGACCTTGACCCTGACCTTGACCCCTGTACATCGTCGAACAACATGTTCCATGATAGGTGGGAGGTAAGACTGGCAAAAAAGGCCGAAACCAGGGTGTCAAAAGCTCACAAGGCCCATGGCAAACGCAAGAGAATTGGCCATTTGGGTCATGACATGACCTGAAAAACAAGGTCATATCTCCGAAACCAAAAATCACAGAAACTTGAAATTTTCAGTGGACATCAAGAAAGGATAGAGGAGCAGCTATACGAAAAATCAGCCTTCTAGCTCTAAAAATGTTGAGTGCAGAGCAGAAAGACTACCTGGGGGGGGGGTGGCAACCACTCTGTGTGTTGCTATTTTTGCTAGCCAAATATTTCATGAGTGGTGCGAGTGAGCTAGTGGGCACGATTCAACCATAAATTTTTGTTGAAAGGCAGTTGGAAATGCGGCAAATGGAAATGGTATCTTTTCTAATTTTAAACTGTTTGAAAAAGACCTGTGGTCGAGATATTACATTCTTTCAAATAAAGTATATATTTGTTCAGCATTAGTTTTGGTAATTATCGAGGATATAAGGTCATGTTTTTACATTTTCTAATATTATAACTCTACAAATTTCAAAGGATAAAATTTCTTTTTTGAACAAAAATCGGATTTTTTTTTCACTTGCCTCTAATGGCTTTTGAGAACAAACATTTTCACATTTTTATTTTTTCAAAATAATTTTCAGGATATTTCAAATCAACATGCAAAAAATTAGAAAGGTGTTCTTTCTATAAGTTACTGATTTTCCCGCAAACAAAATGGGTTTTGGGGAGGTTAGTACGACCCCAGCACGCCGTTTCGCTCCTAATTGAGCTAGAGCCTCGCCGAAAAAACGAGCGTGTGTGCCGTTACAATTGGCAGCGATTGGTACCCGATTTTAACCCTCGCCCGTATAGGGGGGGGGGGTCGAACGGACCCCCTCATGGTTTCTCGCGAATAACTCGCGTAAAAAGCGGCAGATCGCGACGAAACTTTTAGTACCCTCGCGTTTATTAATTTTACACCTACCCTGAAAATTTCATGACCCTGACCCAAATGACCTTTGACCTGTGACCTACTTTTCGAGACCATGTTTGGCCGGAATCGCGATTCGGCGTATGTCGGCTCGCATTAGCCGCGCGTTTGCAGTCTTTTCGCGGTTTCAAGCGTTCAAACATGTGATATGATGTTGCCTCCATGCATTAGGGTGGGTGTCAAGGTCACCTGAAGGTCAGGTCAGGTCATTGACCTTTGATGACCTCGGTTCACTTTTTTCGAGTTTTACATGTTTCTAGGCCAGTTTTTGGAGCTGAATTCGAATTTAGCAACCATATGAACATTTACGAAGTAGTTTTGGTGCCTTCGTAACATGTTACGAAGCTGTCAGAGATGGTTGCCACCTACTACGAATACCCTTACTGGTTGACCTGACCTGACCCGACCTGGCCTAAATGCATGAAGACATCATCTGTGATCAAAACTAACATGATATTCGTGATCAGCACCCCGAAAAACCCCATAGCAACCACACCTTACGACGTTCTAACAGGTCCCGATTTTCCCGACTTTTGGGTCATTGACCTGACCTGCAAGGTCAACCAATGACCTAGGACCTTAACCCGCGCGGGGCTGGGGGGGGGGTAAATTTTACCCCCCCTCGCGAATTTTTGCGATATCTCAAAAACGGCGGCGCGCAGCGCCGCCAAACTTTCAGTACCTTTTCTTACATCAATTTGACACGTTCCCTGAAAATTTGAGCGAAATCACTCGGAAAATTTTTGTGAAATTGACGTTTTAGTGACGTCATGTTCGCCATTTTCGCCTCAAAAACGGCAAAAGTTCAAACGCCGCTAACATCTTCATTTTTAAAGGAATCAAGACGTAACAAAAAAGGTTATACGTAATTTTACTTTGTCTATCAAATGGCTATCTCGGTTTTTTAAAAATTTTGGATTTTGGCCTAAATTTTTTCAAAAAACTGATTTTTTTGGGA
Organism: Amphibalanus amphitrite; assembly: GCF_019059575.1. NCBI lineage: Eukaryota > Metazoa > Arthropoda > Thecostraca > Balanomorpha > Balanidae > Amphibalanus > Amphibalanus amphitrite. Next base: position 54,003 of record NW_024881966.1, read on the forward strand.
AAATCATTATAAAATCCAAAATTTTGAGTCTATCGAAAAAACCGGAATATATGTCAGAGACAGACATGTGCTTGGATCCGAGAGCTGGATCTATGATCTCAGTGGATCTCTCGACAAAATAGAGGGGTTGGATCTATGATCCGGGTGGATCTCTTGACAAAATTCAGGGGTTGGATCTATGATCCGAATGGATCTCTCGACAAAATTTAGGGGTCGGATCTATGATCTCTGTGGATCCAGCGGGCAAAAATTTGTGGAGGACCTATGATCTGTATGGATCTCACGGCAACATGTAGCCAATGAAACCCTTATCCTACATAATTGTACACCTTACAGTGCAATACAATTGAGAATTATCACTTCTGGACATGGTTATTGGTTAAGACCACTTGTAATCATTAGGTATCATCATCAAATTTGAATTTAAATAAACAACATTTGTACTACATTTAAAATAAACCAAGAACATGCATATTGTTACTTTTTGTGACCAATTGTAACTTTTTCATGACAGCACTGATGACAATCTTATCAACAAGCTACAGCCACTTTAATTCAATGAACAAGCAGTACAGACAGATGCAGTGGCAGCAGGGCACTGCAGATTTTCATTTTGGTCCCATTCTTTCCATGCAACGCCAGTAGGGCTAATGTTAAAATGCCAAAATCTATGGGGGGCACTGTACCCTGGTGCCACCCCCCCCCCCCCCTGTTCTGCCGCCTATGGACAGATGTTAGGGAATCAAACCTGGAAGCCAAATAGGTCAGTTTTGTTAAAAATAATCCAGCAATTCACTTCTGCCAGGTATGAAATCCCAATCCAGAATGTTCGTATGAGCTATTAGTATGTGCAACACAATTTCGATTTAGTAAGAATAGCAACCAACCTCTAATACTTTCCTAATAAAATTACAAGTTCAAAAATGGCATCAACTTCTTCAGATTACCTACTTTTGGCATCGTGCCACGTGTGATGCCATGCTGTGCTTTTGTTATGAGAGAGCCTCCCAAAAAGACAAACGAAATTCACAGCTCACGTTTTGGTAATATGGTTTTATTACGTCATTATCGTTTGACCAATGAAAAATCTTAATTTGACCAAAACCGTAATGATTCCAAAAGATTCCCCGTAATAGGCCCTTTAAACTAATGACGTAAGATATTGTTATTCTTTTGAAAAATGAATAAAACAAAGATGCAAGGCGCACACCGCTCTGGGCGATGTAATACCGTGTCAGCTTACTTTTACGTCATTAAATTCAACGCTACAAGGATGATATTCACAAACAATCGTATCGTAAAATTATGTGAGGCAGAAAAAATGAACATTCTTTAAAAAAAACTCCAGACATTTGAATTTCCAGTTTGATTTTTTATTTATTTTCATTATACTCGAAGGTAGAACGCCTAGCTCATTTGTTATTTGAAATGACGTCACGAGTTCTATTTAGATACTGAATAATCATTTTACGGTAAATATCCAAGGCCATTGCAATTGATATTTCGCTTCCCATCGCTTCCGCAGGCTGTTGAATATTTTTATACTTGTGTTTATATCTCAGTTTATTTTATCAAATATTTCTTTCAATAGATTGAAATACCTTTACCTAACCGAGCCACATGTGTCAGTATCATCTTTTATTGTTTATCAATCAATTGTGGTAGCTGGAAAGTGGAAACTGGAAAGCCTCATGGTTGTCTAATGCAAGATTGTCTTATCAATATCATTATGTAGATTCTAACATGAATTGTGATGTGGTAGGTACCTAGTTATGTATTGTTCATTAGTCATTACTTTGACTTACCTCTATGTTAATTGTTAATGCAAACTTTTCTGTTGGTAGGTATGTGAACTCTGAACAATCTTCATGTCACTCAATTCTCTCAAGTTGTGACTGTCATGAGCCTCCTTTATTTTGTATTCTGTATAATGTAACTGGATGCCTTTACTAATATGTCCTTTGTATAAGACTGTTTGTTTCTAACCATACTTTGGTATTCATAACTTCTTATGAAAGAAAGTTGTTAACATTTTGAGCACCTATGAGCTATGATCCCAATGGATCTCACGACAAAATTGGGGAGCCAGATCTATGATCCGAGTGGATCTAGCGACAAAATTGAAGGGTCAGATCTATGATCCCAGTAGATCTCTCGACAAAATTGAGGGGTTGGATCTATGATCTGAATGGATCTCGGATCGGGATCCATGGGATCGGATCTCAGATCCATTTTTCCGGATCCAAGCACATGTCTGGTCAGAGAAGTTGTCTATGTGCACCTACATACCAAATTTTAGAAGAATCGGTTCAAAAATGTGGGAGTTATTTAAAATTTTATGACGTCACGACACACAAAATTTTTGAAAAATGACTTTTTTGGAAGTTCTAGACCTTGTACGGAAACAAAAATAGCACCATTCGATTCGTCGTGAAAAACTGCATCAGATAGACACCTTTTTAGGCCTTAACAACCAACTTCAAAATTTGACCTCACTTGACCTGACCTTGACCTGACCTCGACCTGAAATTCATCCAGAGGTGGTCCATATCACTTATTGAGTGTGCCTATTGAATTCTATGAGTAAAATGACCCATAAAACATGTGTCGCACATGCCCTTTTCTATATTTTGTTTTTTGGTGACCTGACCTGACCTGACCTGACCTTGACCTTGACCTCTGAATGATATTGTATGCAACGAATATTGTCTTGGTAGCCTAAGAACACGTTTTGGGCGATCAGTCTCAGTCCATGACTCCATCCTTCGGCAACTACGGTGCAAGGCCGATACTGTAGAAACTTGCAATTTGTACCCTTGACCTGACCTTGACCTTGACCTCAAACTTTAAATTAAGTACATGTTTTTAGTAGTTTGTGATGAGAGCTTTCGATTGGCGTTTGAATTTTCCAAATCGGACCATTAGTTCGGGAGATAACAGGGGGGGTAAAATTTACCCCCCCCCCCCCAGCCCCGTGCGTTCGGCTGGAGACCCCAGCCCCGCGCGGGTTAAAATTGGGTATCGTCGGCTTCCTCTCGTTACGGGCAACACGCTCGTTTTTTCCGCGAAGCTCTAGCTCGATCAGGGGCGAAACGGCAAGGGGGGGTCCAACGGACCCCCCCCCCCCTTATACGTTCGCGACTGGAAAAACACCAATACGGGCGAGGGTTAAGGTATCAGGTTAACCGGTAACGACTTAGGTCAGGTCAAGTGACTGATGTTACGAGTTCGGTTCTTGGTAAATAACTTCGCAAAAAATGGACGCAGAGGCGCGATTTTGGCATCATTATGTTCGACTAGCTCAGGCGCGTCGAATGACATACTTTTTGTTTGGGAGAGGTCAACTTAAGTAGTTGACCTAGGGCCAAGGTCAGGTCAGAGCCTCTTAGGTCACGAAGATGGGCGAAGGATATCATATGGCACACCATTCGATTGGAAAAGTCTTCCCGAGTGTATTGGTGGCCTTTTTGACTCTCTAGCTCAAGTTGATCGGGCGTTATTTACGAAAAACTCTTATGAACCTAGTGACGTAATAAATAACGTCACTTAAGGTCAACAATGCAAAAGCGAAGCATTGGATTTTGCAAAGAATGCATGAAATCACGATACCACGTACTTGAGATAGTTTTAGATAATTATTTGGTGCCAAAATAACAGTTCCCGTATAGTTCTTCCATTGACTTATCACAGTGAGGTCACGTGATCGACCTGACCTTATGTGATCCTTAGAAAAATCCCCAGATACACAAGTTGTGGGACCTCTAAAGGACACTACGTATACGTCCTGTAAGTTTCATCCCGGACAGCTATGGTCATTTGCGTCCAAAACAATGTAAGAACAAAACAGCCTTTTTCACTCTCGCGCTTATAGGTGAGAGGGTTGGATGAACCCTCCATTCATTTTTTCAGATGACTCAGACTTAAATGGAGTTTTCAGTAACCCGTGATATCACTAGGCAGTTTCATCACACCATTTGTAAGCTCCCCTCCCGAAATCACTATTCGAGGCCGTTATCGTGACGCAAAATAATTAAACACATTTATAGAAAGTACACCTTTCTAATTTTTTTTTTTGCAGACTTCTCAACAACAAAGGGCCAAATGTTTTTTTACTAAGAAATAAAAATTTCAAATAAAAAATCGGTCCTAAAGGCCAAAAAATACAAATGAAAGAAAACTCCATATGTCATATATAAAAAAGTGTATTTTTCAAAGTTTCGAAAAATACCTAACAACCCTCGGCCCTCGCCCTGGCAGGGCATTTTTCATAACACGGCCTGGCAGGGGGGGGGGGGGTTGATGCGACCCCCCCCCCTCGCGATTGGCTCCTATGGCACCTAGAAACACCAAATTTGGTAGGTAGGTGACCTCCTGGAGTTCTCGCCCCTGTGCAAATTTGGTTGCTCTAGGTCAATATTTAGGGTTTTTTTTTGGGGGGGGGGTATAAATGTAAAAATTTTGCTAAAAACAGGTCAAAAGTTTTTCGCTTATAACTTTTGATCTAATTAAGATAGAGAACAAAGAAAAGCTTCAGTGAACTCAGCACGTCAAGGCGCGTCGAGTGATATACTTTTTTGCTTGCTTAAGTGTACTTAAAGTTTTTCTTAATATTTACCCAGCCAGCAATTTTGCTCCGGGCCCAAGCAGGCTCAAGTGCGGATTGCCCGAGATTTTTAGTCGGGCTAAAGTCGGCTAGGGCTTGGGCTAAAGTCGGCGTATGACACAAAAACGCCGACTAAAGCCCATGCTCTGCCGGAGGTATGCCCGCTCTGCGAGCTCCGGACAGCCGTAGTTTAGCCCTAGTTGAGCGACGATTGGCGTTAGCCCGATTTAAGCCCGAGCAGTGAATCCATTTATATAATGGAGATTACTCTGGGCCCGAGCGGGCTGAACTCCGGCAAGCCCACTCTGTGTGCCCTGTCTATCCCGACTTAAGCCATAGAATTGGATGGGGTTTATACATTGCAAACTGCTGTGGCTTTGCTCGGGTTCGGCTCGAGCGCCGGCTCCTGTTTTCTCAAGTCTCGACTTGACTTCTTCTTGCTTTTGCTTCACACTGGATCAAGTAGCAAGGAGCAGCCAATGCACTTTCAGCAGGCTGTGCGGTTTCAATGCATATTTAAAATTATTACGGTCACTCATATGCTCTGTTAACCGGTCATCGAGCATTGTGAAAGGAAAGTAGTGGTTGACTTTGATTGAATGTATATTTCAAACGACTACAGACACGTCAAATCAAACACAAATACATGAAACAGTGGACTGCAAACTGCAGCAATAATATGGCATGAATTATGAAAAAGCGCCATCAAAACTATAAAACAATCACAAGGCCCGCTAGCCTCCGTCCCCGTTCATAATACTTGGTTGAACACTCAACCAAAAGCATAAAGTAAGGACAGCAAGTAATCGCTCATCGTTTATAAGGAACTTCACTCTGGTGAATGGGAGCTCTGGAGGCGTCTGGCTCCTCCACACACACACATCTGCAGTAGGTGGTCGGCCAGCTTTCGGCGCGGTCTCCGTAAATGTAGGTATACGTACTTAATTATAAGCAGGCAGTTTCCGCTTAAACACTTGGCGAGGGCGACTGCGGCGTCCACCCGGTCCTGGTTTGTATAACTATTCCATTTTTTTGGAACCATTTGCTCTAATGGTACGCACCTGAAGAGATTAATTGGTTTAATTTGCAATTTAGATTGCATGTTTGCTTTTAAAAATAACTTATTGTTGCATTAATACTGTAAAAGCACTACTCATTGATCCGTATAAAATGTTCATTCGACTTTCAACGCGGACAGAGAATGGGCGTGCTCAGTGATAAGTAGATAAATATTTGTGTTTTGTATTTCATTTTCCTGGTTCAGAAGTGCTAATATTTCACAGAGATATAAAGGCACGGAATGCGGCTTTTCTGAGCGAGGGTATGAGTCGCCAGGCTGAACAGCTATTCAGCTTCATGTTTGATGGCGTGAAACTCAGTCAAACTCATGACGTTTACATACGATCAAGCGCACCATTCAATACACTTACCTACCGTAAAACTCCATGCCAGTCCACTTGATAAGAGCAGTGAGCACTACCCCTTCTTCGCGCTCTCACACGCGCCCAAACATCAACCACCAAATGCCCCAACACCGGTGTGTCTTTTCGTCGCACAGCGCGCAGACTGTCACAAACGCTGCACATGATTGGCGCAGAAATGCGCATGCGCGAACAGCCGAACAAGTATGGCTAAGCTCCGGCTTTACTCCAGTTAGCCGAAGGACACAGCCAGCTTGATCAGCCTGCGCTCCGCCCAAGTTAAGCCTGTTTTGGATGCGCGGGCAGATGTCGGGCTGAGCTACTGCTATCCGCACTTGGGCATAGCTGCGGCATGCCCCAGCTCAGCCCTAGTAAAAATACATTGGTTTTGATCAAAGTGGGCAAACCCAAGCTAAGCCCAGGCTGCCCGACGTTTGCCACAGTTCAGCCCAAGCGAATTGCTGGCTGGGTAACTAAACTTAAATTAATTAATTCAGTTCAAGTTAACCACATTGCATCATATTGCATATCATTCGATTCGGCTGATCACCAGGAACACAATGACACCATTTTTTAAGCTCTCGCGTCATTATGTGCCAAGTTATTGGGAAAAACGTTATTTGACCTCAGTTGACCTCATTTGACCTGACCCATGGATAAGTACACCAAACAAAGAAGCACCAAGTGACCTGTTGTTAACTACTATGGTTTCAAATCACAAAAGTGATGGAACAAAGCGGATATCTGCAGTGTTTTCCGAATTTAGTATTTTCCTACAGGCTTAACATTACAACGTAATGACCTCTAACTAACCTCAGGTCAGTGACCTCAAAAAACCCGAACTATATGTTATACAACTCGGTGAACTTGGCACATCCTGAAAGTTTGAAGGAAATCAGTGAAAAACTGTGAGTTGGGCAGGTGCAAAAAGAAAATTGAAATTTGACCATGACCTTGTACCGGTTTTTCTGACCTGGTGACCTGACCCAAGGTCACCCGAACCTCAAATGTTCAGGTCATATGTAAAAAGGTTGCCCCATAGGCTGTGCCAAATTTGGCGGCGCTGCGCGCCGCCGTGTTTACGCTATCTTCGACAAACCTTAGGGGGGGTTGCATCAACCCCCCCTGCCAGAGCGAGGGATAATCTCTGTTTCATTGCAAGTGGAATGCCATATAGCATTTGGCATTTGAATAATCCGTCTGAGAGTTAGGTACAGCCCGCCAGACTTAGCGCTGCAAACTGCAAACCAAGATTCAAAAAATGTTATAAACGCGAAGTCAAAAAATACTTATATGATAAGCCCGAAATGGTTACAGGTCGATTCAGAGCCCATGATTACCACTAAGACCAATTATTGTCAAAATTCGAGAAATGAGGGTGCAAAATTGGAAAAAAGTGGTACGATCTATCGTGGAATGCCCCAGTTACTGAACGTGGAGCACAAGAAGGAGCTGGACGAGGCATGGAATCAGCAGAAATCAAAGGAGCTGGCTCGGGTGGATATGGAAACCCGCTGCCAGAGACTCAAGGAAGAGCTCAAGACCAGCATCAACGTGAGCAACGTGGTGTCCTGCTGTGGGCGATGTTCGTACACCCCCTTGTTTTTTCTCACGAATGTCTAAAAAAACAGCGCCTGAGCGCCGCTGCTGTGAGCACATCTGTTTATATATCTTTTGTTTTGGAAATATTGTAATGGCTTCATACCTAAGTCTTTCAAGTTCAGGTCACCATGTAACGTCAAATTACCTCGCTTTATAAGAAAAGTTGCCATGCCTGCCATAGCCAAACCGACTAATGGACCGCTATGAAACTTTCAGCAATTGCTAAGACCAGTAAAACGCCTTTTGGGCGAAGAACGAGCGAGCGAGATAGTGAGCCCTGCACGTGCGCACATGCAAACGGGGCCCCAACTGACTTTTGCACGGCACCCTACTAACCGGTCCCCAACCGTGTACCAAATTTGAGCGCAATCGGCCCAGCTGTTCTCAAGATCTGGAAGCGCCCCCCGCACGTGCGCACGTGCAACCGCAACACATGAGAATGCATTGCCTGGTGGGTGCCTACCTCTATGCCAAGTTTCAGCGAAATCGCCCCAGTAATTACCGAGTTATTGAAATAGGAACAAAATTGGCACCTCTTCTTTTTGCATTTTGCACGTGCAGTAGGGGTCACTCACATAGATCAAGAGTATTCTACCTTTGGTAGAATGGATGCAGCTACCCTACAAAAATCACCGCAAGACAATCGCCTAAGCGACTGCTAACCCGCGATGGGCTGGGGGGTAAATTTTACCCCCCTCGCGAATTTTTGCAATATCTCAAAAACGGCGGCGCGCAGCGCCGCCAAACTTTTAGTACCTTTTTCTACATCAATTTGACACGTTCCCTGAAAATTCGAGCGAAATCCTTCGGGTTTTTTTTAGAAAATGACGTTTTAGTGACGTCATGTTCGCCATTTTCGCCCCAAAAACGGCAAAATTTCAAACGCCGCTAACACCTTCATTTTTAAGGGAATCAAGACGTACCAAAAAGGTTATACGTGATGCTACTTTGTCTATCAAATGGCGATCTCGGTTTTTGAAAATTGTTGCTTTTTGCCTTTATTTAAAAAAAAAACTGATTTTATTCGGAAAAAATGATTATAAAATCCGAAATTTTGCGTATATAAAATACATACCAATTTTTGGAAGAATCGAATCAAAAATGTGGGAGTTATTCAAAATTTTATGACGTTACGACAAACAATTTTTTTTGAAAATGACTTTTTGGAAGTCCTAGACCTTGTACGGAAACAAAAATAGCACCATTCGATTCGCCGTAAAAAAAAACTGCATCAGATAGACACCTTTTTAGGCCTTAACAGCCAACTTCAAAATTTGACCTCACTTGACCTGACCTTGACCTGACCTCGACCTGAAATTCATCCAGATGTGGTCCATATCACCTATTGAGTGTGCCTATTTAATTCTATGAATAAAATGACCCATAAAACAAGTGTCGCACATGCCCTTTTCTATATTTTGTTTTTGGTGACCTGACCTGACCTGACTTGACCTTGACCTTGACCTCTGAATGATATTGTATGCAAGGAATATTGTCTTGGTAGCCTAAGAACACGTTTTGGGCAATCAGTCTCAGTCCATGACTCCGTTCTTCGGCAGCTACGGTGCAAGGCCGATACTGTAGAAACTTGCAATTTGTACCCTTGACCTGTCTTTGACCTTGACCTCAAACTTTAAATTAAGAACATGTTTTTAGTTGTTCGTGATGAGATCTTTCGATTGGCGTTTAAATTTTCCAAATCGGACCATTAGTTCGGGAGATAACAGGGGGGGGGGGGTAAAATTTACCCCCCAGCCCCGCGCGTTCGGCTGGAGACCCCAGCCCCTCGCGGGCTAAGATATGAGCCTCTCAAAATCACTACTTTTGCAAAACAGCTTGAACACCCTTGACTTTTCACGTGGCACGTGCCACGACGGTTACTGAGATGTATCAAAAGTATGTAGTCAATTACGGGGTAGACTACTTTTGTAGACTACGTAGACTACTAGGGTAGACTACGTAGGGGGTTTTCATTAAACGATTAGGTATTTGACGATTCTAAAGCACCCAAAATTTTTGACCACAGGTCAATTTTCAAGGTCAGAGGTCAAGGTCAAAGGCAAAAATCGGCACATGTGTAGTGATCTCAAAGTACCGGCAAAATTGGGTGTCAAACGAAAGACGAGAATCTGAGGATTCCAGAAAAGTGCTCAACATTAAAGTTCAAGGTCAAGGTCATGCTCAAAATTGACCTCAAACTTTGCACTTTTTCGTACATCTTGCGTGCTAACTACCAATATGTTTTGAAATGTTTTGAGGCTTATCAGGTCCCTATTTGTGGTTCATCTTACGATACAAGGCTACTCAAAGGTCAAGTTCACAGAAGAGTATCCTTGCTAGAGGCTATTTTACTGATTCAAGTTAGTAATAATAAATAAGACAATGTTCCCATCCGGAGGCTCTAAATGAAGGCTTAGAGGAAAATAGATGCCAGGTTCGTGATCAGCGGGGCATGAATTTATCATAAGCGACCTTTCATGTATCAAGGTCAACCAAAGGTCATTCAAGGTCACATGAGGTCAACATAAAACTTGACCAATTCCAAAAAAAAATATATATAATTCGATGCGGCTTGACAGGGCCAATGCGATGGTACCACTGCTGTAGCTCTAGGACCATTTTTGTCGAAGTTATTTGCGAAAAACTAAAACCACAGCTCGGGGTCGTTGACCTGACCTCTGACCTCAGATCACTAAAACTATTTTTATATTTTTATCCAGGTCAAACGCTTCACGACCGTGCTCGTAATTTGACTTTATTTTTAAAGCTCTATTTTAAGCAGCTATTTGAAATTCGCGTCTGTGACGCCGAAGTTTGCCGTGCAGGGGTCTAGAAAAATCGACCCTGTGACGTCATCAATGAGGCTAGGTCCAATTTTTTACTTCAAAAGATGTCAAATTGATGGGAGAAAGGTACTGAAAGTTTCGCTCTCCTATCCCTAAGCGTTCGGGAGCTATCGCAAATATTCGCCAGGGGGGGGGGGCGAAAAACACCCCCCCCGGGTCCGCGAGGGTTAATTTTGAGCTCACTGCATCTAGTTCGGCAAACATCCATCGAGCACGTCAGTGCCATTGGCCCGACCGGCAAACTATTCACTCATCTTATTCACTCTCATTCAACCCATTCTCATTCACATTTTCATTCACTCTCATTCACTTGTCAATATCGTCCTTTTTGGGTCGGCCGTAAGCCAGACGACGCTTGACACCAGAATTTGAGACCTGAATTTGAGCCTAAGGACGGAGGAACTGAGCCATGGGGTCGAAAAATACACCGGTAATGCAGACATTTGCAGCCCGTTTGTGTTTGCCTTCAAGACTGCCGCTTCTCGCTTCCGTTTGAAAACGTAAAATGTAAAGGCAGTTTTCATCTGGAATACCTAGAATAAACCTAGTTTGAGTGGAATAAGGTCGCGTGACCATGTAAGGGAAAAACGAGTGTACATTTTGTCGTCCTTGCTCGGCATTGACAGCATCCTCCTGAGCCGAAATTGGCGCCCTCCTTACCCGAAATTGGCGCACTCCTGAGCCAAAATTGGCGCCCTCGCCAATTCTAGCCCCCTCCGAATTTTTTCCCTGGCTGCGCCCCTGGTTTTTGAAGCCACTATTGTCCACTTTCCCCTACATAACTTTGCGCATCGGGTACCAATGCATCTTAACCCGCGCCCCACTGGGGGGGGGCTATTTATAGCCCCCCCTCCCGTTTTTCTGCAATAACTTCCAAACCGCTTGACGGATCGACGCCAAACTTTCAGTACCTTCGGCTGCATCAATTTGACACCTTGTGTCAAAATTTGAACTTCGTAGCTACCATAGGTCGGCCGGAAATGACGTCAGAGTGACGTCATGTTCGGCCGATTTCGACGCAAAACATTGAACCACGGCAATCGCTCCCAAGAGCTCAGTTTTTAAGCTAGATCCAATTTCTTTGCATGAATGGACTCAGAATTGACTGCGCTATCAAACTGCTATCTCGGATTTTCAAAATTTTGAAAATTTCGAAAATTTTATATAATAATATTCAAAATTTATATTTTTATATTTTTTCAAAAAGTTTTTGACTTTTCGAAAAACCCGGAATATATGTGACAGAACGCATGATTATGACTAACTCTAGCAAGTTTTAGCTAAATATCTTCAAAAATGGCCAAGTTATACGCATTATTGCAAAAAATTCACAATTATCAATTTTTCAAATCAATTTTTCAGTACGTATTTGACATCGTACACCAATATAAATGGCACCATCGTGTTCCTGAGCTCAAACTGCATCCAATAGACACCTTTTTTATTGAAAAATTTTAACTTCAAAATTTGACCTTTTTTGACCTGAAAGTGACCTGACCTAAGCTAAATTCGACTCAAAATGACCTCGAATGACACAGACGACATCAAATTCGAAATCTATGGCCTAAATGGACCATAAAACATGTGTCACGTGACCGACGCATGATATAATATTTTCGTGACCTGTGATGACCTGACCCTGACCTGAAAATCAAGGTACAAGTTTGGTACCCTCAATGTATCTAGAGCATCTGTTCACGAGTGTGGAAACCAAAAATGAGCCTGATCTGACTTGTAAGACGGCGGCCAGAGCCCAAAATGTGAACAAGCCAAAGTGCTAATAATTTTTACTTTGACCTGACCTGTGACGTCATCGGTGACCTCGAGGTCAATGAAATTAGGTTTCGCTCGACAGTTTTTCCGGGGCTATCAGACGCCGTTTGAATTTTGGCGATCAGCCCAGTAGTTTCGGAGTTAGGAGGGGGGGGCTATGAATAGCCCCCCCACCCAGTAGGGCGTGTTATACACAGACCCCAGTGGGGCGCGGGTTAACAACTCTTTCATACCTACATAACATGTAAAACGTTCATTTGAGCAATTCACAGCGATGCTCTTTAGTCTTTGGTCTTTGAGCATGTGTACAGGGTGTCCGGAAAGTCCTGGCGCTTTTCAACATTTTTAAAATAAATGCCTTTGGTCCATAGATACTCAACAATAGAACGAAACAATAACCAGGAACACCAAGCCACATCCTTCTGCTAAGTGCCCATTCATTGTAACCACCGTCTGTGCCGACGACGGACTCGACGCAAGGGCGGAAACGCCTGCGGGATTTGACGGTGCAGGACATTTCCTGTCCTCCCATGCTGTCATGATGCGAGTGTTCAGGGACTCCAGGCTGGGATGAGAGGTGGCCTAGAGCTTATTCTGCAAAACGCGTAGCATGCCTAAGTCGAGCGGGTTAAGGCTGTGATAATAAGGTGGCCTAATCTCATTTCACCTCGGTGATCTGGTCCGCCGAGCTCCTCTGTCAGTTTGGTTTGGACGGCAGCGGCGTTGTTGGAGGGCGCTCCGTGCTGTTGAAGTGCGACATAACCCTTAGGGCAAGTCGCCTTGATTGTCGTGTCCAGGAACCCCTCGTGGACCAGCCTATCAGTCATTTATTTGACCTTGACGAAGATGATGGAACATTTGTGTCCATCAGACCCAAGATTTTCTTCGATTGCCGCTGAAATGCTGCTTCAGTCTCAGCAGCTTTGGCATACCGTGGTTGTAGCTGAGTGAGAATATTTTCTAAGACATTTCCGATCTGGAATGCACCTTTGCCTGCTCAACCGTTCGCCGGGAAACGCCGCATCGCGTTGCAACTCGCGCCTCGTTCAAGCCGCACCGGGCCCCCGCGCGCGGGCTCTCAGCGACAAGGCGCATCTTCGCCCATATACCTAGCACTGAAAACGGTTTCAAGGTCATATTTACGCGACCCCTAGCTGAGCGGTGAACGAGGGGTCATATCTGCGGTGATTGGTTGAAAGTCCAATAATCACAGCGCGCGTTAGACGACGTCCAAAAGAGGCGCCAGAACTTTCCGGACACCCTGTATATAGCTCTTATTTTCAAAACCACCTATTGTGAAACCTCCCAGTAGTTGCGCACCCAGGATTTCATCAGGTGGGGGAGGGATATCGCCTTCAAAGTGTGATTTTCCACCCATTTTTCACCATCTGTCCATATTTCATACACTTCCTCCTGAGTGGGTCCCCTAAGGCTTTACCTGCTGCCACCTCATAACAAACAAGCTATTGCTCTGGTTCCATTGTAACTTGCATTTGTTTTCTCCACGCCTTTAAGAAGGGTGTGCGAGATGGCGATTTTTATGAGTAAATCTTGTCATATATGTAATTTCTCGGTTTTTCCTTAGATGTTCGGACATCGATGATTTACGTACCGTGTCGCCCCGTGCCGCAGATGTACGAGAAGAAACTGACGGAGACGCGCAATAAGAAGGCGGAGGAAATCGCTGAGATAGAAACTAACTACGAGACCAAGGTTAGCAATGTTCAGATTTTTTACTGGGAGTGAGTGCATTTTGCGAGACATCGATGATGAATAAGTGTGAAATATCACCGCAAACTAAGATAATCAGTTGGCCGTTTTTGTGGACTCTTTTGAGGCGTTATGAATGATATGTCATCTTCTATGTCACTTTTCAAGCTTGCGCGCATGTACTCATTTGTGGATCCCGAAGAATGATTTGGGACGCTGTGGGGGTACTAATTAACTCCTCAATATATATACCCAGTAAACATGCCGACGTCGGCCCAACGTCGGTTCAACCTCGGCCCGACATCGGCTGGACGTCGGATATGCCCGCATGTTCCGACGTCCAGCCGAAGTCCAGCCGACGTCGAGCCGACGTCGGGCCGAGATCGTCTGCCGAGGTTGACGAGATCGTTTGTCGTTGGACCGACGGGGCCGACGTCGGCATGTTTATTGGGACAACGCGCCAAAAATATCAACCGGCGGCGGGATTCGAGCCCCCCAGTCGCCGACGTCGGCATGTTTACTGGAACAACACGCCAAAAGAATAAGCCGGCAATGGGATTCGAACCCCGTGTCATTCAAACGCGAGGTTAGTGCGCTAACCACTACACCACGCAGCCAGCTAACGAATTTGGTTTGTTTTGTTGGGTTATGCCCTTTCGGTCTGACAAGACCATTTCAGAGCCGGAAGGATCATAGGATGGAGACATTGGTCTTCTTGGCGAGCACCCTGTGGCCTGGGTCCAGTTCATATAGAGTCCCTGGTCCCATTGCTGTTACGTGACACTTATTGGAAAGGGCGACCCCACAATGGATTCATATAGCCACTCTCACACACCTGCACCAACGTTTCCCAAAGAGTCCCTTTGATAAGTGGCACTTTGGCAAAGTGACACTTGCCGACTGGCCTTTCAACTGGGCCCGGCCCTGGTGAGTTGCCGGGGCTGAGCCTGACCAAAGGATAGGCCGAACCGGCCCCCGCCGAAGTTAGTTGGTAGCACTGCTGCTCCACGGCGTACATTTCCTACCAGCCCATAGGGTTTACATGTTAAATGGCCTGTTTTCGGCGGGCAATATCTCTGTCAACCTTTGAAGGAATCAATGGTTCTTAGTCTCAAATGATAGATCGATGAATTTTCTTTCGACAATTCCTCTACCATTTTTCACGAAACCCAGCCGATCTTCTACGGCGTACAGGGTAAAGATTTCTCTGCACGCCAGCACCCGCGATCCGCCTCTCCGATCGTCGGCGCGAGGTCCTCGGTAGCGCAGTCGGTATCGTATCGGGCTACGGATCCGAGGGTCTCGAGATCGGATCCTGGGAGCGCCGCGTGATTTTGGCTGGAATTGAATGATGTAGATTCTTGAATGTTTGCATGATCAAATATTAATAGCTAATTGAATGTATCTGCCCACTAATCGGCCCCTAAAACCTGTTATTTAAGAAATCTAAGAAATGAATGTCACGTGCGCGTCACGACTGCCAACCATAAGCGCTACCACATTCTAGTTTGAACTAACTTTTTGCTAGTCCCAACCACATATAGTAGGTTTTCTAGTAGCTATACTAGAAATTCCTACCAAAGTTCGTCCTACCCTTCACTCAATATACCCTGGGCCGAACAGCCCCCAAGCACTCACCGCACCCGGCTACGGGCGAGCTCGGCTTACGGGCAATCCCAAATGGGATAAAGTTTCCCGTCCAGTCCGGATCAGGGGGTTGCGGCGTGGAGGAAGATTTGAGTTTCCTGAGGATATTTTGAATACAGAAGCTCTTTATGAAACATGAAACATGTATTTTATATTATTTTAACGGTCAAAACAGCGGCCGATGTCGGTCCGACGTCGGCCCGACGTCGGCTGGACCTCAGCAATTGATCTCGGTCCGACGTCGGCCCGACGTCGGCTGGACCTCGGCTGGACGTCGGAACATGCGGGCATATCCGACATCCAGCCGACGTCGTGCCGAGGTTGGACCGACGTCGGCATGCCGATGCCGAGTTGCCGACGTCACCCCGACGTCGGCCGACGTCGGCATGTTTACTGGTATATATATATATATATATATATATATATATATATATATATATATATATATATGCCCCTATATATATAGGTGCCCCTATATATATATATATATATATATATATATATATATATATATATATATATATATATATATATATATATATATATATATATATATTTTTAGTCTAATGTATATATATATATATATATATATATATATATATATATATATATACACTGATTATTGAATGTGACAGCAGCTTCATTGTTGATTATCTTCCTTGATACACCTTCGATGTGTCGAACTAGCCGTTTGTTTTCGGGTGAGAATCTGCTTAGAATGGAAGCGAACCTCATAATTGTAAAGATTGTCGGTATCATACACTTCATGGTTTTCTGTATTTTACATATGTCGACGTTTCGTCATATCTAATGACATCAAGACTAAATACGTTGCATGACATTACAATTATAGGCAATCAAGTAACACCGGTCATGGTACACTTAATCATCATCAGTTAGATACAGGTAGCAAATTACAGTAAATCCCCAGGCCAATGCGAATATCGCGCAAGAAGAAAGGAGACAGAATACCTAAGCCGAAAAACAAAAAACAAAAACATAACGTGCTTACATTGAACACGAACTTCTAACACGTCACCTCGCAATTGACAGCCCTGTTATATGAACCACTAAATCACCTGGCGCCTACTGGTGCTCCCTCATAGAGGGCCAAGGTGCCCCTCGCATTAACTTGTCGGTTAATGAGCGGGTCCCGATCACGAATGTAAACGGCTTCCAGGATGTGTAGCCGTCGAACGTCTGAGCATTTGTCGAGGATGGAAGTGTTTTTGGTCATGTCCTGTCTGGTTAGTCTACGTCCGTGGTGAGTGTCACTGTGAGTTTTTGGGCCTCCACTTTGCAAATGCATCGTAATGCGCCGACTAAGTGAGGTTGTGGTCAGTCCAATGTAATTACAGTTTGGTCGGAGCGCACAGTCTCCAAGAGTGCATTTGTAACTGTATATTACGTTGGTCTGTTTCAAGAGGTCTGTTTCACGCGTCGGATTGTTTTTCATCAGAAGTGATCGGGTGGTGGGATTTTGGTAGAAAATGGATTTTGGATTTTGGTAGACGGCTACACATCCTGGAAGCCGTTTACATTCGTGATCGGGACCCGCTCATTAACCGACAAGTTAATGCGAGGGGCACCTTGGCCCTCTATGAGGGAGCACCACTAGGCGCCAGGTGATTTAGTGGTTCATATAACAGGGCTGTCAATTGCGAGGTGACGTGTTAGAAGTTCGTGTTCAATGTAAGCACGTTATGTTTTTGTTTTTTGTTTTTCGGCTTAGGTATTCTGTCTCCTTTCTTCTTGCGCGATATTCGCATTGGCCTGGGGATTTACTGTAATTTGCTACCTGTATCTAACTGATAATGATGATTAAGTGTACCATGACCGGTGTTACTTGATTGCCTATAATTGTAATGTCATGCAACGTATTTAGTCTTGATAATGTCATTAGATATGACGAAACGTCGACATATGTAAAATACAGAAAACCATGAAGTGTATGATACCGACAATCTTTACAATTATGAGTTTCGCTTCCATTCTAAGCAGATTCTCACCCGAAAACAAACGGCTAGTTCGACACATCGAAGGTGTATCAAGGAAGATAATCAACAATGAAGCTGCTGTCACATTCAATAATCAGTGTCTATTGAACAATCTGCTTCCAAAATACACAAATATATATATATATATATATATATATATATATTAGACCTGTCAAAAAAAAAACAACTTTTCGATGGACAAGCTCCCCTGGTGTTTTCCCATTGCTAGATGGCCCAATAGCTAGCACACCGAATTTCAGCCCTCTAGCTAAACCCTCGACCCTAGCGCAAGAGCGTCAAAGTTTTCCGGTGCGAAGTACACAGAGAAGGCCATTCTCCGGCGCGAGTCCTGCAGTTGTCGTGTCAGCAGCACTACGCATAAATGTAAAATAATGTGTGGTGAGATCCGTGTCATTGTCTGACACATCGACACATCTTCGCTCGTAAACTCGGCACAGGTGGTCTAACCCGTCTGATTTGTATTGAATAATACATTACCTAGGAATGGTAATGACACAAAACAAAACGACAAACACGAAACAAGTAACAACTGGCAAATCATTATGTCACTTTTCCGAGGTAGGCAGCTTTATCCTACTTTAGATATAAGGTAACCAAAACACAGCGTCTGGTTTCCACTGCTGCTCGTATTTGGTACGAAAGACATATGTTGATGAAACGATAAAACAAATGCATTTCTCAACATACGATAAACAGCCTAAATCACATCTTTTCTGTCACATCACAGCCAATGAAAGACGCACAGCACTGATCAGTCACAGAATCACAGTCTCATGGCCTCAGACGGCGGCTGATAAGGTGGCTTTGCTGTAGTCTGGGTACCGCTGACGGTGCGCCTCCACAACCTGTAGCAGCTCCTGCAGCTCGAAGTCGGAGGTCGTGATGTGGCCGATGAAGTCACTAATGAGCTTTACTCCGCGCTCCGCAGTGTCGTTTGTGACCCGCAGGTGCAGGACGAATGTCGCCAGGCGATCAAAGTCCGGATCACCGTCCCACGGCAGCGGCTTTCGCAGAAATCCCGCGCTGATGCCGAGGACTCCGAACACTGTGCGGGATTCTGGTCCGATGAAGTCATCCAGTTCCAGTGCCTTCACTTGGCCGGCCTCGGTGGGCAGAGTCGGGAGATCGGGCTTGCCCATTCTGGTTGCGGTTGCCTGCTCCGTCGCATACTCGTGTATGACGTCTGCCATCCGCCGTTTCGTTGGAGGATCCACCAGGGAGCTGACCAGCGCCAAGGTAACCAGCTCCTGCGTGAGGTACCAGGTGTGGCGACCGTACACCTCCATTGCCGCCTCCGCTACCTTAGGGTCCACCCTGCGGAGAACGTTGAGGTCCTGATACCTGCTGAGGTCGCTGACAGCGGCATCCGCAGCTGTTGTGCAGGTGAGCCACTCTTCGACGTAAAAGAGGCAGACAAACACAGCGAACCGCCGCAGCTTGTCGTGCATGTCCTTGGAGATGATGCCCAGCTCCAGTAGCTGATGTCGGAACAAGAACATCTTGATGTCGTAGATGACGTGGGCCATCCAGCGCGCCTTGTGGCAGGCACCCGGTTTCTTGAAGCGCACAGATGCAGCGCCGTTTGCCTCTGTCGAGTCACCGCCCAGAGCTATAACTGCAAGGGACGCAGACTCTTCGTAGTCCGCACGCAACTGCTTCTTCCCACGGATGCAGGCCAGCACTGTCAGCACCTTTGTCGCTTGTTGCTTCAAATCGTCTTCCTCTAGTTGCAGGGTCTCATACTGCGTTTTGTTCAGCTTCGACCAGACATTTTTAAACACTTTGAACAGCTTTGTTTCAGGCGTTTGGTCCTTGCCGAACAGTAATACCCACACAGCCTTAGCGGACAGCTCTTGAATATGGTGTCGACAGGGCGTGTACAGCAGCTTCTTGGATAGCTTGGCCTCCAGCCTGATCGCTGCTCCCTTTTCCCAGCCAGTGTTAGATGCGGTCGTATCAAACGACATAGCGCGCACACTGTCTTTGAACTTCCAGTCCTGGATGCACTGCAGGGCCTCGGATGCTTGCGATTCACCGGTTCCATCGCTGATCTTGCGCGCCGATAGAATCTTGCCTTGGTTGCACTGAAATGTGTTGCCTGACACCATGACGGCCAGCCGTTCGCCCTTACCATCTTTATCTTCTAACAGCTTACCGTCCCAATGTATGGTGGAGTCAACAGGCGGTGAGAAGTCTTCTTTAATTCGTTTAGCCTGCTGGTTACGGTTGGCAGATCGCTGGCGCCGCACCGTTGATCGACTGAGCCGGAACTGTTGCAGGTCACCTCCACCGGACTGAATGGCAGCCGCCAGCAGATACGTTGCAGCGCCATCAGTGACCTTGTTCCGGTCTAGTGCACTGGACACTGCGGCGTCCGCGACTCTCTTGGGGAGATGCAGCGTGACACTGCTGCATCGCGACGGCCGACCTACGGGGGCGACGTAGTCAGCATCGTCTTCCACATCCTCTTCTGCCGCGCCCTCGTCTTGTGCCAGCCCTGCGTCCGTGGTGTCGGCTGCGTCAGCTGCACTTTTGGACAGCTGCGGTGCTACTGCTGGAGCTTCTCGCTTCCGCTTCCGGATGACCCTTGCTTTGTAGCTGGTGTCTTCGCAAGCCAGGTGCATCTTACGATCCTTGCGTTGGTCTCGCAGAAATTTCAGGTCCATTTGTTTATCCGCTTTATCCCTGAGCCGATCCTGCTGAATGTCCCGCACGGCGGTTTCGGTTGTCAGGTCACACAGTTTGTTGATGAATGTCTCGAATTGCCGCCTCTTCTTCCTCTCAATCGCAGAATCCCGGTTCCTGCTCTTCTTCAGCCCGGCCCACTGGTTGTGCAGCTTTATGATGACGTCTGTAGCTTTGTCGGGGCGGACAGTTGTAAGCGTTGCAGCAGCGTACAGAGCCAGCGCTTCATCGGAGACCTTGGACGCCAGCATCCTGATACTGACGACGCCTACCTCGATTTCCTCCAGGTAGAAGAGCCGTTGTAGACATTCTCTCCTGGTAGGCAGCTGGGTAGGGCGAAACGCCTCAATGGTTTTACCCACAAGCCATATGCTGGCTCTGCATCGGGATCGGCGTGCTGGATGAGCCTTCCCCGATCTCCTCGGGCTGGTAAACCCAGTTTCTCTGCCGCCTCGAGTGGTCGGCATGGCACGAACGAGTGGCCAGGAACAGTCTGAAAGCGAGAGAAATAAGATGGGTCCATTTCTATTACCGGTATACAAATGAATCCGAAATGTATCTACCAAAAATGAGCACGATTTAATTTGAAAGCGACCATCAATTAAATTATCTATATTAGCTGCTGGGTTATTGCAGCTGTTTTGTGTGAAGATTTTCATGGGAACCCAGCATAGCACTAAACAGAAAGCAGCCCATATTTAAAAGTGAGATGTGGAAATGAAACGACTGAAAATGTCCACTATTCATGCGACAAAACAAATTAGTGCTTTTATCGTTTTTGGTGCATATTTTATGCTGACGAGGCAACATTAAACAAACACACTAACCTCAGTTACGTAGCTGGTAGCGGTGCAGTAGAGTCGGTGGACGTGGCGCTGCGGTGCGGTCGGTGACCGGGGGACAAGTGACCGCGCCGACCGGTCGCGGCTCCCAGGTCAGCGTGGTCACGTGACCCAACCCCTCCGGTAATATGGCGAAGGCGGCACAGGGGCGGCGCGGGGATATCGGGGGGGGGGGGGCGCAGACCATGACACGGATCTCACCACACATTATTTTACATTTATGCGTAGTGCTGCTGACACGACAACTGCAGGACTCACACCGGAGAATGACCTTCTCTGTGTACTTCGCACCGGAAAACTTTGACGCTCTTGCGCTAGGGTCGAAGGTTTAGCTAGAGGGCTGAAATTCGGTGTGCTAGCTATTGGGCCATCTAGCAATGGGAAAACACCAGGGGAGCTTGTCCATCGAAAAGTTGTTTTTTTTTTGGACAGGTCTAATATATATATATATATATATATATATATATATATATATATATATATATATATATATATAACTCCTCAATATATATATAACTTTTGATCCATTTTATGGCGTCGAAAGCAACTTTGAACCAGAAACTCAAAGAATTTTTGAGGACATTATCGGTAAATGTAAATTCTACTCAGTTGATGTCAATAGATCTAAACCTGATGATCTAATAATTCACCAATGGTCAGTTATACACCTGATTGTCAGATCCATCCTCAACAATGAAAAGTTCGACTCACTCACAACATTTCTACACACAACTGGTATCAAATGGGATGTAATCTGTATATCTGAAACCTGGCTCAATCGTGATACTGAAAAACTGCGCACAATGGCTGGTTACTCTGCCTTCTTTGAAAGCAGAGTAGGAAAGGCAGGTGGAGGAGTGGCCGCTTAACCCTATTCCTGGCGGGCTCCGCCGGGACAAGAAACTGGCGGGGGGGGGCCGATTCGGCCCCCCCTGAGATCTCGAGAACGAAGCAAGATAGCGACAAGCGGTAAACGGCATCGGATACGCACGGTCAAGATCTACAATTTTTACAAAGGTCATTTTCAAGTCAGGTCAAAGATGACGTCACAGGGGTCGAAAAAGTCAAAATGGCGGCGCTAGATATGGAGAGAGTTTTTCTCGAATAACTTTCGAATTAGTCAAGATAGGAACAAACTAAGGGTATCATCGTGATCCTCTCGTCAATCCGCATCGAATGATATATATGTTGACCTCGAAAGGTCAAGGTCAAAGGTTGACCTCAGGTCACGTGACCTCGAGGTCATCATGTATATCATTCGATGCGTCTTGACGAGCTGAACACAATGAGACCATCCACGCGTCTGTATCTTGTTCCTGTACGGAGTTATTGGCCAAAAACCTTTGGTGACCTTTGATGACGTCACATGACCTCACAGCTGCCCAACAGCAAAACAGACCTCAAGGTAGTGAAGGTTGATCGTATATGAAGTCATGTATGGTATATGGGGCCATTCCGACCCGTTTTAGTGGTAAAAACAGGGAGTTGATTTTTCCCCATTGACTTATAATGGGGAGGTCGCGAAACTGACCTGACCTTAGGTCACCGATATCAAAATTCCGAGATATACAAATTGCACATACTGGTACCCTAACTAAAGCCTGAATAGAAGAAATTGATCGGTCAAAAACTCTAGCTCTGGCGTGATTGCAAACTTTTCTGAGGTAGGGTCACCAAACCGCCTCTGGTGACCTGACCTGAGGTCAGATCAACTCAAAATTTTCAGACATGTTGCGTAGAAGCCTTTTAGGAAAAGTCAGAAAATTTGAGCTTCCTAGCTCAACGCGTTTGGGAGAAAGAACCAAAAAAACCTCAGGGGGGGCTCCTGAGGCCCCCCCTTCCCCGCCAGGAATAGGGTTAAGTGCGCAACGATCGAGTCAAATCTTGTGTGAAGTTACAAACAGAAGGTCTGAGAGGTACAGAATCATTATTTATTAACCCTCGCATGTGTGCGGCGTTTGCCAGCTTCTAATGTGTAGGGGGGGGGTCGGTTGGACCCCCCCCTTGCCGTTTGGCCCCTGATCGAGCTAGAGCTTCGCGGAAAAAACGAGCGTGTTGCCCGTGACGAGAGGAAGCCGATGATACCCAATTTTAGGGTCCTAGGTCATTGGTTGACCTTCCAGGTCAGGTCAATGACCCAAAGTCGGGAAAATCGGGACCTATTAGAAAGTCGTAAAGTGTGGCTGCTAAGGGGTTTTTCGGGGTGCTGATCACGATTATCGTGTTAGTTTTGATCACAGATGATGTCTTTAAGCATTTAGACCAGGTCGGGTCAGGTCAGGTCAACCAGTAGGGGTTGTGACGGGTATTCGTAGTACGTGTCAACCGCCTCTGACAGCTTCGTAACATGTTACAAAGGCACCAAAACTACTTCGTAAATGTTCAAATGGTTGCTAAATTCGAATTCAGCTCCAAAAACTAGCTTAGAAACATGTAAAACTCGAAAAAGTGAACCGAGGTCACGCGAGGTCACCAAAGGTCAATGGCCTGACCTGATCTTCAGGTGACCTTGACACCCATTCTAATGCATGGGAGCAACATCAAATCACATGTTTGAACGTTTGAAACCACGAAAAGCTTGCAAACGCGCGGCATGCGAGCCGACATACGCGGAATCGCGATTCCGGCCAGACATGGTCTCGGAAAAGAGGTCACAGGTCAAAGGTCATTTAGGTCAGGGTCATGAAATTTTCAGGGTAGGTGTACAATTTATCAATAAGAGGGTACTGAAAGTTTCGTCGCGATCGGCCGCTTTTTACGCGAGTTATTCGCGAAAAACCATAGGGGGGGTCCATCCGACCCCCCCCCCTACACATGCGAGGGTTAAATGTGAACTACCTTGCTCTAAGGTATTAACCAGTAAAACGCCTTTTAGGCGAAGAACGAGCGAGCAAGATAGTGAGCCCTGCACGTGCGGAAGGGCGAGAGGGTGCTTCCAACGGGCTTGTGCAAAGCACCCTTCTAACCGGTCGCTAGCGGTGTGCCAAATTTGAACGCAATCGGCCCAGCCGTTCCTGAGATCTGGAAGCGGCATTCTGCACGTGCGCACGTGCAAACGGGGTCCAAAATGACTTTTGCACGGCACCCTACTAACTGGTCCCCAACCGTGTACCAAATTTGAGCGCAATCGGCCCAGCCGTTCTCGAGATCTAGAAGCGCCCCCTGCACGTGCGCACGTGCAGTAGCAGTTAGCACCTTAACCGCAGCACATGGGAATGCATTGCCTGGTGGGTACCTACCTGTATGCCAAGTTTCAGCGAAATCGGCCCAGTAATTACCGACTTATTAAAATGGGAACAAACTTGACACCTCTTATTGTTGTATTTTGCACGTGCACTGGGGGTGACCCACATACATCGAGAGTATCCTATTTTGGGTAGAAGGGATGCTGCTACCCTACAAAAATTACCGCAAATCAATCGCCCAAGCGGCTGCTGAGATATGAGCCTCTCAAAATCACTACTTTTGCAAAACAGCTTGAACACCCTTGACTTTTCACGTGGCACGTGCCACGACGGTCACTGAGATGTATCAAAAGTAGTCAATTACGGGATAGAAGGGATGGGGCTACCCAACAAAAAAGACCGCAGGCCAATCGGTCCAGCGGTTGCTGAGATATAAGCCTCTCAAAAGCGTTACAGGCCGGGCCGGGCCGCTCATACTGAGATTTTTCCGTTATATTGAAAAGACTCACTTTGCTCGCTACGCTCGCTCGCTCGTAATCATAGGAAATATTTATAGACCTCCAGGTGTATGTCAATCCGAGTTCATTGACTACATGGACACCATTTTAGAATCACTTACACGTGTGCGAGTTTCCCCCTAAATACTTTCATCGCCGAAAATTACCCCTAAGTGATTGCTGCCATTTTTATTTGGTAACCTGAGTTGAGGCCAGTGGCGCCACACGCAACAATACAGAGTCACCTGTGAGACGCCGTGCTGTTTGTGCGTACCGATGCTACCAGAGGGATACCGACCGTAGATTTAACCGATTTAACTACATTAACGTAACGTAACTTTCAACATCTGGTCCTCCGGGCCGGATGGCTTATCTTTTTCAGTGATTTTGATCTTGCTCTGTGCGGTGGTACACCGACAAGATTTGTTGATTGGTTTTCAAGATTGAGATCAAGATTGGTTTGCGGCGGGTCGCCGGATTTGCTTTATTTTTGTGTGCTTTCGGAGTGATTGTGATGGAGGAGGCAAAGGCCTCTCGTGCAAGGCTGAGAGGTAAGGTCACCAAGTTAACAAATGACCTAAGGGAGTACCGCCTGGGAAGTGACCTCGATCAAGACGACTTGGCATATAAAATTCATTTTCTCGGTAACATTGTTAAAGACCTTCAGTCTGTGCAGGTGTCTTTGGATAAGGAGGGTGTGCTGGACGAGACCAACCATGTGGAGCTGGCCTTGGAGGAGGTTTTCAAGAGTGAGCGTGTTCTCGGTCGTCTGGAGTCTAAGCCCCCAGGTCCAAGTCCAGCCGCTGCTGCAAGCCCTGAGGAGTTTGACCTGAAGTCGTCGTTGGTGGTGCGTCTGCCGACCTTTGAGGGTGATGTGCTACAGTGGCCCGAATTCTGGGAGCTGTTCAGGGTCGCCATCCACCTGAACCAGAGGTATGGAGCAGTACAAAAGTTTGTTCTGCTGAAATCTCACCTGGGGAGTTTACCCAAACGGGTAATTGAGGGGATCCCTCTGTCTGATGTTGGGTATCAACTTGCAGTGGATGCGCTGACCTGTCGCTTTGATAGAGAGGGTGTGAGGAGGGAGCTACTCATGAAACAGCTGCTAGACTTGCCGTGCTGTAAGACCGCTGACGTGCCTGCTATGCACCGCTTCCTCGACCAGCTGACTGCTCGTGTCAGGGGCCTGGAGGCTCTTGGAGTGACTGCCAGCAGCTTCTCCAGTATCCTGCTGCCGGTTCTTCGAGAGAAGCTGCCGGACTCCTGGCGTCTGGAGTGGGCACGTCACCAGACTGCAGACTTCCGGGAGTTTCTCACCTTTCTCCAGCACGAGATGAGGGTGCGCGAGCAGGCTGCAGCAGCTCCAGTCCAGCCGACGGAACCACCCAGACCACCTGCTGGCTGGGGGGCGGTGAGTGGCCTGGCTGCCAACCGACAGCTGGGCTCCGCTCGTCCGCCAGGTCGCTATGCTCCCCGCTCTGCTGCCTGTGCTCGCGATGACTGGGTGTGTGTGGCATGTGGAGATGGTAGGCATGGGCTAGCGGCTTGCCAGATGTATCGAGGCATGACTGTTGATGCCAGATGGGAGGCTGTGAAGGCTGCCAGTGTCTGTTTCCGCTGTCTGGGCCCCCACCTGGCCCGTGACTGTCGCAGTTCTAACTGCCTCACGTGTGGTGGACCGCACCATTCGAGCCTCCACAGGACCAGCGCCAACGATCTGCCGAGACGACCCCCTCAGCCTGGTCGAAACGAGAGCAGAGCACCTCCTGGCTTCTACGGACCACCGCCTGGTCGGAACAGCAGTCAACCGCCACCAGGGTTCCACGGACCACCTCAGCTGCCACCTGCAGAGCATCGCAACCACTTCAACCAGCCGGTCTACTCAGCACCACTGCCTCCTGCTGCCGCCGGTCAGCATTCGCAGTCTCAAGGTCGGTATGCTCCTGTGTATCGCCAGGGTATGTCTACACAGATAGCGCCGGATGCTCAGAACCAACCCGTAGCGCCAGATGCACAGAACCCACCCGTGGAGCCCGATGCCACCGCTTGCGCACCATATTCAGCTAGTGTGATGACTGCCGCGTCTGCCCCTGTGCCTTCTGGTTCGACTAACGCTTTGCCATGTGACTCATTGAGCTCTCCACCTGACCCCGCTAACGTCAGCGACGCGGCGTGCTACACCCAGACAGCGCTGGTGGAGGCGGCCGGGCCGCAGGGGACCTGCAGACTGCGCATCCTGCTCGACGGCGGCTCCGACTCCTCGTACATCCGGACGTCGGCGGCAGATGCACTCGGCCTGGCCTTGGTGGGGAGCGGAGTATTCGCCTGCATGGGCTTTCAAGAGCGCGGTGAGGAGCCCAGGACGTATGAAAAGGTGAGACTGGCCCTGAGGAGCCGGCACGGTGGGGAGGACCATGTGTTCGAGTTGTGGAAGACTGACAGGCTCTGTTCGCAACCCACGCCTGCCCGACCGCCTACCGTAGTGTTTGAGCCCCACGTTCTGCTTGCTGATGACTTCCAGGGCGGGCCAGTGGATGTCTTGATTGGCGTAGACCAGATCTACAAGATTGTGTTGCATGACCAGATCTGTCTGTCTGACCGTCTGCGAGCTGTGGATACCGTGTTCGGTTACGTGATCCACGGCAGGGAGGAGCTCCCTGTCACGTCCACCTCGGTGAGGTATGCGCTACGCTGCAGCCGCCGCCTGCCAGAGGAGGAAGCAGAGCAGCTCTGGCGTCTGGAGGCGATCGGCATCTCCGAAGATGAGGCGAGACCACAGGCCTACCCGACCTGGAGCCTCGAGGATCAGAGGTACGAGATGAGACTGCTGTGGACCTCCGGTGAACGCCCCGTCACTAACCTGTATTCAGCAACGGCGCGGACCAAGCGGATGGAGGCGCGGCTGACCTGCCCAGAGCGGAAAGAGTACGCCCGCCACCTGGCGGAACTGCAGAGAAACTGTGTCATCGAGGAGTCTCCGGCAGGCGACATAGACGGCTTCTACCTGCCGCACCGGGGCATCTGGCGGAATGGAAAACTGCGAGTAGTTTTTGACGGCTCAGCGAGAGACCCAACCGGCCGCAGTCTCAACGACCTCCTGGAGACTGGCGGAAACCTGCTGCGCCGAGTTCCTGCGGTACTGCTCAACTTTCGACGGGGCGCGGTGGCAGCTCAGACGAACATCAGGTCGGCCTTCCACATGGTGTCCATCTCCGAACGGGACAGGAGGTACCTCCAGTTCCTGTGGGCTGACCAGCGTCTGAGGTTCAGACGTGTCCCCTTCGGCCTCAGCTGCTCCCCGTACCTTCTGCTGCAGACCCTGTCCAGTCATATCTGTCGGTATCGTTCGACTGACCCGTCCCTCTGCAAGATGCTGGAGGAGGGACTGTACATGGATGATATATGCCTATCATTCCCCAACAGGACTGAAGCGGAGAGAGGCATGGAGAGGACGGTGCAGATCTTCGGCGACGCTCGAATGGAACTGCACAAGCTGCGCATCACCGGTGACGACGCTGAGGACTCGAGCATTCTGGGACTGCGCTGGAGCACCAGGACGGACCGACTGGCGGTGTGCCTACCCACCCTGTCGGCCATCAGGACCAAGCGTGAGCTACTGTCCACCCTGGGTAAGCTGTTCGACCCTCTCGGTGTGCTGTCGCCCTGGCTTGTCGTTGGCAGAGCAGTCTTTCAGCGGACCTGGAAGGAGCAGCCGTCCGCGGGATGGGATGATGATCTGTCCCCTAACACGCTGGATGAGCTATCCACCTGGTGCAGAGATGCGTCTGACCGTGATGTGTGGTTCCCCCGCACTCTGTTAATCACCGATGACGTCACGTATCACGTGTTCTGTGATGCTTCGAAGCGTGCTTACTGCTGCGTCATCTACGCTGTGACCGATGGAGACTCTCGGCTAGTGATGGCGAAGTCTCGTTTGGCGCCCGTCACTCCTGCCCTCAGTGTGCCGAGACTGGAGCTGATGGCAGCCCTGATCGGCTGCCGCCTGATGGAGTTTGTTCGCAGTTCTCTGAGCCTGGACGCACCGCGAGTGGTCTACTGGACTGATGCCAAGGATGTCCTCTACTGTATCAGCAGCAAGAGGGCGCTCAAGCTGTTCGTCCACAACCGAGTGAAGGCCATCACCGAGATGTCGAGCCCCGAGCAGTGGCGTCATGTCCGTGGGGAGGACAACCCAGCTGACATCGGAACCAGAGGTATGTCCCTCGCTGTCTTGGAGAAGTGTGATGTGTGGTGGAAGGGACCCGCGTTTCTGAGGGACTCTTCAAGCCCTGAGCTGCCGCTGTCGGCCGCGCCTGGTGAGCGGCAGCTATCACCAGAGGCCGCTGTGGAAAGCAAAAAGGAGAGACCTGTAGTCAGAGAGAGTCTGGTGACCCAGAGGAGTGAGCCGATGCCGTTCGACCTCACCGAGTGTTCCAGTCTCGCACAAGCGGTGAACCGACTGACCTGGATACGTCGTTTTGTGTCCAACAGCCGCGCGCTGAAGGAGGACAGAGTGACCGGGCCGCTGAATCCAGAGGAGAGGCGGAGTAGCCTTCTCTTTCTGATCAGAGTGTCCCAGATATGTGTCTACCCCGATGAACTGAAGGCAGTACGTTCGGGTGAGCTGCTGCCTAGCGGGTCACCACTGACTAAACTCCGCCCGCAGCTCAGTGAGGAGGGAATCTTGCTGGCGACGCTGCGGACCGGCGAACGGCCAGTCCCGATCCTACCAGAAGAGGCGCGCATCACGACGCTGATCGTAGAAGAGGCTCACCGCCGGTGCTTCCACCAGGGGACTCGCGTGACACTGGCCCTGCTCACCGCAGAGTACGCGGTAAGGCGGCGGACCGTTCGCCGAGCTGTGGACTCATGTCGCCGATGCCGTCGCTACCGATGTCTTCCCTACAGGTCGCCAGAGGGGGTGCTGCCGAGTTTTCGCGTGCAGCCGTCCCGACCGTTCGCCAAGGTGGGCGTCGACTATTTTGGGCCACTGTACGTGGACGGCAGCGCTAAAAAGGTATGGGTACTTCTCATCACCTGCGCCACCTCCCGTGCTGTCCACCTCGAGCTAGTTCACTCCCAGTCGACATCTGACCTCGTCCTGGCCCTGAGGCGGTTCTTTGCGCTTCGTGGGACACCTGCGCTCATCTACAGCGATAACGCGAGGACCTTTCGCGCGCTGCTGGGTCAGCTCCCAAGGTGTGTCACCTGGCGGTTCATCCCTGAATCGGCCCCATGGTGGGGAGGCTTCTGGGAGCGCATGGTGGGTGTAACGAAGGCGGCTCTGCGTGCATCGTTGCACCTCTGTCATCTCTCCTTTGAACAGCTGTCTGTCGTTCTTTATGAGTTGGCATTCTTTATCAATCTGCGCCCCCTCACCCAGGGTGATGGGGAGGACCTGCTCACGCCAGCTCATCTGCTGTTCGGTGTGACCACAATCGATGGTGTTGTGTGCCCGACTCTGACGGAGTCCCCACTCAACAGAGCCTGGAGGCACCGCCGGAGGGTGTCTGACCAGCTGACTCGGCGGTGGAACTGCGAGTATCAGCGCGCGCTCCGCTGCTGGCACCGGTCGCCGCGGGGGCAGCCGAACCGGACACCGAAGGTGGGAGACATCGTGCTCGTCCACAACGAGGGGCCGCGCGGACGGTGGCCTCTCGCACGCGTGACCGAGCTCCTGGTCGGACCGGACGGCCAGACCCGCGCCGCGATCATTCAACTGCGCGGTCGCCGTACGCGCCGACCTCTCAGCCGGCTGTTTCGGCTGGAAGCGGCCCGTGAGGCGCCGTGAACCTGACCCGGATCGGTGGTTAGTCTGGTGACACGGTTGCGACTGTCCCGGTGCGCGCGCGATGCGTTGTTGTGATTTGTTAAGTTGCTGTACCTGTTTTCTGTTCTTTCGAAATCTCGCCCCGATTTCGAGTGGGGAGTATGTGCGAGTTTCCCCCTAAATACTTTCATCGCCGAAAATTACCCCTAAGTGATTGCTGCCATTTTTATTTGGTAACCTGAGTTGAGGCCAGTGGCGCCACACGCAACAATACAGAGTCACCTGTGAGACGCCGTGCTGTTTGTGCGTACCGATGCTACCAGAGGGATACCGACCGTAGATTTAACCGATTTAACTACATTAACGTAACGTAACTTTCAACAACACGAGCTCAAACCAATAGCTCATGCATAATTGCAGGTGATTTTAAATTCGACCTTTTTGACCTTGACAACGATGACTCTACCCGTGACTTTTTTAATCTCCTTACATCGTACGGATTCCTCCCATCCATATGTAAGACAACAAGGTATGGAGAAAAAAAGTGGTCACTATTAGACAACATATATTGTAATAATATAGAAATTGTAAACAGCTCTGGAGTGATCAATGATGATCTGTCAGATCATTTTCCTGTGTTCCTCACGCTCAGCATCAAAAGCGTTGAGCGACAACTGCAAAGGGAAGAAATAAGATCTTTCGACTACAGGAAAATTGATGCCCTTAACCCTATTCCTGGTGGGGGGGCCTCAGGAGCCCCCCCCCCTGAGGTTTTTTGGTTATTTCTCCCAAACGCGTTGAGCTAGGAAGCTCAAATTTTCTGACATTTCCTAAAAGGCTTCTACGCAACATGTCTGAAAATTTTGAGTTGATCTGACCTCAGGTCAGGTCACCAGAGGCGGTTTGGTGACCCTACCTCAGAAAAGTTTGCAATCACGCCAGAGCTAGAGTTTTTGACCGATCAATTTCTTCTCTTCAGGCTTTAGTTAGGGTACCAGTATGTGCAATTTGTATATCTCGGAATTTTGATATCGGTGACCTAAGGTCAGGTCAGTTTCGCGACCTCCCCATTATAAGTCAACGGGGGAAAAATCAACTCCCTGTTTTTACCACTAAAACGGGTCGGAATGGCCCCATATACCATACATGACTTCATATACGATCAACCTTTACTACCTTGAGGTCTGTTTTGCTGTTGGGCAGCTGTGAGGTCATGTGACGTCATCAAAGGTCACCAAAGGTTTTTGGCCAATAACTCCGTACAAGAACAAGATACAGACGCGTGGATGGTCTCATTGTGTTCAGCTCGTCAAGACGCATCGAATGATATACATGATGACCTCGAGGTCACGTGACCTGAGGTCAACCTTTGACCTTGACCTTGCGAGGTCAACATATATATCATTCGATGCGGATTGACGAGAGGATCACGATGATGCCCTTAGTTTGTTCCTATCTTGACTAATTCGAAAGTTATTCGAGAAAAACTCTCCATATCTAGCGCCGCCATTTTGACTTTTTCGACCCCTGTGACGTCATCTTTGACCTGACCTGAAAATGACCTAAGTAAAAATTGTAGATCTTGACCGTGCGTATCCGATGCCGTTTACCGTTTGTCGCTATCTTGCTTCGTTCTCGAGATCTCAGGGGGGGGGCCGAATCGGCCCCCCCCGCCAGTTTCTTGTCCCGGCGGAGCCCGCCAGGAATAGGGTTAACCCGTGCACCGACGGGGGGGGCGGATATCCGCCCCCCCCTGAGGTGTTTCGCAAATAGCGGGAAAACCGCGGCAAATTTGGTATGACTATAACCTCATCAATTTTACACATGGTGTGCAAGTTTGAACCTCCTACCTTTAAAGGTCAGGTCACCAGGTCACTTTGAATGACCCAACCTCAAGTCACTTTTTTGCAACTTTGTCACCGTGCCAGAGCTACAGTAGATGTCGGAGGCCTTTGAAAGTCGCAGGATATTATTAGGTCATTAGTAGCTACAATTTGTTTATCTCGGAATTTTGATATCGGTGACCTAAGGTCAGGTCAATTTCGCGACCTCCCCATTATAAGTCAATGGGGGAAAAATCAACTCCCTGTTTTTACCACTAAAACGGGTTGGAATGGCCCCATATACCATACATGACTTCATATACGATCAACCTTCACTACCTTGAGGTCTGTTTTGCTGTTGGGCAGCTGTGAGGTCATGTGACGTCATCAAAGGTCACCAAAGGTTTTTGGCCAATAACTCCGTACAGGAACAAGATACAGACGCGTGGATGGTCTCATTGTGTTCAGCTCGTCAAGACGCATCGAATGTTATACATGATGACCTCGAGGTCACGTAACCTGAGGTCAACCTTTGACCTTGACCTTTCGAGGTCAACATATATATCATTCGATGCGGATTGACGAGAGGATCACGATGATGCCCTTAGTTTGTTCCTATCTTGACTAATTCGAAAGTTATTCGAGAAAAACTCTCTCCATATCTAGCGCCGCCATTTTGACTTTTTCGACCCCTGTGACGTCATCTTTGACCTGACCTGAAAATGACCTAAGTAAAAATTGTAGATCTTGGCCGTGCGTATCCGATGCCGTTTACCGCTTGTCGCTATCTTGCTTCGTTCTCGAGATCTCAGGGGGGGCGGTCATCCGCCCCCCCCGTCGGTGCGAAGTTGGCGCAGACCCCCGTCGGTGCGCGGGTTAACCCTCGCCCTGGCAGGGGGGGTCGATGCGACCCCCCCCTAAGGTTTTTCGAAGATAGCGTAAAAACGGCGGCGCGCAGCGCCGCCAAATTTGACACAGCCTATGGGGCAACCTTTTTACATATGACCTGACAATTTGAGGTCCGGGTGACCTTGGGTCAGGTCACCAGGTCAGAAAAACCGGTACAAGGTCATGGTCAAATTTCAATTTTCTTTTTGCACCTGTCCAACTCACAGTTTTTCACTGATTTCCTTCAAACTTTCAGGATGTGCTAAGTTCACCGAGTTGTATAACATATAGTTCGGGTTTTTTGAGGTCACTGACCTGAGGTCAGTTACAGGTCATTACGTCGTAATGTTAAGCCTATGGGAAAATACTAAATTCGGAAAATACTGGAGATATCCACTTCGTTCTATCAATTTTGT
Source organism: Amphibalanus amphitrite (assembly GCF_019059575.1). Classification (NCBI taxonomy): domain Eukaryota; kingdom Metazoa; phylum Arthropoda; class Thecostraca; order Balanomorpha; family Balanidae; genus Amphibalanus; species Amphibalanus amphitrite. Next base: position 87,729 of record NW_024881966.1, read on the forward strand.
GCTTCGAAACCCCAGTACTTAACAGCAGGTCACTTGGTGCTTCTTTGTTTGGTGTTCTTATCCATGGGTCAGGTCAAATAAGGTCAACTGAGGTCAAATGACGTTATTGCCAATAACTTGACACATAATGACGCTAGAGCTTAAAAAATGGTATCATTGTGTTCCTGGTGATCAGCCGAATCGAATGATATACGATATGACGCAATTTGGTTAACTTGAACTTAATTTATTAATTTAAGTTTACTTAAAATTTACTAAAAACTTTAAGTACACTTAAGCAAGCCAAAAAGTATATCAATCGACGCACCGTGACGTGCTGAGTTCACTGGTGCTTTTCTTTTTGCTCTATCTTAATTAGATCAAAAGTTATAAGCGAAAAACTTTTGACCTGTTTTTAGCGAATTTTTACATTTATACCTCCCAAAACCCCCCTAAATATTGACCTAGAGCAACCAAATTTGCAGAGGAGCGAGAACTCCAGAAGGCCCACCTACCTACCAAATTTGGTGTTTCTAGGTGCCATAGGAGCCAATCGCGAGGGGGGTCGCATCGACCCCCCCCCTCTCCTGCCAGGCCGTGTTATGAAAAATGCCCTGCCAGGGCGAGGGTTAAAACACACTTTCAAAATTCATTACATGGATTCACTAATGTAACAAACCCGAACACTGCCTGTGAAACTTTACTACAAGCATACACAACAGGAATAGATAGGTATAGCATTACCTATAGACCCTCTAGGAAAAATACACCAATTAAACCGTGGATCAGTCCAGGTATTTTAGCATCAATAAACCGAAAAATGTATTGTTTCTACAAAAGAACAAATATCCCAATCGAGAAAACATATTCACATATAACAATTACAGAAATGCCCTTAACCCGCGCGGGGCTGGGGTCTCCAGCCGAACGCGCGGGGCTGGGGGGGGGGGTAAATTTTACCCCCCTGTTATCTCCCGAACTAATGGTCCGATTTGGAAAATTCAAACGCCAATCGAAAGATCTCATCACGAACAACTAAAAACATGTACTTAATTTTAAGTTTGAGGTCAAGTTCAAGGTCAGGTCAAGGGTACAAATTGCAAGTTCCTACAGTATCGGCCTTGCACCGTAGTTGCCGAAGAATGGAGTCATGGACTGAGACTGATTGCCCAAAACGTGTTCTTATCCTACCAAGACAATATTCGTTATATACAATACCATTCAGAGGTCAAGGTCAAGGTCAGGTCAGGTCAGGTCAGGTCACCAAAAACAAAATATAGAAAAGGGCATGTGCGACACATGTTTTATGGGTCATTTTACTCATAGAATTCAATAGGCACACTCAATAAGTGATATGGACCACCTCTGGATGAATTTCAGGTCGAGGTCAGGTCAAGCTCAGGTCAAGTGAGGTCAAATTTTGAAGTTGGTTGCTAAGACCTAAAAAGCTGTGTATCTGATGCAGTTTTTCACGGCGAGTCGAATGGTGCTATTTTTGTTTCCGTACGAGGTCTAGAACTTCCAAAAAAGTCATTTTTCAAAAATTTTGTGTTTCGTGACGTCATACAATTTTGAATAACTCCCACATTTTTGAACCGATTCTTCTAAAACTTGGTATGTAGGTACACATAGACCACTTCTCTGACATATATTCCGGTTTTTTGATACACTCAAAATTTTGGATTTTATAGCTATTTTCCCAAAAAAGTCAGTTTTTTGGAAAAATTTGGGCCAAAATCCAAAATTTTCAAAAAACCGAGATAGCCATTTGATAGACAAAGTAGAATTACGTATATCCTTTTTTGTTACCTCTTGATTCCTTTAAAAATGAAGATGTTAGCGGCGTTTGAACTTTTGCCGTTTTTGAGGCGAAAATGGCGAACATGACGTCACTAAAACGTCAATTTCTCAAAAATTTTCCGACGGATATCGCTCAAATTTTCAGGGAACGTGTCAAATTGATGTACGAAAAGGTACTGAAAGTTTGGCGGCGCTGCGCGCCGCCGTTTTTGAGATATTGCAAAAATTCGCGAGGGGGGGTAAAATTTACCCCCCCCCCACAGCCCCGCGCGGGTTAATAATATTCTAAGGGAAGCAAAGAAAATGTACATCAAAAACGAATTAAAAAATGCAAACCATAAGAAAACGTGGGATATCAACCCTCGCCCTGGCAGGGCATTTTTCATAACACGGCCTGGCAGGGGGGGGGGGGGTCGATGCGACCCCCCCTCGCGATTGGATCCTATGGCACCTAGAAACACCAAATTTGGTAGGTAGGTGGGCCCCCCGGAGTTCTCGCCCCTGTGCAAATTTGGTTGCTCTAGGTCAATATTTAGGGGGGTTTTGGGGGGTATAAATGTAAAAATTTCGCTAAAAACAGGCCAAAAGTTTTTCGCTTATAATTTTTGATCTAATTAAGATAGAGCAAAAAGAAAAGCACCAGTGAACTCAGCACGTCAAGGCGCGTCGAATGATATGCTTTTTAGCTTGCTTAAGTGTACTTAAAGTTTTTCTTAAATTTTAAGTAAACTTAAATTAATAAATTAAGTTCAAGTTAACCAAATTGCATCATATTGCATATCATTTGATTCGGCTGATCACCAGGAACACAATGATACCATTTTTTAAGCTCTAGCGTCATTATGTGCCAAGTTATTGGCAAAAACGTCATTTGACCTCAGTTGACCTTATTTGACCTGACCCATGGATAAGTACACCAAACAAAGAACCACCAAGTGACCTGCTGTTAAGTACCGTGGTTTCAAAGCACAAAAGTGATAAAACGAAGCGGATAACTCCAGTATTTTCCGAATTTAGTATTTTCCCATAGGCTTAACATTACGACGTAATGACCTCTAACTGACCTCAGGTCAGTGACCTCAAAAAAACCGGACTATATGTTATACAACTCGGTGAACTTAGCACATCCTGAAAGTTTGAAGGAAATCAGTCGAAAACTGTGAGTTGGACAGGTGCAAAAAGAAAATTGAAATACGACCATGACCTTGTACCGGGTTTTCTGACCTGGTGACCTGACCCAAGGTCACCCGGACCTGAAATTTTCAGGTCATATGTAAAAAGGTTGCCCCATAGGCTGTGCCAAATTTGGAGGGGGGTCGCATCGACTCACCCCCCTGCCAGGGCGAGGGTTAAGAAAGATAACGAAAGGTTCATCTGGCCACTCAGATTTGCCAAAATCCAATTCCATACCGCAGATGCGAATGTCGAAGGGCCTCAACAAATAGCTAATGGATTTAACACATTTTTTTCTAATGTTGGTAAGCAGTTAAGAAATAAAATACATCGAAATGATGTAGATCCAACAAAATATATACCTGTATTTACAGGGAATAGCCTGGATTCCCTAGCACTCACTAATGAACAGGAAATTACCATTATCGTAGACAATATGAATAAGGTCGGTGGAGGCCATGACAAGATAAATATTAGAATATTTAGAGCAACTTATGCCTCAATAATGCCAGAAGTCGTACACTTCATGAACATCTGTCTGCAGGAAAGTACTTTTCCATAAACTTCTAAAATTTGCTATTGTTAAACCAATTTTCAAAGCAGGCAACAATCAGCATTTTAATAACTATAGACCGATATCCCTTTTACCGGTGATGTCCAAACAATTGGAAAAACTTCTACATACTCGTTTAACGATCATTTAGTTACAAATGGTAATCCACAACAGTTTGGATTTAGGGTATGAGCACGTACATGCCAATATCACTCTTACAAGAAAAGACTATAAGTGCTCTTGAACTAAACCACATTGCATGTGGGCTTTATTTGGATATCCGAAAAGCCTTCGACACAGTGAACATAGATATTTTATTAAACAAAATCAAGTGTTATGGAATAAAAGATAAGGCGTACGATATGATATCATCGTATATGAACGAGCGAGCTCAATGTGTTCAGATAGACCAAAAAAGATCTAAAACAGTATCAATAGATATGGGAGTCCCGCAGGGATCTATCCTGGGACCGCTCCTGTTTATTTTATATATAAACGATTTTCCGAACATTAGCAAGGATTTTATTGCATATTTGTATGCATATGATACAGCAGTCTTCATGCACTGTAAAAAATATTGACTAGCCCCTCGTCAAATGATTCTCAACGCTAAATGTCGGGGGTACAGACTAGTTTTGCATCCTACTTTTGACACACGCTGCGAGCCCCTGGCTTGTTTTGTGTTCGTCAGATGACAGTTACCAGGTGTCGGTTAGTTTTTACCACGTCCCAAAAATAGCTGGAGTGTTTCTGCCTTGTTTTGGAAGCAGGTCCTCGTTAATGATGTGTATGATAACAAAGTACCTAGTAACAATAATAACGAAAAACAATGTCAAAACGAGGGCGGCTTGTTTAGTGACGATGCTCAAAAGAAGCATCGTCTTGTTCCTACTTAACCCGCGCCCTGGTGGGGTCTGTTTATAACGCGACTGCTTATTATCTGTTATTATTATCTGTTATTTATCTGTTTATATGGTGGGGGGGGGCATTTTTTGCCCCCCCCCCTCGTATCTTCAAAACTACTGGACGGATCCGCAAAATTCAAACGGCGTTCGAAAGGCCTGTCAAATTTGTTGTGGGAAACCAAATTTCATTGACCTCGGGGTCACCGATGACGTCACAGGTCAGGTCAAAGATGACATGTTTCACCGTTCACGGGTCATCTAGGGAATGCGCTATAACACCGAAGAAAACGCATTTTGTCGAGAATCAGCGATAGGGCGTCAGTTGCCTAGTAGATATGTTGCTATTAGAGGTCACTGACAAAACCAGGTCAGGTCACAGGTCAGGTCACCAAGGGTCACAGGTCAGGTCACATGAGCCCAACTTTACTAAGGTTGTGTGATGCATGTTTTATGGCCAATTTTTCATTTCCAACTCAATGGTGTTGGTTATAAGACTATCAGGTATGGCTTAGGTCACTTTCTGGTGAAGTTCAGGTCAAGGTCAGGTCAAGGTCAGGCCAAAAAAGGTCAAATTTTAAAGTTGATAATTTTGCATAAAATGGGTATCGTTTCGATGCAGCTCGTCACGGAGAGTCTAATGGTGGTCTTTGTTTTGCGCTACGGGGTCTAGAATTGCTAAAAATTGAGTTTGAAAATTTGACGTCATCAATTTTGAACAGTTTTTTTTTGCTGTAACTTCGCCAAAAAAAGAGGTATCAATCTCAAATTTGGTATGCGGATGGAAGGCGGTAAGGACTATCACATATAGTCCGGTTTTTGCGAATATCAAAAAACTTTTAGGATTTTTTGATGATAATATCCAAAAAAAAATATTTTTTTCATTTTTGGGGGTCAAAATCCAAAAATTTTAAAAATCCGAGACAATAGTTTTGTAGCCCTGTTAATTCTACAGCTTTTATGTCTTATCATTTTTCTGTATTTGCAAAGCTATAGGCCTGACAGCTCTTCCCGCGAAACCCTTTTTGGGTCGAAAACGGCAGAACATGACGTCACTCTGACGTCATTTCCGGCCAACCTATCATAGCCTTTGGAAAAATTTTTGGTCACAACGTGTAAAATTGATGTCCGGGAGGGTACTGAAAGTTTGGTGACGATCGGCGCAGCGGTTCTGGAGATATATCGAAAAGTCTAGAGGGGGGGCAAGGAATAGCCCCCCCCCCCCACCAGGTCGCGGGTTAACAAATGAAGCTCAAACTAGGTCAAAACTAACGTATTGCTCAACCCATAGTCAGATGACCAGCAGATCCTACGCCGCCCAATCCAGTCATCGAATTTGCCAGCGAATTCGTTTGAAGACCATCATATTATTAAATATCGGTGGTCTTCAAACGAAATCCCTTACCAGTTTGATGACGAATTCATCCGGCCCATTCCAAAAACGCTCAAGATAAAATGAAAGTGTATTTCTGAAATAATGTGCTTTCTTGCAATGCACCTTTCGTATATCAAGCGAACCTTTCACTTCCAGCGCCCGTTTACCCCATTTACGCCCTCCGTTGCGTTTTCGCAACGCAAGCAAGCGTCGACGTGATCGAAGCTTGAGAAGTGTGTAAAAGAGACTAACCGATGAGACAAGTTTCAGCGTGTGTAGCATGGTTGTGCGCATGATACTACGCAGTTACAAGTCTGTGCGGCCGGTAAGTTACTGTCTAGAGCTCCCAGAGGAAAGTCGGAAGGTTTTGTGAGTGATGACGTCACGAAAACCAAAATAAGTAGGCTAAGTGCTTAACCCGCGCCCCACTGGGGTCTGCGTGTAACACGCCCTACTGGGGGGGGGGGGGCTATTCATAGCCCCCCCCCTCCTAACTCCGAAACTACTGGGCCGATCGTCAAAATTCAAACGGTGTCTGATAGCCCCGGAAAAACTGTCGAGCGAAACCTAATTTCATTGACCTTGAGGTCACCGATGACGTCACAGGTCAGGTCAAAGTAAAAATTATTAGCATTTTGCTTGTTCGCGTTTTGGGCTCTGGCCGCCGTCTTACAAGTCAGATCAGGCTCATTTTTGGTTCACACACTCGTAAACAGATGCTCTAGATACCCTGAGGGTACCAAACTTGTACTTTGATTTTCAGGTCAAGGTCAGGTCATCACAGGTCACGAAAATATTATATCATGCGTCGGTCACGTGACACATGTTTTATGGTCCATTTAGGCCAAAAATTTCGAATTTGATGTCGTCTGTGTCATTCGAGGTCATTTTGAGTCGAATGTAGCTTAGGTCAGGTCACTTTTAGGTCAAAAAAGGTCAAATTTTGAAGTTATAATTTTTCAACAGAAAAGTTGTCTATTGGATGCAGTTGGAGCTCAGGAACACGATGGTGCTATTTATATTGGTGTACGATGTCAAATACGTGCTGAAAAATTGATTTGAAAAATTTATAATTGTGAATTTTTTGCAATAATGCGTATAACTTGGCCATTTTTGAAGATATTTAGCTAAAACTTGCTAGAGTTAGTCATAATAACGCGTTCTATCACATATATTCCGGTTTTTTCGAAAAGTCAAAAATGTTTTGAAAAAAATGTAAAAATGAAAATTTTGAATTTTATTATATAAAATTTTCGATGTTTTCAAAATTTCCAAAATCTGAGATAGCAGTTTGATAGCGCAGTCTATTCTGAGTCCTCTCATGCAAAGAACTTGGATCTAGCTTAAAAACTGAGCCCTTGGGAGCGATTGCCGTGGTTCAATGTTTTGCGTCGAAATCGGCCGAACATGACGTCACTCTGACGTCATTTCCGGCCGACCTATGGTAGCTAAGAAGTTCAAATTTTAACACAAGATGTCAAATTGATGCAGCCGAAGGTACTGAAAGTTTAGCGTCGATACGTCAAGCGGTTTGGAAGTTATTGCAGAAAAACGGGAGGGGGGGCTATAAATAGCCCCCCCCAGTGGGGCGCGGGTTAATAATATCGTAATGAAAATTGTGTAAACATATTCTGCAGAGTCCCTACAATACCGTAGATATGCATTTTGTTAAGAAATAATGCTACAAAAAGGGTTTGTGACTATTTTCAAATATGACTACGGTCGCGTTGCGGGAACGCAACGAAGGGCACATCGGAAAGACAGCGGTGTTGCGAAAACGCAACGATGGGCACATTGGCAGGGTAGCGGAAGTATGAATATCAACAGTAGACTTCACTCGTGATACGCTGTGGGTTCTCTCTTTCTCTCCCCCATCTTCCTCCCTCTCCTCCTCGTTCCCCAACTCTCTCCCCCCCTCTCTCTCTCTCTCTCTTTCTCTCTCTCTCTCTCTTTCTTTCTCTCTCTCATTTTGTAGCCATGAGGCTGTAGCGGCGGAACATCTTCAATTAAGGGGGGGGGGAGCACTGCTGACTTTTGGTCCCATTCTTTCCATTTCCATTTCCATGCAACGCCTATCGGGATAATGTTAAAATGGCAAAATCAAGGGGGCACGGTGCCCCGGTGCCCCCTCCCCTGCTCCGCCGCCTCATGCCATGAGGGACGTATATAGGTATGTTTAGTGCAAGGTGCGTTCGCACGTAAAATGTTGCGACACATCTCATATTTGCTGGCTCAAACAGCCACAAACACTCCTTTCTTTTTCTCTCGCAGATTTTCGGCCTCGGGCTGTTCGTTCACTAAGCAATGTGTTCCCATGCATCTGAAAATCGCATGGTAGGAAAAGGACCCATGCATCAAACGGTCGGCGATGCTAACGGAGCTGAGAGATAATTAGGTCCTTTGGAAATTGGATCTACTATGTACATTGTGCATAAATAATGAATAACGGGGATGTATTCTGGTATCAGGCGACAGATAGGCATCGCCATTCTCTGGATAGAATCTGCTGACTACCAGCATTTACGTTAGAAAAGATAACTGAGGGTCGGCAAATAGTGGGATAGGCCCCCTCTGAGGGTAGCTGAGCCCTTCGGCAGGGGTAATGAGGGCGGACCCATGGGAAAATAATAATTTTTAGGATTCATAACTCGCATAGATTCATAAGCTGCTTGATGTGGAGTATACGCCTGTTTTCTTACTTTGATAGGCTTTTTATCTAATCAGACCATTTTTAGAGCTAGCAGGATTATTGGAATTAGAGGAGACATTTGTCTGACCGGACACGGTCAATCGTAGACTGGAGACTGAGCCCAGCCAGTGGGCAGCCGCCACCCATGACCCACCCCCTTCCCCCCTCCCAAGCACTCACTGCACCCGGCTACAGGCGCGCTCCTATGTGAGCTGCCCGATTGCGATATACGTTGCCGGTCCAGCCCGGAACAGGGGGATGAGGCGTGGAGGAGGATTCAACTATCCTGAAGATGGAAAGGACGGATTGACGTCGAATCACCATTCTGTCCTGGCATTGTCTCGAGAAAGAGGTTACACGTGAAGGTCGCTGAGAGTGGGGCCATGAAAATTTTGGATTAGGTGTAAACATGATAAACTGGGAGTCGATTTGTTGTGATGCGCTACGCCTTACGCGGGTAATTTGTTAGAGCCGGATCGGTCTTTTTTCTTTTTGCTGAGAATGGGTACGACTCTAGGAGGGTGGTTAAAAATGATTGCGGATATACGCGCATACGAGAGGCACTGGTTTACTCCCAATCCTCCGTTTAATTGTATTCAGTGTGCACTGTGCAGGGTCTGATAGGTGGAGGTAATGGATCTGTCTAGCTTCCAAAAAGAAAGCATCACCCTGGATACGTGTCGACCACAACTTTAAATGAACAGCAATGGACAACGTAAATGGTTGATAATGACCGTGTTGCCATCTCCCCGTTCGCGAATCATGAAGTTATGCTTCCTCACTGAGGCTCTTAGGCGGGTTATAGAGCATGACGGATGTGGGTTCCGCATTTTCAAGCAATAGTTGTCAACAGTTGATTGATGTTTTGTCAAAATATATTAGCATATACGGCAGTTCAGTGTACTTTATGTCCGTCTGATGTGCCCGTCGTTGCGTTTTCGCAACGCTGATGGCGCCCGGTGTGCCCTTCGTTGCGATTTCGCAACGCATGTTTTTTACGTTTTTCTCGAGAAACTTTTGCTGCAGGCAAAAAATATTTTCGATTCCATACAAGGCCCTGGTAGGAGCATAACATATTTTGATTTCGTCGATTTTCATGATGGTCAATATTCCTGGGCATAAATGGGTTACAGTTATCAATCGAATCAGAAGCATGCACATACCTATCGATAGATCTGAACCTAAGAACACAGAAGACATTTTGTAGAGTACCTGCCTGAGCCTATGCAGTGGAGCCCGTGAGCCGCCCAACCGCAGCTGCCTCATGAACTTGATGATAGGTCTGAACCTCAGATTGGCCAGAGCTTGGCCGTCAATAACCAGCTTATTTATATCCACAGTTGTAGTGACTTAGGGTTTGGAATTTGCCAAACCTAAGTTTTGATTACCAAGAGAAGTTTTGTACTTCTTGCACTTGCCTTTTCTTCATAACTTTGGCGGAAATCGTCGTAGTGAAACTTAAGTGTTCCGTTAGCTGTCGGTTCTTGAGAGAGTTGGCCAGGCCGGACACCGGGGGCGGCTCCACAACTTTCGAAAAATTAAACCTAAGTCCTATTGCACTGCATGGAGAGCAATTCATTTAAAATCGCTCTTGTTCCCCCCCCCCCCCCCCCCCTCGACAACTTTGCAAACGTCTCTGCGCGATTTGGTTGAGAATAATGGCTTATGGCAAGTTATTGAATCAGAACGTCGATCACTGCATGTCATATATCGGCAAGCCATTCTTCATAACTAGACACTGCACAAATGGAAACGATACAGGTTTGCCCAGTGATAAACACTCGCACTGCACAGACGCGCGCACCCCCGACCGAACGCGGCACGGCACAGCGCAACTGGCGCCGGGAAGCCGGGAACGCATTAAGTGAAGGATTCACAGGTGCGCAACTTTATTGCGAACAATAAAAACCTACCGCAAACGATTGAAAAAAAAAGTTTTAGGGCAATCGGAAATACAAATGCATTGCCTTATAGAAATAAAATTGTCATTCACCTTCCAAATAACCCAACAATTTATTTGCCGTAAAAAGTGTCTGGAAATGGAAAGTTGCAAACATGATTCAGCAAGTAGGGAAACGCGGCAGCTACCTGGCGAATAATCTCAGGCTGGTTTAGTGACGAGTGCATTGCTACGGCTTGTTCCTCACCCTTCACAGATTACTATGACAAAACTACCCCTAGTATTTTGATCATCCTGAGGCTGGCTTTCACCTAATAATTTGATGAGGGTCTTCCTCGTTTCGGATTGAGGCGAAAACAAACGTCAAACAACCTTGATAGTTAATTCAGCACTTCAAAACAAAGATACACCTAGGGTATCATTACAATACCGGATCATAACGATCTGGATAGTTCTCAGCCTGTAAGCTAACTAAGCGGTAACTAGTCAAGTGGTAGGTACCGGAAGCATTGACAACCTGGTGACTGTTTCGAGACCCTTGTTTTGACACATAGCTCGTCAATATTTTTTACAGTGTGGAGTGTGAAAATGAAGCAGATTTACAAAGTTCCATCGATGCCATTATGCCCAAGATATCCGAATGGTTTTCTGCAAACCAGCTATCAGTTAACACAGATAAAACCTTGTACCAAATATATTCAAACAAGAAAAACAGACAGGATGTAATGCTGAAACTAGGAGGTGTCGAAATTCAAAGGACTGGAACTGTTAAATACCTTGGAATGTTTATTGATGAAGATATGAAGTGGAACACACACATTAACAAGCTATGTACCGTGCTGTGTAGAAATGCTGGTATGATTACCAAAGTAAAATATTTTCTAAGCAGTGACTATTTGTTACTGCTTTACAATGCTTTGTTCTTATCATATGTCAATTACTGTTGCTTTATTTATAGTAATACATACTCATCAAGCTTGTCAAAAATTGAAAAACTCCAAAAACGTGTTATAAGAGTTATAGATGGTCAGCCGAAGATGGCACATGCTGATCCAATTTTCAAAAAACTTAAGCTTCTCAAGATAAAAGACATTGGAAATCAGCAGATGCTACTCATCTTGCATAGAAAAATATGCAACAATCTACCAGATGGAATAGATCGGATGTTCAGATTTCATCCCATCGGCAGAAGCAATCGCTCTGCTAGACATTTTGAGGAAATATTTACTTACAAAAAGTATAAAACGCAAACAATAGCATGGACTGGACCTAGAGTTTGGAATGAAATTATAACCACCCTGTTTCCTCAAATTCAACATGTACCTCCTTCCAAACATACATTAAAAAGAATTGTAAAAGAGCGTTTAATTAATAAATACTGAGTATTGATAAACGCATTACTCACAGGCGATGTTTTCGACTTCTCATCCTATACCTACGCTACCATGCCTATGGTAATTAATATGTATATTTGCCTAGATACGTATACAAGTGTCTATAATGTATGTAGTATGTATATGTATAATTGCATGTGCATGTATTTGTACGTAAGTGTGAATGTTTATGATCTTAGGTGCGTACCTACACTGATTAGGTACGCCCTGTGCAGTGTACATTGTGACAATTGACAAGTGTGACATAAGTACACACAAGTGTGTAATGAGTAAGTGTATGACCTTCTGTTCATGCCTACACTTGTGCATAATGGCATTTAACCCGCGCCGGGCCGGGGGGGTGTTTGAACACCCCCCCCCCCCTGTGGTTTTTCGCAGATATCTCAAAAACGGCGGCGCGGAGCGCCGCCGTTTTTGGCACACCTCTTTGTGCATCTTTTCCGCACATGTTGTGAAAATTTCAGACCCAGGTCACCTTAGGTCAGGTCACCAGGTCACGCTAAGTGACCTCACCTCAGAAAAAATAAGAATGCTCGTCATAGCTACACCGATTGATTGATTGCCTTGAAACTTTCAGCGATTGATAAGAGCAACAATATCTATAAAATGTATATCTCGGAATTTTGATATCGGTGACCTAAGGTCAGGTCAATTTTGCGACCTCTCCATTATAAGTTAATGGGAGAAAATTGAAAAGCGTCTGTTTTGCACGAACGTTATTCTAGACACTCTCAAACATCGAGATGTAGGTGAAATGGACACACTGAACCGGAAAATGGCAACTGTGACCCCTCGTTATGTCCCCGAGGTCATCTCAGGTCACGAACAGAATCTAACAGTTTTTCGCTAATAACTTCTGATAGAGACGTGCTAGAGCGCTGAAAACGCCTTAGATGTGTTCGGCTCGACGTTGCGGATCGACTGATATGCAACATGACCTTTTCCGGTCAGGTCATGACCTTGACCTGAGGTCAAATTTTCAAGTTGACCTTTCAAGGTCAAATTATAGTTCATTCGACGCGACTCGACGAGAGGAACACGATGGTGGCAAAAGTAATGTCATGACTCTTTTGAGTCAAAAGTTATTACCGAAAAAACGTTTTTCGTAAAAACGGCTATTTTTGAAGTTTTTGCCCCCTGGAGGCTAAACCGTTGACCTGAGGTCAAATCTGAGAACATTACTCAGAAAGGTCTGTAAAAGGGCTATCGAATGCGCTTTTCCGCGGCGCTGTAGCTCTATCGGTTCCCGAGATAGCCGTTGGCAGTTTCCAAAATGTTGAAATAGTGGACATTTGACCTTTGGTGACCTCTGGTGACCTGACCTTTGACCTGACCCAAAAAATGACCGATGTGTTTTCGTCCTTATTTTGGACGTTCTTTCGATTGCCGCTTACCGCGTGTCGCTACGTGGCCCAGGAGCCGAGTTAGTAGGGGGGGGGGGGTGTTCAGACACCCCCCCCCCGGCCCGGCGCGGAATCTCAGAGCACCGGCCCGGCGCGGGTTAATTATGTTGAACTAAGTACACACAAGTGTGTAAGAGAATGAGAATGGACTTTGTTGCACACCTACACTGTTGGGTGTGCATCATGGCATTTTATCATGTTTGAATTGAGTACACACAAGTGTGTAAAGAATATGTGCCTAAACTAGGGCGCATACCTACATTGGCTGGGTTGCATGATATCATTTATTTGTGTAAATGAGTGTGTAAGTGTGATGTGTGCATGATACTGTAATATGCCACCCCATCTGTTTGGCGGCCTGGGACCTTGGAGCGCCCGACAACAAGCCTCGCTTCGTTGGGTGCTCTGGGAGTCCGGGCTACCTTGCTGCTGACATGTGCTGAATTTGACCAGAGTTTGATGATGACTTGGCTATGACTGTGGATCCCCCTCTAACTAACCTGCCCCAGTGGACTTTGACACTTTCCCCGGCGTGTGTGGGTGTTTTGAGTGTGATGGATGTGTAAGTGTGCTGATAAATTGGGGGCTTTCAGTAGTGAGCAGTCACGACTGATTGCAGTGTTGACTACTTTGCTTCTTTTTTGTTCCTCTAATTCGTATGGCTTTCTCCCTTCTGCTTTTTTATGTTACATTTCATTTCCTAGCAGGGAGTGCCGCGACTTGCAATTTTAAGTTATTATGGTGTTAACGTAAGGTTCTGTGTGTCGCTGGGATAGAGGGAGGGGGCACTCCTGGTCACCTGATAATGGGTGGCGGCATAGAAAAAAATATAAAATAAAGAAGTTATTAGATTTCGCTTCCTTAACCCTCGCCCGTAAACGGTGTTTTGCCACCTTCGCCCATGCAGGGGGGGGGGTTGGTGCGACCCCCCCTGGCGTTTGAAAACGGAGCGTCGTAGAGCTTAGCGGAAAAAAAAGGATTGCTCTCAACGAGATCTCGCGATTGGTGGTATATTTTTTGGTCCTAGGTCAATATTTGACCTACTTATGACCGGTCAATAGTCAAATTTTCGGAAAAAATCTAACTTTTTCAGATTTCCGCGCCGATTGCGGCAAAACGGTAAGAGATATCGACTTGAAACCTTCACTATCGTGATCCTTGATCAATTGTCTATCGTTTGGTGTGTATTTCGATGTCATAACTCTAAAAATGATGCGTTGGGAGCATCGGAAGTCTGCAAGGTCATTTGTGCATTGGGTCACGTCAGGCGTGTGACGTCACTGACCTGACCCTGACCCAAAATGAACTACAAGAAACAACTGACGATGCCTGAAATGGATAGCAAATTCGAATTCAGGGCATCAAAATACCCCGAAAAGGCATACAAGTGCAAGAAGTCATGACAGGTCAACCGAGGTCACTGACCTGACCTTGACCTTTAGTAACCTTGAAAAGGTCAACGGACATGTGCCAATGTCAAATCAGCCAGTTATGATTATAAAACAATCCATCAGTGTGTCAGGTCAGTCGGCATTTATACCATTGTGAAGCAATCTCCAATTTAGCGTAAATCTGGCCGGAGGATGTTCCCTTTATGACGTCATAACTCCGTGACCTGACATGACCTTGACAAAAAAAAATACCAAAAGTTGCGCAAAGGATGCCCCAAAGGGTACTGAAAATTTGAGCAGGCTATCTGAAACGGTTCGGCGTGTAGCTAGGAAAAACCTCAGGGGGGGGGGGGTGCACCAACCCCCCCCCCCCTACATGGGCGAGGGTTAATTCTTAATGTCAAGCTGAAAACACTTATATTTAGGATTGCTTATTGCTCTTTATCCCGCGCACCGACTGAAGTCTGCGCCAACTTCGCACCGACGGGGGGGGGGGCGGATGACCGCCCCCCCCCCTGAGATCTCGAGAACGAAGCAAGATAGCGACAAGCGGTAAACAGCATCGGATACGCACGGACAAGGTCTACAATTTTTACACAAGTCATTTTCAGGTCAGGTCAAAGATGACGTCACAGGGGTCGAAAAAGTCAAAATGGCGGCGCTAGATATGGAGAGAGTTTTTCTTGAATAACTTTCAAATTAGTCAAGATAGGAACAAACTAAGGGCATCATCGTGATCCTCTCGCCAATCCGCATCGAATGATATATATGTTGACCTCGAAAGGTCAAGGTCAAAGGTTGACCTTAGGTCACGTGACCTCGAGGTCATCATGTATATCATTCGATGCGTCTTGACGAGCTGAACACAATGAGACCATCCGCGCGGCTGTATCGTGTTTCTGTACGGAGTTATTGGCAAAAAACCGCTGGTGACCTTTGATGACGTCACATGACCTTACAGCTGCCCAACAGCAAAACAGACCTCAAGGTAGTGAAGGTTGATCGTATATGAAGTCATGTAGGTATGGTATATGGGGCCATTCCGACCCGTTTTAGTGGTAAAAACAGGGAGTTGATTTTTCCCCCATTGACTTATAATGGGGAGGTCGCGAAATTGACCTGACCTTAGGTCACCGACATCAAAATTCCGAGATATACAAATTGTAGCTACTAATGACCTAATAACATCCTGCGACTTTCAAAGGCCTCCGACATCTACTGTAGCTCTGGCACGGTGACAAAGTTGCAAAAAAGTGACTTGAGGTTGGGTCATTCAAAGTGACCTGGTGACCTGACCTTAAAAGTTAGGAGGTTCAAACTTGCACACCATGTGTAAAATTGATAAGAGAATAGTCGTACCAAATTTCGCGGCGCTACGCGCCGCGGTTTTCCCGCTATCCGCGAAAAACCTCAGGGGGGGGGGCAGATATCCGCCCCCCCGTCGGTGCGCGGGTTATATGTGAGGGAAATTGGAAAATCGAGTGAATTTTGGGTGCTGAGGAAGAGACGAATGCCCCAATGCCACTCCCTGATTGGATCAGTCAGCTGCACGTCTGAGACCTCTCAACCTGTGTTCGCGCCCAATCTGGCCATCACCTTCCGCCCTGACTGCTCCATGCGAACCAGTTAGAGGAACTGCGCGTCACCAATTCGTCCACGGAGGCCAAGCTGCGCGAGACCGAGGCGCGCAATGAAGACCTCATAAGCGAAACCAACGACCTGAAGCAAACCAACGCCTCACTGATGGAGCGCTTGCACGAACTGGAGCGCACAGTGAGTTATCTACCACTCAGTCACCGCCCCCTGTCAGCAGGGCCTACATGTTGTGTGGTCATAGCGTAATAAATAACCATAGCCATAGTTTTATTTATTACGCTATTTATTACATTATAACTTACCTTCCATTAGCCTTCGCCCTGGTGGGGGGGGGGGGCCATTTTGGCCCCCCCTGTGGTTTTTCAGCGATAACTCAGAAACCACTTGAGTTAGCGCCCTGAAACTTTGTATAGCTGTTTCTTCAACATTTTTACATCATGTCCTTTTTTGGGGGGTTCGGGTCAGGTCAGGTCAGGTCACAAGGTCACCAAAACTGACACCACCTCTAAAAAAGTTCAAAGCTCTCTCAAAGGCACAGCTTTTATCCGATCGATGTAAAATTTACAGTACTTGAAGATGTCACCCAGCTCTACAAAATGGCTATCTCGGATTTTTTATAAATGTGACCTAAGGTCAGGTCAGGTCATCGCTGCTCCCCATTATAAGTCAATGGGAGAATCGAAAAGTAGTTGTTTTTCAGCTAAATCGGGCGTGATTGTTCCTATATTTCGTTATTGAAGTGTCTTGGGTCAGCAAATCACAGCCCATGTGAAACCATTTGCTTGTGACCTCGCTGAGGTCACGCTAGGTCATCTCCCTGGTCACCAGAGGTCACCAGCGGTTTTTCTGCACTTACTTGTTATTGAATAGAGATAGAGACTCCGTTCGACGTTTATCGTGTTTGTCTCGTCAATGCGGATCGAATGATATGCAGCATGACCTATTTCGGTAAGGTCATGACCTTGACCTGAGGTCAAATTTTCAAAATGACCTTTCGAGGTCAAACTATATATCATTCGACGCGTCTCGACGAGCCAAGCACGATGGTGCATGAATCGTTTCTCTATTTTCTCGTGAATGCATGCTATAGTTAAAAACATTTTCAACGAAATTTGCCAAGTTGACCTTGCATGACCTCTGTAGGCCAAACCGTTGAGCTGAGGTCAAATCTGACGAACCTTGGCGAAAGAGCTTGAAAAGAGCTATCGATTGCTTTTTCCGCGGCTCTCTAGCTCTTCTAGTTTCCGAGCTACAGCGGAATATGTCCGGCAACACCGAAAACACTGAAATTTGACCTATGATGACCTCTAGCGACCTCAATATTGACCTTAGCGAAAAAATGACCGAAATACTTTCGAACGTACTTGTTATGGGCTTTCGTTTGCTTTTTTCCGCGTCTTCCTAGCCCTCTTCGTTTTCGAGTTAGACGGGGGGGTCATTTTGGCCCCCCCCCACCAGGGCGAAGGTGGCTCAGACCCACACCAGGGCGCGGGTTAGTATAGATATCACGATATAGGTATAGCGATTTGACAACTTGCTCACTGCTCATTAAACTGATTTTTTGCATGCGCTAAGTCAAATGCACTGTTTTAGCAGTTATATGAACTCAATTATGTAAAAATGTGCCAATTCACAATTGATCTTAATTGTCTGATGTAAGTATCATATTGCCGTACTCTGCGAACGGTTGGTCACTCAATTATACGTGCTTTGCTTACCTGCCTGACTGTTACTGACCTTATCTGAGATCTGACTGATCTCTAAACCGTGGCATATGAACTCACTTTAAAGTTCACCTTATCATTGACCTTCCGCTGACCTGCCCATATGGGCTGTTTTGAGACGACTTATGACCTGACATTTGCCGGCAGCTGGTTCACGAGCGGTCGTCGAGCAAGGACAAAGACGAGGTGATCAAGCGTCAGCAGGAGGAGATGCAGCAGCAAAAGGAGAAGCACCGGGAAGGGTGAGTGCCGACTGCAGGCGCCGAAAATGGGTTATGAGCTTGTGCCCTGGGGGATTGGCTCTGACTAATTCCCCTCTTGATACGGGGTCTCGCAGGCCTTTCCAACGAAATCATGCCACTTAGGTACCCTATGCATCTGTAAAATATTGATGCAGCAGGTGATATGAAATCAGCCCTCGCCGAACCTGTCAGTTGTCTACATACGCCTGGCCGAGGGGGAGGATGGGAACCCCTCGGCGTTCGCTTCTTGTTGAGCTGGATCCTCGCAAAAAAGTAGCGTGTGCGCTGTCACGAGTCGCAGTGATATGCGTTACGGTCCACCGGCGGACATGGGAACACTAGCGCCAGTGCGCCTGCATGGCGGAGGTTATCAGAACTGACGGTAGCCGTGCTAAAGGCCGCCCCACACTGGACATCGAATGCGGGTTGCGAGTCTGCGGGTTTTGGGTTTGCGGGTGTAGTTCTCATTCATCACCATTCTCTTATGGTCACTACATGAATGCAGTGAAGCCGATACACATTCAGAAAATTACATATTGTATCAATAACAGCACATCAAACCAACAACCGACTTCAACAAAATACACCAAAACTTGCAAACCTCGCAGCGAGGAAAATCGAAAATTTGCTCAAAATCAAACTTTGGAATGCAATACGAAGTGGCTCGCATGTTCAAAACTTGCAGACTCGCTTGTTAGATGGTAATGTGGGTCGCTTAACCCGCGCCCGGCTGGGGGTCCTGGATTTCCACGCCCTGCTGGGGGGGGGGTGTCTGAACACCCCCCTTCTAACTCGGCTCCTGGGCCACGTAGCGATACGCGGAAGGCGGCGTTCGAAAGAGCGTCAAAAATAATAACGAAATCAGATCGGTCAATTTTTTGGTCAGGTCAAAGGTCAGGTCACCAGAGGTCATTGAAGGCAAAATTTTGCCGATTTCCAGGTCGAATGTCGACAATTTTCAAGAAGTCAACGCATAACTCGGGAACCAATAGAGCTACAGCGCCGCGGAAAAGCGCATTCGATAGCCCTATTAACGCTCTTTCTGTGTAATTCTCTCAGATTTGACCTAACGTCAACGGTTTTGCCTGCAGGGTGGAAAAACTGCAAAAATAGCCGATTTTTTAAAACAGTTTTTCTGCAATAACTTTTGACCCAAGCCTTGTACGAGCTTACTTTTACCGGCATCGCGTTCCTCTCGTCAAGACGCATCGAATGAACTATAACTTGACCTTGAAAGGTCAACTTGAAAATTTGACCTCAGGTCAAGGTCATGACCTGACCGGAAAGGGTCATGTTGTATATCAGTCGATCCGTATCGTCAAGCTGAACACACCTAAGGCGTTTTCATCGCTCTAGCATGCCTCTATCAAAAGTTATTTGCCAAAAACTGTTAGATACCATTCGTGGCCTAAGATGACCTCAGGGGCATAAACAGGGGATCACAGACACCATTTTCATGTTCAGTGTGTCTAAACCACTTGTAATTCAGTGTTTGGAAGTGTTTATAATGTCATTTGTCCAAAAGAGGCGCATTTCAATTTTCTCCCATTGACTTATAATGGGTAGGTCACAAAATTGACCTGACCTTAGGTCATCGATATCAAAATTCTGAGATATACATTTTGTACATGCTATTGCTCTTAGCAATCGCTAAAACTTTCAAAGCGATCGGTCACTCGGTGTAGCTATGGCAGACATTGAAACTTTTTATGAGGTGAGGTCACTTCAAGTGACCTGGTGACCTGACCTTGAATGACCTTGGTCTGAAATTTTCACAACATGTGCAGAATTGATGTATGATAAGGTGTACCAAAAACGGAGCGCCGCCGTTTTTGAGATATTTGCGAAAAACCACAAGGGGGGGGTGTTCAAGCATCCCCCCCAGCAGGGCGCGGGTTTTCCCATACCTGCTACATTGCATGATTAAATCGAGACATCCAGGCATTTAACCCGCGCACCGACGCACAGTGGGCGATCCGGCCGGTGTGGCCTCGCGAAACCTATCGGCATTAATAACATCAATGTTTTTGAAGCTAGAACCACAATATTTAGGAGCAACCTTCTTGAATATCCAATGAGCATGTGTTTTAAATAAGGACTATCTCTTATAGAATTTGTGCTCTGTGGCGAGCTTGCAATTCGCCTAATTGCTGCTCGAACAACGCATGAATACTTTTGAGGGTAGGTCGAAATTTATGACGGTATGAGCTGGGTAGGACGTTGAAATGGTGTGTACCTCCGTAGAAAATTGCTTCTAAACCATTTTTTTATTCAAACGATTATGCCCTACCAATTTACACATATCATGAAACAGCGTAAATCTCGCCCGGCAAGGCCCCATTTCATAACGTGACCCAATCAGCGGGTTTGTTTTTTGGTAAATAAGTTAGCAAAAAATGGCCGCAGAACCACGATTTTGACATCGTCGATTTCGCCTTGCTCAGGCGCGTCGAATGGTATACTTTTGTTCAGGTGAGGCCACCGTAAGGTCAACCTGACCTTGACCTCGAGTAAAGGTCAGGTCAGAGGTCTTCAAATCACGAAGTTGGTCGAAGGAGGTCATATCGCATATCATTCGATTCGGCAGGTCTTCCGGAGTCCATTGGTGACCTTGTCGACTCTCTAGCTCAACTTGATCGGGAGTTATTGACGAAAAACTCGTATGACCCTAGTGACGTCATAAATGACGTCATGCAAGGTCAACAATGCAAAAATGCAGCATCAGATCTTGCAAGGAGTGCATGAAGTAACGATTCCATTAACTTGAGACAATTGAATACCATTCCTGGCGCCAAAATAACAGTTTTCATATTTCCCCATTGACTTATAGGTGAGGTCACGTGACCAACCTCACTTTATGTGACATTTAGGAAAAATATGAGATATACAAGTTGTAAGACCTCTGAAGGACAATAAGTCCTGCAAGTCTCACCTCCCTGTGAAAGTTACTCTGTCACTGAGAGCGTTGGAAGGTTGCGACATCTGATGATCGTGCAGAGGTTCATGTATGACGTCATAGGTCAGTGACCTGACCTGACTTGAAAGTGCAGTTGGTGTCACAAGATCCAGCGTGCATCAAAGGTCAGGTATGCCAGGTTGCAGCTCTCTATTGCCTGGGTGTTTTGAGCTATCGCGAAAACACCATTTGGGGCATTAACCACTTGTGCTCAAGTGCACCAAGCCACAGCCAACCCTTAAAAGAAAAAAGTGTCTGGATGCCAGAGCTGCAAGTGGCTGCAAATTTTCACTGGCTCCCCTGATAGATAGTGTCTTAGTGCATGCGATACAGCAATATTTTCAGTTCATCCTCGTAAAACTTTTTTTGCTGGGCTTGTTAACCCGCGAGTTGCTGGTTGGGGGGCGTTAAACGCCCCCACTTTTTTCGCCGGGCCATAGCATAAAAACGGCGCGCCGCAGGCGCACCAAATTTTGGGTACCTGTAGGGAATCGATTGAAGTTCATTCTGGCAAAGCTTCAAAAAAATCGGTCGGAACATTTTTGAGATATCGAGGTTTTAGTGACGTCATGATTTCTGACTTTTCGACCAAAAACGGCATATGTTCAAAAAATCATATAAAATCACAAAATAGACATACAGACATGCCGTAAACGCCATTAGACTGCCAATACCATGAACAATCAAATGGCTATCTTCGATTACACTATGCAACAAAAAATGAAACATTTTCTGTTCCTGGAAAGCGACCGAATTTTTCTTATTCATTGGGTCCTATTATATTCGAAATGGGCATTAGTTTTGATCCGAAAATGTTTTTCCGGTTTTCAGAGACGATTTTCGATTTTTGGCACCGAAATTCGGTTTTTGGCCCACCGTGTCCGATGTAATTGAGTAATCGACTCGCCGTAACTTTCATCGCCTTTCCTATGCCACAAGCTTTCGAATGATATCTGGTTTTGCATATTTACGTGCAAAAACAACGTCATAAATCTATGTTAACCCTCGCATGTGTAGGGGGGGGGGGTCTGATGGACCCCCCCCCATGGTTTTTCGCAAATAACTCACGTAAAAAGCGGCCGATCGCAACGAAACTTTCAGTACCCTCGCATTAATCAATTTTACACCTACCCTGAAAATTTCATGACCCTGACCCAAATGACCTTTGACCTGTGACCTCTTTTCCGAGACCATGTTTGGCCGGAATCGCGATTTCGCGTATGTCGGCTCGCACTAGCCGCGTGTTTGCAAGCTTTTCGTGGTTTCAAACGTTCAAACATGTGATTTGATGTTACTCCCGTGTGTGTCAAGGTCACCTGAAGGTCAGGTCAGGTCATTGACCTTTGGTGACCTCGGGTGACCTCGGGTCACTTTTTCGAGTTTTACATGTTTCTAGGCTTGTTTTTGGAGCTGAATTCGAATTTAGCAACCATTTGAACATTTACGAAGTAGTTTTGGTGACTTCGTAACATGTTACGAAGCTGTCAGAGGCGGTTGACACGTACTACGAATACCCGTCACGACGCCTACTGGTTGACCTGACCTGACCTGACCCGACCTGGTCTAAATGCTTCAAGACATCATCTGTGATCAAAACTAACACGATATTCGTGATCAGCACCCCGAAAAACCCCTTAGCAGCCACACTTTACGACTTTCTAACAGGTCCCGATTTTCCCGACTTTGGGTCATTGACCTGACCTGGAAGGTCAACCAATGACCTAGGACCTTAAAATTGGGTATCATCGGCTTCCTCTCGTCACGGGCAACACGCTCGTTTTTTCCGCGAAGCTCTAGCTCGATCAGGGGCCAAACGGCAAGGGGGGGGGGTCCAACCGACCCCCCCCCCCCCTACACATTAGAAGCTGGCAAACGGCGCACACATGCGAGGGTTAAAGTAAGAAAATGTTGAAATTTTGTAAAAATTTGACATTTTTTTCGATTTCATTTTAAAATAGAGGAAAAACTAAAGACCCTATCCAAATTCTGAGCCCAGTTCCTTGAAGAGCATTCAATTTCCGTTCGGAAGGTACCTTTTTAGTGCATTTTATCGGATTCCTGTGGCGTCCAGATTGAGTTAACCTAAACACATATCCTATGTCATATCACATAGCATTAACCTGATAACGTATGTTAACGCCATAGGATCAACGAGGGGTCAACTGAGGTCATGTTGTTGACCCCTTGTGACCTCGGGCCAAACGCAGGAACTTACTTTTGAGCAGTCCTGTCGCTCAGAATCTTGATCTGTACCTCCATTTGTTAGAATGATTCTTCATGCACTGAACCAGGGTTGTATACGATTCAATCAATAGCAATCAATTCAATCACGAAAAATTTGGGAAACCAATCAAATCAATCAAGTCAGAGCAGTTTTCGGGAATTGATTCAATCGACTCAAACGCGACAATGAAAGGAATCAATCAACTCAATCAAACGACTCAAATCAAGACATACATTAGGTTTTTTGCCCCACCAACTTGGAAAAGTGTCCATAGCAGTCTGGTGTACCTACCAACCTACATACCTACAGAAGAAACATAAAAATATTGTCATTTAAAATTATAAATTGCCCTACCATTCAAAGTTTCTATGTAATAAGGAAGGATAGCTAGCGATGGACAGGTGGATCATGATATCGAGGTTCAATGGGTAGAATTGGAGCAGAATTTTCATTAATGGGTGCAAAATAACCCAGTAGTTGACTCGCCCCTGAACCCAAATCACCACCTTTCACCTTAAAGTTGTCAATTTAATTTTGGCCATATTCCAACTCCATTTACACTAAATATCAGATATTGCAGCTGAAAGTTGGCTGCTCGGATTTTGGCAGTGTTCGTGATTTGGCCATTTGCCCTACACCATGTCTATTTTAATGGATAATATGCATCAATAACATATTAACCATAGGGAAATAGAAATAAATATATTACCTGCATGTGACGGTTTCGGTTAGACAGAGACTGACCAGAGACTGACGGGCAGCCTGAAATATCTTTCCACACATTTGCATTTGAGACGTGGGATGGGGCTAAGCTTTTATAAATCCTTATTCTACGTCTTTTGATTTTTTGGTAAGATGACGTCATTGATAATCATGTAGTATGGTAGATCATCATAAAATAAATCGGTTGTACAACACCAATTTCGTTTTAATTATTATTTCATTTGAAATAAAACCACTTAATAATATTCGGTAAAATATTTCAAGGAAAATGAAATATATTAAATATATTATGCTTAGGCTCTCAGGAGAAAAGGATCAACAAACATTCTGCTGCAAATTAAACAATGCAGCAAATTTAGCGAGACGAAAACGGCGCTTTTGTTTCAGTTATTTTTGTAGGGGTTTCAGATATTCATAGAGTTCAGTGGGTTGTTTCTGAGGAGATGTGGAGATGTGAATTGTTAATTAACCCGCGCCCTGGTGTGGGTCTGAGCCACCTTCGCCCTGGTGGGGGGGGGGGGCCAAAATGACCCCCCCGTCTAACTCGAAAACGAAGAGGGCTAGGAAGACGCGGAAAAAAGCAAACGAAAGCCCATAACAAGTACGTTCGAAAGTATTTCGGTCATTTTTTCGCTAAGGTCAATATTGAGGTCGCTAGAGGTCATCATAGGTCAAATTTCAGTGTTTTCGGTGTTGCCGGACATATTCCGCTGTAGCTCGGAAACTAGAAGAGCTAGAGAGCCGCGGAAAAAAGCAATCGATAGCTCTTTTCAAGCTCTTTCGCCAAAGTTCGTCAGATTTGACCTCAGCTCAACGGTTTGGCCTACAGAGGTCATGCAAGGTCAACTTGGCAAATTTCGTTGAAAATGTTTTTAACTATAGCATGCATTCACGAGAAAATAGAGAAACGATTCATGCACCATCGTGCTTGGCTCGTCGAGACGCGTCGAATGATATATAGTTTGACCTCGAAAGGTCATTTTGAAAATTTGACCTCAGGTCAAGGTCATGACCTTACCGAAATAGGTCATGCTGCATATCATTCGATCCGCATTGACGAGACAAACACGATAAACGTCGAACGGAGTCTCTATCTCTATTCAATAACAAGTAAGTGCAGAAAAACCGCTGGTGACCTCTGGTGACCAGGGAGATGACCTAGCGTGACCTCAGCGAGGTCACAAGCAAATGGTTTCACATGGGCTGTGATTTGCTGACCCAAGACACTTCAATAACGAAATATAGGAACAATCACGCCCGATTTAGCTGAAAAACAACTACTTTTCGATTCTCCCATTGACTTATAATGGGGAGCAGCGATGACCTGACCTGACCTTAGGTCACATTTATAAAAAATCCGAGATAGCCATTTTGTAGAGCTGGGTGACATCTTCAAGTACTGTAAATTTTACATCGATCGGATAAAAGCTGTGTCTTTGAGAGAGCTTTGAACTTTTTTAGAGGTGGTGTCAGTTTTGGTGACCTTGTGACCTGACCTGACCTGACCCGAACCCCCCAAAAAAGGACATGATGTAAAAATGTTGAATAAACAGCTATACAAAGTTTCAGGGCGCTAACTCAAGTGGTTTCTGAGTTATCGCTAAAAAACCACAGGGGGGGGCCAAAATGCCCCCCCCCCCACCAGGGCGAAGGTTAATCACACTTTATTAGTATATAGGGCCTTGCACTTTATCATCTGGATTAAAAAAAACGTTTCCTGCTGAGTGCAGAAAGGTAGGTAGGTGCATCGCCAGGTTCTATCACCAGGATTGGAGCAGTTATTGCAGTTGAAAGTCAATGTTGGCTGTTTATGCTTAGGCCCTGTTCTTTATTTGGCCATCTACCCCATATTGCAGTTATGATGACAAGCAGTTTTCAGTGTAGTTTTGTGATCTTTGATGTCATCAATTGGTGTCATTATTTTTCGTCAACTAAAACTTATTTGAACTTTCCATTCAATCGACTCAATCATACGAGTCACTCTAATTTTCGGGAATCAAATCAGTCAACCAGTCGCTGAAGTCAAACGAGTCAGTCAACCAGTCATCTCGAAAAGTCAATCGACTCAATCCAATCAACTCAAAATATGCGTTGAATCAAATCAATCAATTCAATCGACTTGATTGGTATACAACCCTGCACTGAACACATATTGTCATGGAAATGGCTGCGGGCCCGTTTTTCAAGTGACTCAATCTGGACGCCACAGTAAAGCTATAAAATGCACTAAAATAGCACCTTCCGAACGGAAATTGAATGCTCTTCAAGGAACTGGGCTCAGAATTTGGATAGGGCCTTTAGTTTTTTCTCTATTTTGAAATGAAATCGAAAAAAATGTCAAATTTTTACAAAATTTCAATATTTTCTTAATTTAACATAGATTTATGACGTTATTTTTACACGCAAATATGCAAAACCGGATATCATTCGAAAGCTTGTGGCATAGGAAGGGCGATGAAAGTTACCGCGAGTCGATTACTCAATTACACCGGACACAGTGGGCCAAAAACCGAATTTCGGGGCCAAAAATCGAAAATCGTCTCTGAAAACCGGAAAAGCATTTTCAGATCAAAACAAATGCCCATTTCGGTTATAATGGGACCCAATGAGTCCAAAAAAATCGGTCGTTACTCAGGAACAAAATGACTGTTGCATAGTGTTATTGATTATCGTTCCGTATTTTCCGAAATCTTGAACTGAATCTTGGCAATTTCTCGTGACTACTTCACGACCATGATACATGCATTTCTTAAATTGAACTTTTTCAGCCAAACACGTACACATATGATAAAATGAATGTCACCATCGTGTTCTACGCCCCAAATTACCCATAAAACATGTGTCACAGGCTGCGAATATCAGTTTTGATTTTCGAGGATATGTGCCTACCGGGTTGACCTGACCTTGACCCTGACCTATGCTTGACTGACCCCTACATGGAGCTGACACTCTTGTAGGCCTTATATGATGGATTGTGCACCGTTTTGACGGAGTTTATGACGAGAGGCGCCCATTGCGAAGTCCTGAAGTCCATGCTACTGAAAGCCCGATTTCAGGTGTTTGACCTGACCTTGACCCGACCTGTGACCTCGAAATTCAGCTTTAAAGTACTCATCTGAAGCGTCTCGTCGCGTTCTTTCGTTTGCCGCCTAGTGCGTTTCGCTGCGCCTATTGGTTCTCAAGTTATCGGCTGGGGGCGTTTAACGCCCCCCCCCCCCCAGCAAACGGTGGGTGGCGAAATACCCCAGCAACTGCCGGGTTAATTCAGTGAACGTAATGTTTAGTGGTAGAAAAAATATAAAAAGTTAACCTAATGATAAGACATTTTGAACTGATTTTGTCTACTTGCTTTCTATGGCGGAATTGCCTAAACATCTAAATTTCACTTTCCATGCAAAATGGATGCTCAACACCTAGCAATTTCATTGTTCCGCAAAATATTCAAAGAGCGTAAAAATCGGCTGTGATTATCCCCCTTATGAAGTGTTACGGAACGCTGTCTTTAACGATACTTCTGTCTACGAAAAAAATGTCTCCTGATCCATGCAAATGCACTAAACGTAATCTTTGATGCATTTTCTGTCGACTAGTATGCGTTATTTTCCAATTTTCGGAAAAAAAGTGTCTTTGAGGTTTCGCAAGGCTAGACCGGCCCGATCGCCTACCGTGCGACGGGGGGGGGGGCGGATATCCGCCCCCCTGAGGTTTTTCGCGGATAGCGGGAAAACCGCAGCGCGTAGCGCCGCGAAATTTAGTACGACTATTCTCTCATCAATTTCGCACATGGTGTGCAAGTTTGAACCTCCTAGCTTTCAAGGTCAGGTCACCAGGTCACTTTGAATGACCCAACCTCAAGTCACTTTTTGCAACTTTGTCACCGTGCCAGAGCTACAGTAGATGTCGGAGGCCTTTGAAAATCGCAGGATGTTATAAGGTCATTAGTATCTACAATTTGTTTATCTCGGAATTTTGATGTCGGTGACCTAAGGTCAAGTCAATTTCGCGACCTCATAAGTCAATGGGGGAAAAATAAACTCCCTGTTTTCACCACTAAAACGGGTCGGAATAGCCCCATATACCACACATGACTTCATATACGATCAACCTTCATTATCTTGAGGTCTGTTTTGCTGTTGGACAGCTGTAAGGTCATGTGACGTCATCAAAGGTTACCAGCGGTTGTTTGCCAATAACTCTGTACAGGAACAAGATACAGCCGCGTGGATGGTCTCATTGTGTTCAGCTCGTCAACACGCATCGAATGATATACATGATGACCTCGAGGTCACGTGACCTGAGGTCAGCCTTTGACCTTGACCTTTCGAGGTCAACATATATATCAATCGATGCGGATTGACGAGAGGATCACGATGATGCCCTTAGTTTGTTCCTATCTTGACTAATTCGAAAGTTATTCGAGAAAAACTCTCTCCATATCTTGCGCCGCCGTTTTGACTTTTTCGACCCCTGTGACGTCATCTTTGACCTGACCTGAAAATGACCTTTGTAAAAATTGTAGATCTTGTCCGTGCGTATCCGATGCCGTTTACCGCTTGTCGCTATCTTGCTTCGTTCTCGAGATCTTAGGAGGGGCGGTTATCTGCCCCCTCCCGTGGGTGCTAAGTTGGCGCAGACCCCCGTCGCGTCGGTGCGCGGGTTAAACGGCACGTGCACTGTACCACACTTTTCAAAGTTTAATGCAATGCTTTAATATTACAAGCCGTGTGGTTCAAGGGGTGTGGTTAAACACGTTGAACCACACGGCTGCTGACGTCACTATATCATATTATAGTTGTGAGCTTTTTGGCAGGTATGGGAAATACTTTCCAGCCCTAAGGCCGGGAATTCAATTAATGTCACCTCGCTTTTTTTAGCAAATTCACCTCGGGCCTAACGGCCCTCGGAGTTTTCGCTAAAAAAACTCGGTGACATTTATTGAATCATCCCGGCCCCGGACAGGAATATATTAACCCGCGACCGCCTGGGGGGGGGGGGGGGTCGGATCCGAACCCCTCCGTTTTTCTTGAATAACTTATGAACCGCTTACGCTATCGACTTGAAACTTGGCATACCTTCTCCCCTATCAATTTGACGTCTCCTGTGCAATTTTTAAGAAAAAATTTCCAATTTTTTTAGATATATCGATTTTAGTGACGTAACTACATGGCGTTTTCAGTCAAAAAGTGGTAAATGTTTAAAAAATCGCCGAAATTCAGGGTTTAAAGAAAATTGCAAATTAAGGACATGAACAGACGCAGCTTAACAAGTTCTTTAAAATGGCTATCTCGGATTTTCCATAAAATGCGATTTTTACCCCTAAAAATTCAAAAAACTATATTTTTTGGAAAACAGCTTATAAAATCCAAAATTTTGAGAATTTCCAAAAAACCGGCAAATATGTTATAGAGCTCTAGTAGAACATAAGATGTTCCAAATTTCAACTTTCTATCTTGATTTTTGACCCCCAAATTGTAAAAAATAGCTCTAACATGCATAGGGCATGGTGACGTCATAAGCATTTTCGTGATTTAGAGGCACTTCTGAACATCGCATGTGAAAACAAATGGCACCACTAGATTCCTGGGGCAAAGCTCGTCTAGAAAAGTGCATTTTTATGTCAAAAATAAAAAGTTGAAAAATTGACCTTTTTCTTAGCCCTCGTTTAGTTATGTATGGTATAAACGATTTTTTTATGCTTTCAATGCACACTTATCACCAGCACAGTGACTTGGGGTCACATATAAGTTATAACCATTAACATCGGATTCGGCGTGAAAAATAAGCCATAAAACATGTGTCGCACGCCCATGTAGCAGAAAGTGAAAACCGTGATCTTTCGTGACCTGACCTGACCTTGACCTGTACTTAGTATGACCCCTATACGCACATGGTACCTTCACTAGGTCTTTGAGGTCATTTTTGGTGAGTTTAGAGCAGCAGCTGTCGATTCCGCTGTCCGTAAGCCTAATCATGCAAAGCCCCAGAATTTGACCTTTGACCTGTCCTTTACCAGAAAGTTGACCTCAATCTTAAAATCTTAAGAGTGCTTTGGAAGGTCTCGTAGAGACCTTTCGAACGCCGCCTCGCGGGGCTCCATGCGACCATTGGTTTTCGAGATAACAGGGGTGGTTCGGATCCGACCCCCCCAGGCTGTCGTGGGTACGGAAATAGCCCAGGCGGTGCCGGGTTAACCCGCGCCCCGCTGGGGGTCCTGGATTTCCACGCCCTGCTGGGTGCGGGGGGTGTTTGAACACCCCCCTTCTAACTCGGCTCCTGGGCCACGTAGCGATACGCGGAAGGCGGCGTTCGAAAGAGCGCCAAAAATAATGACGAAATCACTCCATCCACTTTTTAGGTCAGGTCAAAGGTCAGGTCACCAGAGGTCACCAAAGGTAAAATGTTGGCTATTTCAACATTTTGGAAACTGCCAACGGGTAACTCGGGAACCGATAGAGCTACAGCGCCGCGGAAAAACGCATTCGATAAGGTCTTTTAACGCTCTTTTGCAAAATATCCTCAAATTTGGCCTCAGTTCAATGGGTTTGCCTGCAGGGGGCAAAAATTGCCAAAATAACCATTTTTTTTTCGGAAAAAGTTTTTTCTGCAATAATTATTGACCCAAGCCTTGCACGAGCTTACTTTTACCGGCATCGTGTTTCTCTCGTGAAAACGCATGGAATGAACTAAAATTTGACCTTGAAAGGTCAACTTAAAAATTTGACTTCAGGTCAAGGTCATGACCTGACCGGAAAGGGTCATATTGCATATCGATCGATCCGTATCGTCGTGCTGAACACATCTAAGGCGTTTTCATCGCTTTGGCATGCCCCTATCAAAAGTTATTTGCGAAAAACTGTTGGATACCATTCGTGACCTGAGATGACCTCAGGGCCATAAACAGGAATCACGGACAACATTTTCATGTTCAGTGTGTCTAAGTCACTTGTAATTCGGTGTTTGGGATTGTTTATAATGGCCTTCGTCCAAAAGAGGCGCATTTCAGTTTTCTCCCATTGACTTATTATAATGAGGAGGTCGCAAAATTGACCTGACCTTAGGTTATCGATATCAAAATTATGTGATAACAATTTTGTACATGCTACTGCTCTTAGCAATCGCTGAAAGTTTGAAAGCGATCGGTCACTCGGTGTAGCTATGGCAGACATTGAAACTTTTTATGAGGTGAGGTCACTTCAAGTAACCTGGTGACCTGACCTTGAATGACCTTAGTCTCAAATTTTCACAACATGTGTATAATTGATATATGATAAGGTGTGCCAAAAACCACATGGGGGGTGTTTCAACACCCCCCCCCCCCTTGTGGTTTTTCGCGAATATCTCAAAAACGGCGGCGCGGAGCGCCACTGTTTTTGGTGCACCTTATCATACATCAATTCTACACATGTTGTGAGAATTTCAGACCAAGGTCATTCAAGGTCAGGTCACCAGGTCACTTTAAGTGACCTCACCTCATAAAAAGTTTCAATGTCTGTCATAGCTACACCGAGTGACCGATCGCTTTGAAACTTTTAGCGATTGCTAAAAGCAATAGCATGTACAAAATGTATATCTTAGAATTTTGATATCGATGACCTAAGGTCAGGTCAATTTTGCGACCTCCCCATTATAAGTCAATGGGAGAAAATTGAAATGCGCCTCTTTTGGACGAAAGACATTATAAACACTCCCAAACACCGAAATACAAGTGGTTTAGACACACTGAACATGAAAATGGTGTCCGTGACCCTTGTTTATGCCCTGAGGTCATCTTAGGTCACGAATGGTATCTAACAGTTTTTCGCAAATAACTTTTGATAGAGGCATGCTAGAGCGATGAAAACGCATTAGATGTGTTCAGCTCGACGATACGGATCGACTGATATGCAACATGACCCTTTCCGGTCAGGTCGTGACCTTGACCTGAGGTCAAATTTTCAAGTTGACCTTTCAAGGTCAAAATATAGCTCATCGATGCGTCTTGACGAGAGGAACACGATGCCGGTGAAAGTAAGCTAGTACAAGGCTTGGGTCAAAAGTTATTGCAGAAAAAACTGTTTCCGAAAAATCGGCTATTTTTGCAGTTTTTGCCCCCTGCAGGCAAAACCGTTGACGTTAGGTCAAACCTGAGAGAATTACTCAGAAAGGGCGTTAATAGGGCTATCAAATGCGCTTTTCCGCGGCGCTGTAGCTCTATTGGTTCCCGAGTTATGTGTTGGCTTCTTGGAAATTTTCGACATTCGACCTGGAAATCGGCGAAATTTTGCCTTCAATGACCTCTGGTGACCTGACCTTTGACCTGACCAAAAAATTGAACGAAGTGATTTTATCATTATTTTTGACGCTCTTTCGAACGCCGCCTTCCGCGTATCGCTACGCGGCCCAGGAGACGAGTTACAAGGGGGGTGTTCAAACACCCCCCCAGGGCGTGGGCGTGGAAATCCAGGACTCCCAGCCGGGCGCGGGTTAATATATCCTTCGCCCCAGTGTGTGTGTGGGGGGGGGCATATGTTACCACCCTGTCGCGTTGTTTGCGTGTGAATAAAAAACCGCGGCCGCGCCGCTTAGGATAGCTTTTTGGTACATCAATTTTGGACAATGTGTGAAATTTTGGACACCAGGTCATGTCAGGTCAGGTCACCAGGTCAAGTTAACTGACCAAGCCTAAAAAAGTTTGCAATCCTCTCCAGCCTGCAGTGTTTGTCAGAAACGTTTGAAACTTAGTGGATTGCATGATGGTGTGGGCGCCTCTATTTTTTTTTTATCTCGATTTTTTGTATCCGTGACCTAAGGTCAGGCCAGTGGCGTGACCTTACCATTATAAGTCAATGGAGAAAAATGAAAATGCCTCTAGATCCGTGTGTACGCATAGGAGCAGTCCAAATATTTCAGAATCTTAATGATTTGAACCACCCGTGACGACCATGGTGTCTTTTTTGCTGATAGCCTCTAGAAATGTCATAGAAAGGTAGAAAAGGTCGAGGTCATTTGAGGCTACAAACAGATTTTTGCCAATAACTCTCGATTGGAAAGAGATAGGACGCTGGGGATGGCCTCATTGTGTTTGTCTTGTTGAGACGCATCGAATGATATGCAACATGACCTTTCCGGTCAGGTCATGACCTTGACCTGAGGTCAAATTTTTAAGTTGACCTTTCAAGGTCAAATTATAGTTTATTCGACGCGTCTCGGCGAGAGAAACACGATTCTGGCAATAGAAATGTCTTGTTTTTTTGTTTTTTTTTGTTAGTCAAAAGTTATTGTCGAAAAACACTTTTCGTAAAAAACAGCTATTATTGGAGTTTTTGCCCTCTGGAGGCTAAACCGTTGACCTGAGATCAATTTTGATGATGACCTTATCAAAAGAAGAGCTCAAGAGCTATCGATTGCTTTTCCATGCGTTTCTCTAACTATCATAGTTCCTGAGATAAATGCATGTTTTCTGAAAATATGATGACATTTGGCAAATTATGACCTTTGATGACCTCCAGTGACCCCAATTTTGCTCTAAGATGAAAATTGACCGAAATACTTTCAAACGTACGCATTGAGAGCTATCGACTGCTTTTTACCGCGTTTTTCTAGCCCTCTTAGTTTTTTAGTTAGAGGTGAGTGGTAACATATGCCCCCCCCCCCCCCCACTAGGGCGAAGTTGGCTGAGACCGCCACTGCACTATGTTTTAACTCAGGACAAAAACTGGCCAGGGCTCGTAACTAAGAAACTATATGAGATACAAACGTGTTTTTGGGCTCAAACGAAACGTTGGTGACTAACGATCATTTAGAGTGCAAAATGTGTCTGACCAGATGCTTATGTACTTGTTTATGACGTCACAAGTGTCACGAAATATATAAAAATATTGTCATGTTCTAGCTATGAATGCACGCACATTTAGGTATCTGTAAATTTAGAGTAATCGCAAGTCTGAGCAAGGCTCATCGACGAGGCAAGTCAAGTTTGAGGACATGACCTTGTTAATTAGCGTTGATGATCCCAGGTGACCTTGAATGCTCTTATAGGTATAGGACTTATTCATATAGGACCTACAATCTTTATATTTATTTCAAAAACATTTTTAAACGTATATTTTTAAATCAACTTGATGTTAACCCGGTCTCCACTTAAGTAAGTCCAGAGTCTTGTATGTTTTACGTCACATGACTCACGAGCGGATCCAGCTAATCCGTTTGGAGAGGGCAAAAGTTTCCGACCCATTCGGTGACCCCGACCCACCGCCGCGCCGGTGACTTTACAACGCTTCACTACGTCTGCAATATGCATGCGTGCAGCTCAGGGAGTTCCATCTGTTATCAGCATACCGACCTAAATAATGAGCAGCGAGCGGTCAGCTCCATTCCATAGAATGGCTGTGACGGAAAGACCTGCTTTTCGTCCAGATAGGCATCGACGCCGTATTATAGGTATTTATCATCACCAAAAGCTTTGGGAGCGGCAAAAGGATAGTTTTTCCCACACGATTCAGCTATGGGGAGGGCAAATACCCACTATGCCCTTCACTGGATCCTCCAATGCATGTCGTGAAATGGTAGAATGTATCCTAAAACTTCTTACCAATTCCTACTGTATGGCAGGGTATATTGAATTAGGTGGTGCGTTATGTACCATGCAATGTGCACGTAAAAGCACTTCATTGCCATACTAACTGACGCTTACTGCAACAAACGGATACTTTTTCTTAACCCGCGCCCCGTTGGGCTCTGCCGAGCAACGCGCCCCATTGGGGGGGGGGCATTTTGCCCCCCCCCCCCTAAGATCTCGAGAACCACGCAACCTAGCGACAAGAGGAAAACGGTGTTGGATAGCCCTATCAGGGAACTACCTTGTGACCCAATTTTTTGATCTAGGTCAAACCGATGACGTCACAGGTCAGGTCAAAGGTCCAATTTTCACCGTTTATAGGCATTTCAAGAAATGCGTTGTAAAATCGAGTAAAATGCATTTCATTGAAAATCATCGATGGGGAAATGTTCTTCAAACACATATTTTGCTATTTGAGGTCACTGATACCAGGTCAGGTCACAGAGGTCAGGTCACTGGGGGGTCACAATATGAAAGTGTCGTGTGATACATGTTTTATGGTCCATTTCACATGACAAATGCGATGATGTGGGTCAGGCAGCCTTTGGGGCCAGCCTAGGTCACGTTTTGGTCAAGGTCAAGGTCAGGTCAAGGTCAGGTCAAGGTCAGGTCAAATTAGGTCAAATTTCAAAGTTGATATTTTTGCATAAAATGGGTATCGAATCGATGCAGCTCGTCACGGGGAGTTCAATGGTGGTCTTTGTTTTGCCGTACGTGGTCTAGAATTGCTAAAAATTGAGTTCAAAAATTTGACGTCATCATTTTTGAACATTTTTTTTACTATAACTTGGCCAAAAAACGAGATATCGATCTGAAATTTGGTATGTATATAGAAGAGCGTAGGGACTATCACATATATTCCGGTATTTTCGAAATTCGGAAAAAAATTTGGATTTTTTTTTTAAGTTTTTCTAAAAAAATCAATTTTTTGAATTTTTTGGGGTCAAAAACCCAAAATTTTGAAAATCCGAGATAGCAGTTTTGTAGCGCCGCTTTTTGCCTACTAGACCATATAAAGAACTTTAGAATTGCTTGATAACTGTAGATTTGGTGAGCGTTTCAAGATTGCATGTTTTTTGCTCATTTTTGTTCGAACATGACCTCAGTTTGACCTCAATAACTCCTGACCTAAGGTGACCTAAGACTTGAAATTTTGTGTGAAGGTGTCAAATTGATGCCCGGGAAGGTACTGAAAATTTGGCGGCGCTGCGCGCCGCCGTTTTCTTGCTATTCAGGAAAAACCACAGGGGGGGGGGGCCAAAATGCCCCCCCCAACGGGGCGAGGGTTAAAGGTGGACAGCACTAATGATACCATACCACCTACATTGAACGTATAAATACTGACTGAAGAGGCCGATGATAACCCTGCCGAACGCAAACAGGTGATGGACGATCAAAAGCCGATCATCGTGATCAGCGATGCGTGCTGTGGCATGTCTCATACAGTCACCTTTCAGTTCACAGTCCCATCGCAAACTGGGCAGTGGGCACTAGAGGTGTCAATTTCAGAAATTTCTTGTCCGATGTCCGTCCAATGTCCAAAATCCTAGCTCACTTTTGTCCGAAAAATGTCCAAGGCATGGATTTGTCCGAAAACTGTCCGAAAGCTGGATATGGAAAGAGAGGATGGGGGAACTGATCTATATTAGGTATATGTTATCATGCACCACATGATAACTAGATAACAGATATCCGCCATCTGGTTTTGAGAGCAAAATATTGCCAACTAAAAATGTTGAAGCAATATCATATGGAGTAGGGAATGGGCATTTGGGCAAAAGGCCTAATCTGATATACATACAACACAAACACAGCATATTGAGACAAGCCTATTCTGCTTCAAAATGTGCTACAGCCTACAACTGAAGCTGAGTAAGCAGCAATAATGCAAAACATTGCCTTATCCCTCAAACTTGCATTTTCAAATATTGACTTTTTGCCGCATCCCTTTGACACTAAGCCACTTAATGATGAATTAATGCAGCAATAATGCAAGAAGCTAGTCACTTACAATAATGCATTCTTCATCTTATATCACACTGGCTGACATGTAAAGTAGAACACTTATTGCAAAAGCAAAGTAGTTCAAGTTCATGTAAGAAGAAACTGCTCTTCACTGAGCCACACATCTCTGAATATCGAAACAAAATAGGCGATCACAAAAATAAAAATACTTGCAAATTCACTGAAATTCACAAGCAAAAAGAAGTTGTAATCCTTGGTAGAATGGAAAACACATTTCATGCTACCATTCTCGGTAGAATGGAACATGGTATCCGGCTTTGAGTCGATGATGTAAAAGTAAATCAATAATATGACGTCAAGATCAGATAATTTGTCCTATTGAAGTGCATTAACCATAAGTTGTTTAATTCTGGTTCAATATGCATTGCAAAATATTATAGTTTTTGAAAAAAATTGAAAATTATTCAATTGTTAAGCAGACTGACTGTATTTATTATCATAAACTGAGGTTATTGTGAGGGTCGAGACTGACTGTATTATTATCATGAGGGTCGGTGTCGGGAGTTCGTGGGGATCGGACGTGTCGCATCGAGCTCCTGCCCTGTCCCTTCGTCAGCTGTTGCTGTGACTCAGCTGTTGACGAGAACTCCAACGGTCGCTTTTCAAATTTTCCAAAGCAAATTTTCTTTATCGGTCTACACAGTTAATGGTCTCTGGTGAATTTAAATGAGAATTTGAAATGCCTCTCGAACATTCACCGGTGTTACCGCGTCGACCTTCTGCATCTCTTCGAGACGACAAATCGGAGCAGAATCGCGCGCCAGATTCGTCACGAAACCTGATCCCCGACGCGGGGAACGACGCCACGGACTTCGCAAGTGGTGGAGACGGGCGAGACGGGGAAGGTACAGAAAAACGTGCAGGTATGGATCAGGCCACCAGCAAACCAGTCGGTAAGCTTGATGAAAGCATTTACAAGTTATTTGGCCAGGAATCAGTTAGTTCCCTCTCTCGCTCATCCAGCGATACTGGCAGCGAGGGGGCTGTGTGTAAAGGGGGCCCTAACAAAGTTTGTGGTAACCCAGTCAAGGACGGTGAAACAGGAGTCCAATGCGACAGGTGCCATGATTGGTTTCACGGTGCCTGCCAGGGAATACAGAAGGCAGCACTTAGGGCCCTTGAGAGATTTGACACTCTTGCATGGCTGTGCTCAAAGTGTAAGTCGGACCTGAAAAGTAGGAAGGATCGTCCCCCAATGTTGGCTGCCCTTGAAAGTAAGATCGGACAGCTTGAAAAGATGATTATCAGGCACATGGAAGCGGTCGACAGCTCAGTCCAGGTTCAGGAGCAAACCATGAAGGAACATGCTCACCAGGTGGAAAAGTCCCTGCAGGAGTATGCAAAAAAGGCCAAAGAACAAGTCAAAGTTGTCGAACAGTCAGTCATGCAACACAAAGCTTCGTACGCTGACACTGTTAAGGGCACATGTAGCGAGATTGCGAATGTGGTGAAATCTCAGCTAGCCATGCTCCCCAAAGCAAATGAGGTTAGTGACAGGAAAAATGTGCAGGAGCTGTCAAAGGTGCTGGATGACCACTTGGACAAGGAGCGACGCAAAGCAAATGTTGTAATACACAATCTCCCTGAACAGGACGGCAGCACAGTGGGCGAAAGGTCGGCTAAAGACATGGCCCTCTTCACCACCATTCTGAAAGATGTCATGAAGATCCATGCTCCAGCATCAAAGTCATTCAGAGTTGGTAAGAAGTATGAGGGCAAGCCAAGGCTACTGATAGTTACTCTTGAAAATGCTGCTTGCAAACATGACATCCTGAAAGGGGCCCCCCAACTCCGACATTCCGAACAGTATGGGGACATATATATCACCCCAGACCTCACCCAGAAAGAAAGGGAGACTGGCAAAAAGTTGAGAGCAGAAATGGCAGCTCGCAGAAAGGCTGGTGAAGCCAACTTGACAATCAGAGGGGGGAAAATTGTACAGGTACCCACTGTCGTGGTGGAGGGAGGCAGTAGGGCTCCTGCTGTCCTCTCTAGTGGCAGTGGGGCACAAGCACAGGCAACATCTAATGGAGAGGCTCAAAGTAGAGAATCTACACGCGCCCCAGCTGTCCCCGGTGGTGACGGCGGGGCACAGGCTGTGCAACGACCACTCACCACCCCAACACAGGCCAGTTCTGCCCCTGCTGCGCAGAAGTGACTAGGTCAGCCTCCAGCTAGCCACAAGCCCAGGAGTCTGTGTGTGTTATACACAAATGCTGACCAGTTCGTGAGTAAGCGGGATGACATGTGCATGCTCATCTGTAATGACGAGCCTGATCTGATTATGGTAACAGAGACAATTCCCAAGGCCCAAAAAGTTCCCATAGCCCCCGCTCTCCTTCACATACCTGGGTACACACTCTACACCAATTTCTCGCTATCATCTCCGAATCTTGGATGCAGCGGCATAAGAGGAGTATGCATCTACGCAGCTGATTATCTCAGGGTGTCAGAAGTCTCTCTCAGCTCATCGTCAGTGGAACATGTGTGGCTTAGACTGTCACTGATTGGGAGTGACTGTCTGCTGATGGGATGTGTTTACCGCAGTCCGTCAAGATCTGATGAAGAGCATGCCACTCACCTGGGTCAGCTAATTCGACAGGCAAGTTCGATGTCCTACTCGCATCTGGTGATTGTAGGAGATTTCAACTTTCCCCAGATCAATTGGGAAACTGAAGCATCCAACGCACCTGACACCCATCTTTCTCAAACTTTTCTCGACACGATACATGACTGCTTCCTTTTCCAGCACGTCCGCTCTCCTACTAGATTTCGATTGGGTGAAACTCCAAATGTACTGGACCTGGTGTTTACCAACGAAGAAGGCATGATTCGTAATCTCGAGCACCTAACTGGACTCGCCAGAAGCGATCATGTTGTCCTGAAATTTACTGTTGTTTGCTATGCGGATGTGTGTACCTCACACCGCCCACCGATTCTACACATCAACTACGAGCGCCTTGCAGGTGTCCTGAGGTCACGAAACTGGGATGATATCAGAAACTTGGACCTGGAAGAAGCATACGAATCGTTCAAGTCGCAAATCACCGGAGACGTAGAAGACTGTTCGGTCAAGAGAAGCGCCCACTCCAGGAAGAACCTCTACATGAATCGGGCGGCGATGCAGCTGAGAAAGAGGAAGCAGGTGCTGTGGGGCGTCTACCGTCAAACTCTCGACACATAGATCATGCCCGGTTTGTGAGGTGCAGAAATCAGCTTAGGGGCCTGACGAGAAAACTTCGAAGGGACCACGAGTCAAAGCTGGCATCGAACCTCAGACAGAACCCCAAAGCATTTTGGAGGTACGCCAACTCTAGGCTGCGTACTAGGTGCCGTGTTGAAGACCTGATGGATGACAACGGTGAGCTTGTGTCCAGCAACCGAGCAAAAGCTGAAGTACTAAGCAGGTTCTTCTCCAGCGTCTACACCTCAGAGGGAGCTGAGCCTCCCCCAGCTCTGCCATGCAACTTCCAGGTACTCCCACTGGTTGACGTGGATGTATCGCCACAGAAAGTTGAGGCTAAGCTGGCGGTCTTGAAGCCAACTAGCTCGCCAGGGCCGGATGCTATTCATCCCCGAGTGCTCCGCGAGTCTGCAGGCCCCCTGTCCGTACCCTTGAGTTTGCTATTTGCAAAATCATTGGAAGCAGGAAGTCTCCCCTCTGATTGGAAGATTGGCGAAGTAGTCCCCATATACAAGAAAGGCGACCGCAGAAACCCCGCGAGCTACCGACCAGTGAGCCTTACGTCCATTCCGTCAAAGGTGCTCGAGTCCATCATTCGCGACCATCTTCTTCAACACTTCACGGACAGTGGCCTGCTGCATGCGGCTCAGCACGGATTTCTCCCGAGGAGATCATGTTCCAGTCAGCTACTGGAGGTGATGGAAGATTGGAGTGCTGCATTGGAAGATGGTGACCCAGTTGATGTCGTATACCTCGACTTCGCCAAAGCCTTCGACTCGGTGCCGCATCAGCGACTCCTCAGCAAGCTGCGCGCCTATGGAGTCGGGGGGAAGCTGCTGAGTTGGATTGAGGCTTTCCTTGTTGGTCGTACTCAGAGGGTTGTGCTGCAGGGATCGAGGTCTGGCTGGGTCCCCGTCACCAGCGGTATCCCCCAGGGATCTGTCCTTGGTCCCGCCCTCTTCACGATTTTCGTCAATGACATGCCCCAGCAAGTGTCGAGCTGTGTCAAGCTGTTTGCAGACGACACAAAACTCTACCGTCGTGTGACAGGTGACCCTGCCGGCCTCCAAGCTGACATCAACGCTCTGGTCAACTGGTCGAAGAAGTGGCTGTTGCCCTTCAATGTGTCGAAGTGCAAAGTGATGCATGTCGGAGATCTGAATCCTGAGCACACATACTTACTGGATAACGCCGCGATTGAGAGCGTGAGCGAAGAGAGGGATCTGGGCATCATTATCGACGAGAACCTGAAGTTCCACCAACAAACTGCTGCTGCCATTGCAAAAGCGACCCAGATGTTGGCTGTTGTGAGGCGCTCATTTGCTACCCTCGACGTGATCACGCTGCCTCTGCTGTACAAGTCTGTGGTGAGACCGTTCCTCGAGTATGGCAACATTGTATGGGGGCCATTTGGCAGAGTCAATCAGAAACGGTTGGAACGGGTACAACGTCGAGCGACTCGCATGGTTGACACCATCAGACATCTCCCATACACCGAGCGTCTGCGCCGACTCGACATACCGTCGCTGTACTATCGTCGTCGCCGAGGGGACATGGTGACAGTGTTTCAGCTGTTCCATGGTGTCATGTCAGTGGCTCCTGAAGCGCTTCCGACCAGACACAGCTCCGACCGCACAAGGGGACATCAGTGGAAGCTGCAGAAACCGAACGCAAGAACGCTCACGAGGAGGAACACCTTCAGCACAAGAGTCGTGAATGACTGGAACTCTCTGCCAGCTTCTGTAGTGTCTGCCACCAGCGTCAATCAGTTCAAGGCCAGGCTGGACGAACACTGGAAAAGCCTGAAGTATGACATTCCATACCCATAAGAGCCCAGACTGTCCTAGTCCTAGAGCTCGATGAGAACGGGATCTCCAGGCCAAGTGGCCTTTTCCCTCCCGATCACTGTGAAGGTAAGGTAAGGTATAAACGTCATTTTTTGTCTCCTCTGATTGTCATGCGGGGGCCATCTTTCCTTGGGTGACATTTATGACGCTCTCGCCGCATTTCATCATCTTTTGGTAACAGTTTATTTGGATAGGCTATCGGCATACTTTGTAGCATTGTATTCGATATTTCGGCACGGATATTTTTGGGGGGGAAAGGGTAGAAGGGGATGATTTATGATAGGAAGTTCTAAGTAAGACTCTTGTGCTTCTTGGCACACCTTGATATTTGCAATTTTCTTCAGCCTCTTTTCTGTTAACTTTAAAGTGAGGCAAATCTATTTTTGGGTTTCCTCCTTTACTGCTTTGGTGTCTAGTGCTTCCCACAGGTCAATGATTGAGCATCATATTCATACCTATTACCTGTGTTATCTAATGATGGACTTGCTGACAACAATGTCACCTATTGGCTATTGCCATTCATAAACATATTTTCAAATTTAGAGTTAAAAGCTGGCACAGTATAGGTAGGTATATAATATATATTTGACTCAGAGCTACCTGCTGCATGCAATTATGTTTGTGTTCAACCTGCACTATAATTATGAATGATGTGTGAACCACCTATCCCCTGCCAATTTTGATGACATGTTTTGTAATTTGCATATTGATAATGGAAATAAGTTTGAACTTAAACTTATTTAAGAAATTTGTAATTTTCAACTAGTTTTCCGAATATGTCTGATGTGTTTGTCACTTGTCCGTCCGATTTCCGAATCGGAATTCGGAAATTTTCGGAATTCCAAAATTTTCGGTTCCGATTGACACCTCTAGTGGGCACAATGAATATTTAATTGCGCTCCATCAGGTATTAAAATATGTTTAAAACTATGAATTTGCTGCAATAGCCATGGGGTGGAAATTTCCTGTTATAGACCAGGTACTATACATAATTAATTACTCCGATAATGCTGTTGATATTTAAGAAATGTATATTTCATGGGAATGCTACAGTTTTTGAATGAACAACTGTCATTCACCGACATTGTCCGGTCTCTGGTTCCGGAGACCCTTTGTTTTCTTCTCGCGACACATGAAAATGCAACTGGCACGTGTCGTGGGGGTCGTGCCGTCAGCTGATTACGCCCAAGGGTACGGCAGGTCGCACACAGGTCGGTGACCTTCCATGGGCCACCAACTCGTCACAACAGACGAGAGAATGAACGAGGAGTACTAGCATTTTCCCTTAACGCACGCTAGGGCCCGTCCCATGGCTCAGCAGGAGCAGCCATGACTCATTCAAAAAAGTGTTCACCCCCAACACCGGCGCACTCAGGCGCAGCTGAAATTTTGAGGACATGTAGACAACTCCTTGACCCACAGGGTGGTGGTAGTCTGAGACCGTACACTAGCGTACAATTTTTTGTAGCTCTATAAGAACATTGACATTTTTTCAAAAAAGTGTGTCAATGTAAGGGCTGACGGAAATCAATAAATGTAACACCTATGTGCATTATAATTGCATAAATTATGACTCATTACAAAGCCAAAAGTTCGCGCTATCGTTTGGTACCCAAATTATATAGTTTTGTCAATCCAAAGCTCGAAGATGTTGACGTGAAGCAAGGTGACTGTTTCTGCGTTTGTTTGCCGAAGTTTAGCTTTTGAAAGTTGTCTGACTTTGTTGTACATTTTCAACGTTTTCAAAAGTAAAGAGAATAAAAGTTTCCGTCGTTAAAGATGCTCTGATCATTTCTGAACACGATAGTGGCCAAATGAATACGTTTAAAAATAGTTGATATTTCACGTCCTGGCCAGTTTTTGGCCAGCGTTAAAGCACGGTGCACTGGGGCGCGGGATATAGTGCATTCTTTTACTTTGAAGAAACACGAAAAGCCAAAATCTCGCAACCCACATGCGAGGTCCAGTGTGGGGTGGTATTTGAACGCCCGTTGGCTGCGAAGAGTCACGCAGACACAAGAGTACAGGTTTCGCGGGTTTTAGCGGTAGGTCGCTCGGCTGGCGGGAGGGCAACCAGCTCCGCCCCTGTATCGGCGACCCTATGCTCCGCCCAGTTACGCACGAGCGTGTACTACATCACGTAGTAGCGGGGGGAGGGGAGGGTAAGAGTGGCAGCGTGTGTAGGGGCTAAAACTGGTTTCTACCGCCTGGGCCGGCGGCACGTCATGCAGCCAGTGGACAGGGAAAGGTCAGAGGTCGCATACAATGTGCAGTGAAACTTGAAACTTGAAACTTATTTATTCACAACGAGTCCGTGACTGCAATCAGTGGCTTTTCGTCATTGCACGTCACAGAAGTAAACAAACATCGTTGATGGGGGGCACTCGTTCACAGTCTCACAGCTCACTGCAAATCAGACACGACACACCACTCATGCCCGAATAACGTCTGCGAACGATACGAGTACAATAGGCGTCATTCGCGGCGGCTAGGTTAGGTTGCCGCTTGGTAGCGGTTTTAACCCGCGCGGGGCTGGGGGGGGGGGTAAATTTTACCCCCCCTCGCGAATTTTTGCGATATCTCAAAAACGGCGGCGCGCAGCGCCGCCAAACTTTCAGTACCTTTTCTTACATCAATTTGACACGTTCCCTGAAAATTTGAGCGAAATCCGTCGGAAAATTTTTGAGAAATTGACGTTATAGTGACGTCATGTTCGCCATTTTCGCCTCAAAAACGGCAAAAGTTCAAACACCGCTAACATCTTCATTTTTTAAGGAATCAAGACGTAACAAAAAAGGTTATACGTAATTTTACTTTGTCTATCAAATGGCTATCTCGGTTTTTTGAAAATTTTGGATTTTGGCCTAATTTTTTTCAAAAAACTGACTTTTTTGGGAAAATCATTATAAAATCCAAAATTTGGAGTCTATCGAAAAAACCGGAATATATGTCAGAGAAGTGGTCTATGTGCACCTACATACCAAATTTTAGAAGAATCGGTTCAAAAATGTGGGATTTATTCAAAATGTTATGACGTCACGACACACAATTTTTTTGAAAAATGACTTTTTTGGAAGTTCTAGACCTCGTACGGAAACAAAAATAGCACCATTCGATTCCCCGTGAAAAACTGCATCAGATAGACACCTTTTTAGGCCTTAACAACCAACTTCAAAATTTGACCTCACTTGACCTGACCTTGACCTGACCTCGACCTGAAAT
Organism: Amphibalanus amphitrite; assembly: GCF_019059575.1. Classification (NCBI taxonomy): domain Eukaryota; kingdom Metazoa; phylum Arthropoda; class Thecostraca; order Balanomorpha; family Balanidae; genus Amphibalanus; species Amphibalanus amphitrite. The sequence continues at coordinate 132,628 of NW_024881966.1, forward strand.
TCATCCAGAGGTGGTCCATATCACTTATTGAGTGTGCCTATTGAATTCTATGAGTAAAATGACCCATAAAACATGTGTCGCACATGCCCTTTTCTATATTTTGTTTTTTGGTGACCTGACCTGACCTGACCTGACCTTGACCTTGACCTCTGAATGATATTGTATGCAACGAATATTGTCTTGGTAGCCTAAGAACACGTTTTGGGCGATCAGTCTCAGTCCATGACTCCATTCTTCGGCAACTACGGTGCAAGGCCGATACTGTAGAAACTTGCAATTTGTACCCTTGACCTGACCTTGACCTTGACCTCAAACTTTAAATTAAGTACATGTTTTTAGTAGTCCGTGATGAGAGCTTTCGATTGGCGTTTGAATTTTCCAAATCGGACCATTAGTTCGGGAGATAACAGGGGGGGGTAAAATTTACCCCCCCCCCCCCCCCCAGCCCCGCGCGTTCGGCTGGAGACCCCAGCCCCGCGCGGGTTAAAAGACATTCCGGGTGGTCTCGGTACGTCGTTGTATGCCTTCACAGCACTGTAGCATAAACGACTGCGTCCTGCCTCGGTGCGGATGCGCGGCACAGAGAGGAGACCCGCAGTCCGTGTATTGTGATCGTGCTGATGGTGAGCGGGAGGGCAGATAGTCTGAGCTATGGGTGACGGTACATGGTAGTCTAACAGTCGGTGAATGACTAGAACTCGGTGGTAAGTTATGAGCTCTTCAGCAGTAAACCAGCCCAGCGCTCGTACTGCATCTGAAATGTGATCAGTTTTCCGGCGTCCGGTTACAACACGTGCGGCAAAGTTGACTAATTTTTGGATACGACGCACCTGGGTTTTGTTGCAAATTCCATAGATAGACATGCAGTACCGCATTGTGGGAAAGACTACACATTTTTACACTCAACTTGAAATAAGTCACACTCAAATTAAAAAAGGTCAAATTCAAATTAAAAAAGGTCACAATCAAATTAAAAAAGATCACACTCAAATTAAAAAAGGTCACATACAAATTAAAAAAGATCACACTCAAATTAAAAAAGGTCACATTCGATTTAAAAAGGTCATATTCCAATTAAAAAAGGTCACATTCAAATTAAAACTGTATTTCGTTTACCCTTTTCCAGCCATATATTTTGGCAACCGCTTGGCCGATTCATCTATCTGTAAGAATCTTGGATTCATCAGCGGTCTGGAGCATCAGATATCCCAATCATTTCAAACACTGAATAACTGTTTTGATGTATCCGGGTAACCGTCCCGGCGCGTGGCTCTCTCTCTCTCTCTCTCTCTCTCTCTCTTTCAAATGCCAAATCAGGAGCGTGTAAATGACTTCTCTCACAAGTCACATAGCTTTGCAAGGATTGGAACGATTATTATGAAACTCATGGCTTGTATAACTATTCTATTTTACTTACCTATATTGGGTTCCATGTGGCAATAAATTATCATGTGTCACGGTCGGGGTGCTGTTGCACGTGCGCATGTGTGGGACCCGCTTATGTATCTCGAGAACAACAAGGCCGATTGCACTCAGAGCTGTTACACAGATGGGGACCGGCTGTCTGGGTGATTTTAGCAAGTCAGTTGCTGTCTCATTTTGCACATGCGCACGTGTTGAGACGAATTTTGCATATCAAGAACGGTTAGGCCGATGAGACTCAAAGTTCATATGCCGCTAGGGACAGGCTATTTGGGTATCCCGTTGATTTCAGTTAGGGTCAGCACATGCGCAGAGTAATCTGAGTATCCACGGTACACTTAACTTATATGTACTCGATCAGATGTGTGTCCATGTAGCCCTGAGGCTGGTAGGTATATGTAGTGCTCTGCGCGTGCACGTGCGCACAGGGGCGTCGCCACGGATCCCCAACTTGTACGGACATATTCTGTCAGCCGTAATACTCGTCAGATGCGTTAACCCTCGCCCGTATAGGGGGGGGGGTCGAACGGACCCCCCCCCCATGGTTTTTCGCGAATAACTCGCGTAAAAAGCGGCCGATCGCGACGAAACTTTCAGTACCCTCGCGTTAATCAATTTTACACCTACCCTGAAAATTTCATGACCCTGACCCCAATGACCTTTGACCTGTGACCTACTTTTCGAGACTATGTTTGGCCGGAATCGCGATTCGGCGTATGTCGGCTCGCATTAGCCGCGCGTTTGCAGTCTTTTCGTGGTTTCAAGCGTTCAAACATGTGATATGATGCTGCCCCCATGCATTAGGGTGGGTGTCAAGGTCACCTGAAGGTCAGGTCAGGTCATTGACCTTTGGTGATCTCGGTTCACTTTTTCGAGTTTTACATGTTTCTAGGCCAGTTTTTGGAGCTGAATTCGAATTTAGCAGCCATATGAACATTTACGAAGTAGTTTTGGTGCCTTCGTAACATGTTACGAAGCTGTCAGAGGCGGTTGACACCTACTAGGAATATCCGGCAGGACCCCTACTGGTTGACCTGACCTGACCTGACCCGACCTGCACTAAATGCATAAAGACATCATCTGTGATCAAAACTAACATGATATTCGTGATCAGCGCCCCGAAAAACCCCATAGCAGCCACACTTTACGACGTTCTAACAGGTCCCGATTTTCCCGACTTTTGGGTCATTGACCTGACCTGCAAGGTCAACCAATGACCTAGGACCTTAAAATTAGGTATCATCGGCTTCCTCTCGTCACGGGCAACACGCTCGTTTTTTCCGCGAAGCTCTAGCTTGATCAGGGGCGAAACGGCAAGGGGGGGGGTCCAACGGACCCCCCCCCCTTATACGTTCGCGGCTGGAAAAACACCAATACGGGCGAGGGTTAACCCACGCGGACCCAGGGAGGGTGTTTTTCGTCCTCCCCCCCCCCCCACATACACACCTCGGACGAATAGTTGCGATAGCCCCCGAATGCCTAGTGGTTTTGGGGAAAAAATAGAAACACATTTTACATGCATTGTTTGCTTTTTCATATTTCGTCTCTTTTTGTCCTTATCCTACCTATCCATTGTCAGCCCTGGGTACTCAGCGGACGTCACTAGCCATGCTATCTGTCTGCTGGGTCCCCAGGGGTAACCTTTTTACTAATACCTGTGGTGGCGGGCTGTCCATAGCTAAAAAAAGAGCGGGGAGTGATGTGACCTAATGTGCTTGAATTCCCCTCGTTGAATGAAGTTCTATGGTATTTAACGTAGCCAGGTCACATGGGCATGGAAGGGCACTCCTGCATACCTGTTCCACTATGTTTCACGTGGGGGGCAATTCAATAGGTATGGGACAAAAAAAAAAAGAATTGATACCAACCTACATTAGGTCAAAGGGTTAGCGACATTAGGTCAAAGGTTAGGTTAGCGACCCCGAGCTGCGGCTTTTTTGCAGATTTCTTCACCAAAAAAGGTCCTAGACTTAAAGCAGTGGTACTATTGGTCTCAAGATAAGGGTCCAGGCGACCTGTAGGTTTGATGCGGTGAATACCCCCACCTTCGCCACACTCGCTCGGTGCTACGGAGGTCCGATTTCGCGACCGGTCACCTGTACTTGTAGACTGTGCCGCATGACATAGCAGTCGAGCGGGCCAGCGGAGCTTAGGCGGAAACTAGCGCCGCGTTTGACAGAGAAGGACGTTCACCATTCCGGCGGGAGGGCCGCTCGCCATTTTAACTCCATGTAGCGTCTCGCTGACAATGAAAGACACTACAGGACAACACTACAGGGTTCGGCAAAAGTTATGTCCACTACCTATGACAACACTTAAGGATAAAACTTATGCCGGACCATGTAGCTCACGCATCATTCATTGCAGTTTCACCTTAGACTGCAACACGTGGCAATTTGTTTAGGACATAGCAATTAATGCTGTCATGATCGGCATACCGCCGAGTACGTCACTATTTGCATATATCATTATCTTAACGATTGCATATTTCAACCTTCATAACTTTTAATTTCCTACTGTTTCATATAATTTCATTTATGGCGCTGAACAAGTGTTGAACAGTTCATTTCAATAACTGCATTGTTAAACCTCCGGTAGGGTTAACCATTAAACAATATGTTAAGTGTTACTCTAGCCCCGTTGGCTATGTGTTCGCTTTATAATTCTATCAAACGTGATATCATTCCAAGAAAGCACTAATAGTGCAGCCCTCGCCCGTAAAGTAAACGGTGTTTTGTCACCTTCGCCCATGCGGGGGGAGGGGGGGTTGGTGCGACCCCCTGGCGTTTGAAAGCGGAGCGTCGTAGAGCTTAGCGGAAAAGACCAACGGATTGCTCTCCACGAGATCTCGCGATTGGTGGCATATTTTTTGGTCCTAGGTCAACATTTGACCTAATTATGACCAGTCAAAGGTCAAATTTTCGAAAAAATCTAACTTTTTTCAGATTTCCGCGCCGATTGCGGCAAACCGGTAAGAGATATCGACTTGAAACCTTCACTATCGTGATCCTTGATCAATTCTCTATCGTTTGGTGTGTATTTCGATGTCATATCTCTAAAAATGATGCGTTGGGAGCATCGGAAGTCTGCAAGGTCATTTGTGCAGTGGGTCACGTCAGGCGTGTGACGTCACTGACCTGACCCTGACCCAAAATGAACTACAAGAAACAACCGATGATGCCTGAAATGGATAGCAAATTCGAATTCAGGGCATCAAAATACCCCGAAAAGGCATACAAGTGCAAGAAGTCATTACAGGTCAACCGAGGTCACTGACCTTACCTTGACCTTTAGTAACCTTCAAAATGTCAACGGACACTGTGCCAATGTCAAATCAGCCACCTATGATTCTAAAACAATCCATCAGTGTGTCAGGTCAGTCGGCATTTATACCAATGTGAAGCAATCTCCAATTTAGCGTAAATCTGGCCGGAGGTTGTTCCCTTTATGACATCATAATTCCGTGACCTGACATGACCTTGACAAAAAAAATACCAAAAGTTTCGCAAAAGATGCCCCATAGGGTACTGAAAATTTGAGCACGCTATCTGAAATGGTTCGGCGTGTAGCTGAGAAAAACCTCAGGGGGGGGTTCACCACCCCCCCCCCCCCTACATGGGCGAGGGGTAGAGTGTAGAAGCCATTCCCACTGATGGGACTCGAAGCGATGCAGCTAGGTAATGCATAAGGCTGATTGGCGAACTTCAGCTGGTAGACAAGACAAGGAAACGTTCTCAAAAATCAAATCCACACGTAACAAACGTATTTCAAGAGTGCACGTATCTCGTTGTCGTTGTATCCGTTATTCCTCGTCGGACCTATCGGCTTTCTGAATACCGAGAGACGTCTAGAGTGTGTGTGTGCGTGGGGGGGGGGGGGAACCCCGCCGCCGTTTCGCCCATTAAGCCTTGCAAACAAAAACAACACCCAACGATTCACAATCAAGTTAAAAGTGTCAGATCAGCATGTGACCTCTGAGGTCAGGTCACGTGCACAAGTGCAGGGTGTTCATTAGCGAATGACGTAAAGTAAGCCCCCTCTGGAGCCCCAAATGATCGCCGGCCATTGTGCAGCCGAAGCCTTCAACGACTCACGGCAGCGTTTAGTTCATCAAGGGTCTTGGACTCTTGAGTTCGCTCCGCAATTTGAGTTGCTTGAGGTTAAACGGTGAAGTCCAAGCAGGAGAAATCCAGACTGCAGAGTGACCAGGGGTGCTGGGATCTTGTTCAGTTGCTCGAAAGTGCAGAGAGTCTAGCAATTCTTTAGTAATCTGACTAGTATTCACGTTCGCAATGGCTTAAGAAACCTGGGAAGGCATTTTTAAATATATGGACTTGTGATGTCAATTACAGAAAGTCGTGATACCGATACCAAACCAAATACCAACAGGAACCGTGGGAAAATACCGAAACCGAACCGATTACCGACTTGGGAATATCAGGGAAATGCCAAGTTTTTACCAAAGTCACAGTCTCTTTTACAGTAGCGAGGATTCACAATACCAACAAAAAACCAAATGTGTTAGCCTCGAAACGCCAAATACCAAGTTGGTATCGGTTTGGTATCGGTATGCCAAAAAGTTGGTATTTGATTGACATCTCTAATATGGACAATCCTCCACAAGAAGAAACTGAACTGGAAACATTATCGTCCGATCCTAATGACCGTCATCTCCCCTGACAGCATGGTGTCGAAGCTGGAAGCGTGCACCTTTTGGCTCACGGCTCAGTGAAGCGGAAGAATGGTTCGAAAGGGTGATATGTGACGAAAAGTGGCTCACGCTACAGCAAGCACCCGCAAGAATAATACATGAGGCTCCTTCGCCGAAGAATCTACAAAAGTTGATTCCATACAAGGATGTGCACGGAGCGAAGGTCTTGGCCGAGGTCTGCCGCACGGAAAAGCAAGTTTTCTTTGAGCGACACAACTGATTTCTGTTTGTGCTATGTAAAATGTCTAAAGGCTGAAACAGACTCTTTCCGCGTTCAGGAAATCGCATGCGAGAGCCTATTCTAATACATTGTAATTCTTTTCGCATCAATCGCTTGCGGGAGGTGCGTGCCATTGATGCGAGCGTGTTTCCATGTATTTGAATAGGCTCTCGCATGCGATTTCCTGACTGCGGAAAGAGTCTGTTTCAGGCTTAAGATGTATCATTCCAACGGTGAGCTGTTTATGCAATATGTCTTACGCCTCTGGCGGGGCTGACTTTATGTCATCTTTTTTTTGATGACCCTGTAATTTAGAGGATAGCGCGTGGATGTTTAAATGCGGTTATCCCGCACCGTAGACAGTGTTTACAATTGCTTCACGTGCAAAGAGAGAAAATTATCAGGTGTCGTGTAACTGAATTTTTTAAACGTCTAGTCGATTAACAAACCGTTAAACGTCTAGTAAACATTTCGTCTAGTCTGAAATATGTCGTATTTTTATATAAAATGTATTCTTTATCATTAAGCGCCCGAAAGATATCGGCGGTACGGGATAAAATTATTTAACCGCTCGTAGGTAGAAAAATATTTCAAACGTCTCGCCTAACCGCTCGACGTTTAAAATATTTTTCTACCTACTCGCGGTTTAATATATAATAGAGGTGGCAAAACTGGAAAATTTTGGGACCCGGACCCGGACCCGGTCTGACTGGCACATTTCTGGAACCGGTCAGACCCGGTCTAAGTCAGCGTTGGAACCAGATGGACCCGTTCCTGAAATTCATTATGAAAATTGTGTACAGTTGTAGGTAAAGCAAGAAGAAAATAGTTTCTTTCCAATTGGGCATACTTGTGTTGCAAAATGCAAAGCAAAAAAACTCATGCCATGGTCATTTCACTTCGCTTCACCACAGTTTGTATTTTAGAACCAGATTAAGGTCATATTTAAGAATATAAGAAGTAAGTAGACCAATGAATTTCATGCTAACCTAAGCCACTTTTACTACAGCTGCTAAAAATGATGTGAACTGGCCTGGGGATCCATGGAGCAGTGCCTTCACCAGTCAGAACCTAACATCAACATGGAACAAGATAACCATACTGATACATACCTTTTCTAATATTCTTGGTAAAAGATATTCGTTTTTAGAATTAAATTCATTAGTCCTTACAAATTTTATCAACTATCCAAGGCCCCAAACGAGAAAACATTCAAAATCAAAATAGAAACATCAAAACTTTGGGGTGCAGTTATTTTTTTACATCTTAGTTTTTGTTGCCGCGTTTTTAGACGTTTTTCGGCGCACTGTTGTTGAAATTATACAGGCCTATTTTACAGCTATTTTTGATTCACAAAACTGCTGCAATTTTTATAACTTTTTTATTTGCATTTTGACATTTTGATGGAATTGGAATGCATTATAAGATGTTTATTCTTAAATCTTGAATGCCAATATAATAACAATGTGAATCGAGCCACGCTCGGAGCGAAATATTACGAATCAATGAAAATAACAGTAGGGGAGAGTGGGGCACATTCGTGCAAAAAATGGATATTGAAAAAAAATGGATAAAAAACCCACATATCTGTTCTTTGGTTAGTGCAATGGCAAAATTGTTGATTGTAGTATGGAAAGGAACTATTGCAGATAGTTTTCCTCTTTAAAAGTTATCCTATAAAATTATTGCTTCCATTAGAAAAATGACTTTTATTAACTCTGAACATTTGCACGAAACTGCCCCACCTATGGGGCACATTCGTTCAAGAGATGGGGCACTTCCGTTCACCCGGCAAAATTCGAGAAATTACCGGGCATTGCCAGAAATTTACCAAAGGAAATTGGCAGGGGGTCATTTCACTTGATTCCTTTCGACAAGAATGCATTGCACAACAAATGTAGAAAGAATGGGCTGGCCAACAAGAATGTGCCAACTGCCGGCCTCCGTGACCTCGCCAAGTTCGCGTGCATTGCTCGTCACGACGTCGCAAGCAGTCGAGACTGAGTCAGGCGAGCGTCATTAGAGAAACCTACTACAGATAAAGTCATAAATCGCAAAAACTAAAAAAAATATGCACGAATGTGTCCCCAGGCAGTGCGTACACGAACCTGCCCCACAACGTTATTAGTAATATATTTCAAAATTTCTTTTTGAAAAAATGACACTTTTTCAACAAACAAGTTTGCAGCAGTTCCGTGAATAGAGTGGGCTTCTTCACCCCCAATTTTGAAAAGCTGAACCACATTTCCGAGTCAGGATCACGAAAATGGATGATATGAGAAAAGTTTGGAAAGCTCACGAATATTACAAATTTGCGTTTTTATCAAGCATGACAGCAGGTACAGTGTTGTCTTCTACGGTGAACGAAGGGCGGCAATGATATACATATTTCCATAATTTACCTTGAGCTCGTGCAGTCACTCGTGTTCCCATAAACTGCTGAAAACGAATGTGCCCCATGCACGAATGTGCCCCACTCTCCCCTAACCGGCAGAAAATATGTAGTTACCGCGATTGTATAAGATAATACTATATATACCGCGTGAAATTGACAGCAGATACCACAAGAATAATAGCCTATACAAATATTGAAATAACTGAAAGCTCATAATACCCGCTTAGCACTGCTAACGCTGACCATTTTCTTCGAATATTAAATGCTTACCATACCATAACATCTGAAGATAATGAACTTGAACCTCGAAAAGCGAGTTGTCCAGTTTCAGTCTCAGTTTGTGCGGTACTGGGATACATTCATTATCAGTGAATCAAATAAAAATTGTCCGGGGCATCATGCTGTGATTATATGAACCCGTTAATATGTATAAGATCTAGTTATTGGCCAAACGTAACGGCCACGGACCGTAGGTTGACGACCCCGAAATTTAGCGAAATGGAGTACAAGTTCAAGCAGTTTCAATAATGTTGGTGCGTGGAGTTGAAGAGTGATGTAAACGTGGCCACAGTCTACAAACACGATAGCAAAGATCGATTGCGCTTCGCTCAACCAGAGCCATGCTCGTTCTTGCTCATGAAACAGTGCATCCCCATTAAATGAAAAGTCTGAACGAATGCATTTAGGTTCCTACCTCTGAATCACCTTATATTGAGATCCGTTTCTTAACAAGAACACAAACGCAGCCCATCAATTTGTCAGTACTAAGGCAACAGCGTCTGACAAGTGACAACGCATCAAATGGCCAACTTCTGACACTATCTACCAATAAGGTTACGGCAATAAAATTGCATTGCAAAATGCAAATAATATTGCACCATTTCCAAGCGCAGCTTGAAACCTAGTGCGACCAGCTAGTGTCATTTTCACAACCAAGTGCAACCAGTTAGTGTCTCGAGACACATTCCAACTGCATAGATACCGCAGTAACCCATTAGGGGCGAAAGGAAACACATGATTTGTGTACGACCAGCGTTCTGTCAGCGTACGACGCATAAAGCAAACTGCTAAAAAAACTGCGATCCCGAACAACACAACACAGAGCTCAGAAACGAATGGTTTACAAAAGTCTACGACTGACGACATCGAAACAGTACGTTCATCGGGACTAGTCACATGACACGCTCAACCCAGCTGGGTTATGGGTACTAATTGCGCTTCAAATTGACCTCTGGCTCTGACAGCCATTTACTTACGCTAGTTTGATGCATAAAACTGTACATTGAAACTCAAGCGGCAGCACATAGGTCTCCATCAAGGTGGTTATATACAACAGAGCACCTCGCTAAAACGAGCGCGAGCCGCACTGTAACACTGACAGTTAACACTGAGCCAAGAGTCGTGACAGTCGCACTGCATCATATGCACGCAGATGTCGCACTCACGGCACCGTTGCTGGCACAGCACTGCGGGTGGACACGCGCGGTGCAGTAGCTCCACGGTGTGCGTCTCACCGGAGGGATTACCAGTCTCCGACCGGACAGTCTAGGCGGGAAGTGCGGTGTCTTCAATCATGACCGCCGTCCCCGTCTCCGCGGAGTGCCGCACGGCGGCGACGCGGCGGCGTCGGATCTTGAGCTGGTGGACACTGGACTCCTGCCACAGCTGCCAGCTTCAGCCCTTCAGCATCGTGTCATCAGCAAACTCCAGCAGAGCCCCAATGCAACTGGGAAAATAAAATGTATGCTATTAAGCCAAATCAACCAAAACATTTCCTTGCAGAGGATTCTCTTTGGCAGTTCAGCAAGATCTTCTGTGACATCCATGGACATGACCGTGACTTGTGAGGTGAATTATGAGGTGAAAGTTATTAAGAAGCAGTTTGTTTTTTAGAAAACAGCTTCAATCCATGTTTGCCTGATTCCAATCTCAAGGCAACATCTCATAGTTTTGACAGCATGAAATTTCATATGAAACCATATTGAGGTTACAATTTCCATTATCTTGTCACAAACAGTGCACTTTAATATGGATAACTAACACCAAATCATCCAACCTTGTATCTTTATCTGGTGAAACTCAAGAAACCAATAAAGCAAACAATTTCTGAGTAAAACATTTAGGCATTTGACAAGCTCGACTACTGCCATGCAGCCTAATGCTCGTTGATTACAGATTAAATACCTACTTTTCAAATATAAATTTGGTAGTTCAATATATAATGAAATACCCAGCTCAATAGAGGCAATGATGATAATGACAGCATGTAAGCAAAGTAAAAATAAAATCAAATAATTCTTCTACAGAAAAAAAACACTTGTACCCACTCAACTTAATTTTACTACATCACTTATTTGAATTATCAGTCATCACCAGACTTGTAAAAAAAAAACTCTATAGATATTATGCCACAAAAAATAAGCAAAGTACCTGAAATTGCATAATATAGGCACCAGCCACTGGAGCGGTATGATGGGGTCTCGTAACTTGAACGTTCAGTCTGTAAGAGCATGCCTGACTTGACTTAACGGCTTTGAGGCATCACCTTTGCAGCAGCTCCTCCTATTCTTTTTTAACACAAACTTAAACTACCTCAAATTACCATGCTATTGTTAGGCACGGGCCTTGAAATGTAAACAAAAGGGTAACCAATGAGCAGGCGTGAGACAGCCGAAACGGTTATTAGCGCAATGATGATTGGTGCGGCAGTTAAACCAATGAGCGAGCGCGATGCATCTGAGGCGGCTGTGAGGAAGGCGGTCATTGGCAGTTGCGTACGGCTGGCCATGATGCGTGAACACAGAAAATTGGCGCCAGATTGTGGAGAGCCGCGTGTTGAGGCGGGTTGTGCGAGGGTGGGCTCGCGGGGTATACCGACAGGTGTTGAGAGAAATAGAGTTAAGAAGAGAAAAAGGTTTGTTTACGCTCGGCTAAGGATGAATGAAGGTTAGCACACACTAACATCAGCGGTGGGATATAACTTATTGCCTTTTTTATTGTGTAAAGTGTTGCAAGGCTGCGAATGAAGAAAAATCAAGATGGCGCTGGACCGGAACAAAGGTGAGACGGCGGTGAGTAAAGAAATTGGAAATGCTGTAACGGCGACTGCCGGAGGTCTCGCTGGTTGGAGTGGGTTCGCTGGAGTGCCACCACCCACATGCACTGACGCAGACGATGCCGAGGAATTTCTGCGGAAACTACGTAGGTCCGCGCGCGCTAATGGCTGGAGTGAGCAGAGACAGCTGGATCTTCTTCCGGCACTGCTACTGGACGGGACAAGCTGGGTGGCGGATGAGTTGGAAAATAACCCACCAAAAGACATGCAAGAGGCCACGGAAATGATCAGAAACCTGCTCTGCCCCAAAGAAAAGAGAAAAGTGCTGCTACACAGGTTCTATGAAGAAAGAATGAAGGTAGATGACAATCCTCGTTTGTTTGTGCTGAAGCTACAGCAGTTGTTGCGTGGGGGCATGCCAGAGTTGTCCAAGGAGGCACAAGACAGCTTGCTATTGGAGCAACTGCCTCGAGTGGTACCAAGTAAGTGGACCATGAAGCTGCTGGATGCTGATGCTAGCTCTGTGGAAGCTGTCATTCGGAAGCTGGAGCGACTGCAGACGATGGAGCAGCTGCAAAAGGAGATGACTGCTCAAGAACGTCAGGAACCACCACTGGTACGAACTGTTGTAACCGAAAGACGGTGCTACAACTGTGGCCAGTTAGGTCACATCAAGAGGTTCTGCCCTCGCGCAGTGCAACAAGGGTACGGCAGGGAGAACAGAGGCTTCACACAGGGAGCTGCACGCACAAGACCACCAGCGAAGTACCAACAACACCGACAAGAAGGACCGCGACCGGCAGCCCGACAGACGGGTGAAGCTGGAGGAAGTGATCAGCCTCAGCCACCAACAGGTAGGGCCGAAATAAAATGTTTTCAGTGTGGAGGTGTGGGCCATGTCAGATCAGTGTGTCCAAGTGTGCCCCAACATGATGTGCGCCGGCTTGGCACAGCTCCAACTGGTGAAATGAGGGTTAACATGCTGCTGAATGGGGTGAAAATGGAAGGTGTCCTTGACACGGGGAGTGCCATAAGCCTGCTCAACATGACTGTGGTGGAGGAGCTTGGTTTGACGGTAACCGCGATGCCAGAAGTGAAATGTTTGGCTGCTAATGGATCTGAGGTATCTCTGATGGGTCAAGTGGAGTTGGAGATAGAACTGGGCCCAGCCAGAGTTGTTCACCAGCTGTGTGTGTCTGCGGGGCTCACGGACCCTCTGCTCATTGGACTGGATCTTCTGAACAAGTTGGGCGTGGTCATCCACTGCGGCACAGGTCAACTGCGGGTCGGAGATGAACCCGTGGAGAGATGTGAGTCTCAAGAAGTTTCAACCAGATGTCCGGTGGTCTGTGCTGCACGGTCTCAGACCTTCATCCGTGTCAGTCGACTGGTACAACCGCAGACACAGCTGTTCCAGCCATCAGATGTTTCGGGGGTGACGATCGCGCCGGCAGTTCACCTCAAGCACCAAGGAACACCGGTTCGGATCCTGAACATGGGGGATGAAGATGTCACCATTCCAGCAGGCACAGTGCTCGGAGTCCATGAGTCTGTTCATGTTGCTGAGCTGCATCAGGGACAGAAGAGAAAGGAAGAACGTGTGATGCAGAGTCAACCAGAGGGACCACAGCTGCCATCGTTGGATCACCTGAACGTGCCAGAGAAGAAGCCGTTCAAGGATCTTCTGGAGGAGTATCAAGATGTATTCTCGCAGTCACCTGATGACATCGGGAGCTACCAAGGTCCTCATCAGCTCGTCATCACAACCGAGGCCGCGCCTGTCCAACAACGTGCGTACCGCACTCCACTTCACCTACGGGGACAACTGAAGGAGAAACTGGACAGACTTCAAGAACAGGGAGTGATCGAAGAATCCAATTCTCCCTGGTCATCACCCGTTGTACTCATACGGAAGAAAGATGGAGGAATACGGTTCTGCTGTGACTACCGTGCCGTGAATGCAGTCATAAGACACGATGCCTACCCCCTGCCAAGAATCGAAGACCTCATCCATGCTACACGGGAAGCCAGGATCTACTCAGTACTTGACCAGAGGTCAGCCTACTGGGCTGTCCCTATCGCTCCAGAATCACGAGAGGTGACGGCGTTCATCACCGAATATGGGTTGAAACACTGGACACGTCAGCCCTTTGGGCTTAAGACGAGTCCGGGGACATTTCAGCGAATCATGGAGGATGTGTTGGATGGTTTGAACTGGGAAACAGCAGTGGTCTACCTGGATGATGTCATTGTGTACAGCTCGACGATGTCAGAACATCTGGAGGTGCTGAAGCAGGTGCTGGAGCGCTTCCGTCGAGCCGGCTTGAAGCTGCATCCTGAGGAATGCCAAGTGGCGGTCAAGAAGGTGAACTTCCTGGGACATCAGATCGACGAGACGGGGATCAGTCCGTCAGTGGACAAAGTGGAAGCCATAAAGGACTGGCCGAGACCAAGCAACGTCAAGGAAGTGCGCCAGTTTCTAGGTCTCGTGGGCTACTATCGTCAGTACATCCCGCACTTTGCTGACAAGTCGGTGCACCTCACAAACCTGCTGCAGAAGGACTCGAACTTCGAGTGGACTGATGACTGCGTAGACAACTTTCAGACCCTGAAGAAAGACCTCCAGTGGTACCCGGTACTGCAGTCTCCTGACCCAACGGACAAGTTCGTGTTGACAACGGACGCAAGTGGATCGGGATGGGGAGCTGAACTGAGCCAATCGAAGGGCGTAGTTGCTTTCGCTTCAGGGAAATGGACGCCCGCAGAGAGCAACTGGAGCGTCACGGAGCGCGAACTGGGAGCGGTGGTGAAAGCGACGTCGAAATTTCACCACTACCTGGTGGGAAAATCCTTCCTACTGAGGACCGACCATGAGGCGATAAAGTTCCTGCATCGTTCGAAGTCACCGTCAGGAAGATTGTTTCGATGGCTTGAGCAACTGCAACAGTTTGACTACACCGTTGAGCACGTGGCGGGTCGCCTGATTCCCCAAGCAGACGCTCTGTCTCGCAAGTTTGAGATGAACAACATGAAGCACGAACTACGACCGACCGCACCAGAATTCGTACCAAGAGGAGTGGGAGTGGTGGACAATGTGACACTGCGGCGCTCTACAGTCGTGGACGCGCAAGAGCCATCCACGGAAGGTGCAAACGACGGAGAGACACCAGAAGCTGAAAACCGCGGCGAGAGAGTAGAAGTTGAAAATGATGGGGAGGTAAGGGAAGAAGGAAACGACGAAGAAGCCGGAGAAGGAGGAAACGTCGGCGACAGTCCATGTGACGTCGTAGACATCGAGCACCTTGGCGACCTGGTTACAGAGACACGGACAGATCCTGTACTGTGCCAGCTCACTCGTCACCTGAAAAAGCAGTCAGTGAAGACGGACAAGTTGACGCACAGCCAGCAAGCAGAACTGGACTTCTACAGCGGACTTTCAGGCTTGCAGCTACACAACGGCATAGTTCAGCGGATTTTGGAGGGACACCAGAGAGCGCAAGTGATCCTGCCGACAAGCGTCAGACAGAGAGCACTGCGTCTGGCTCACGACGTTCCGATGTCAGGGCATGGTGGCGTGAGGCGAACACTCCATCGTCTGACAACAGGCTTTTTCTGGTACAACATACAGCGCGAAGTACGACGTTACTGCGGAAGCTGCACGTCGTGTTTGAAGACGAAGCCGAAGTACACAGGCTGCAAAGAGGGAAGAGGAACAATTTCGGTAGAAGGCGAGCCGTTCCTGCACTGGTCAGCAGATATCCTCGAGCTTCCGGAAAGTGACACTGGTTACAAGTACGTGCTGGTCATGACGGACCTCTTCAGCAAGTGGGTGGAAGTGTTTCCGTTGAAACGGCAGACTGCGGAAGAAATCGTGCACTGTGTGATGCAGGTGATCGGCCGCTTCGGGGTAATGAAGACCCTGTTGACCGATCAGGGCCGCAATTTTGAAGGAGCCCTCATGAAAGGAGTCTGTCACCTGTTGGGTGTCAAGAAGCTGAGAACAACTATATACCACCCATGCTGTAACGGACAAGCGGAGCGACTAAATCGGACACTGATGGAACTACTCACCCACTACGTGGCAGAAAACAGGCGCGACTGGGACCTGTGGCTACCTGTGGTAGCATCGGCGTACAACTCGGGATGTCACAGCGCGACGGGATTCTCACCCGGGGAGCTGGTGTACGGGAGACCAATGCGAACTGTTCTGGAAGACGAATTCGACGTGGAGAACATCAAGAACCAATCTCACCGTCAGTTTCTGGGAGAGCTGAAGAAGCGCCTGGATCACACGCATCAGAAAGCACTGGAACTGATCAGACAGAAGCAGAGTCTTCGCACCGACACGAGACCAGCAACGTTTCAGCCAGGAGATGCCGTGTGGTGTCGCAACTTCACAGCCGGAAAAGGAGTGCATGGGAAACTGAGACCGAAGTTTGAAGGACCCTACACAGTGGTGGAGGCACGACCACCAGACTACGTGATAAGGAAAGGTCGGAAACGCAGACTGATACACGGTTGTCACCTGAAGAAGGGGGAGAGTACAGCAGGCGAGCGGAGAAATGTCAGTGCTGGAGATCGAGGAGAGACACGGCACTGGAAGGGACGACTATGCTGAAGCAAACGGACCAGATGTCGTCAGCGTAGAGACTGAGTTGGCGGCAACGACAGTGACTGGTGGAAGAGAAGAAGGTGTGGCTGAAGATGTTCAGTTGGATGAACCGAATATCGATGGTCAGATACCGAAGAACGCGGTACAGCCGTCACGAGGAACGGATGACGCAGGGCTCAATCCGACGGAGCTGTTGGAACCAGTGGCGAGAGCAGCGCAAGACACGACGGTCGACGGGAAGACGTCAGCGCCAGACGAAACGCCGGACGAGGGAGCCGCTGACAATGTGAAGACCGACGAGACCAGTTCGACACAGGACGATTCGCTGGAGCCAGATGATCTCGCGAGGACGAGAGATGACCTGAACGAGACGGACGTCAGCATGATGACCTCAGCTGATGAGACGGTTCCGGAGGCTGCCGGGACAACGCGAACGAGGTATGGTCGTGAGGTGAGGAAACCATCGCGCTACCTCTAGCAAGAACCGTTTATGGGCTTAGTGCTTGGTTTTGAGTTAGGTATGTTTTAGTGTAAGTTGTGACTGAGGATGCTCGTGTTCCTGTGACGCGGTATTGTGGAATCGCTAGTTGTGCGGTACAGCTTCAATTATTTGATGTTCGCCCTATGTTTCTAGTTTAAGGGGAGGGGGATGTTAGGCACGGGCCTTGAAATGTAAACAAAAGGGTAACCAATGAGCAGGCGTGAGACAGCCGAAACGGTTATTAGCGCAATGATGATTGGTGCGGCAGTTAAACCAATGAGCGAGCGCGATGCATCTGAGGCGGCTGTGAGGAAGGCGGTCATTGGCAGTTGCGTACGGCTGGCCATGATGCGTGAACACAGAAAATTGGCGCCAGATTGTGGAGAGCCGCGTGTTGAGGCGGGTTGTGCGAGGGTGGGCTCGCGGGGTATACCGACAGGTGTTGAGAGAAATAGAGTTAAGAAGAGAAAAAGGTTTGTTTACGCTCGGCTAAGGATGAATGAAGGTTAGCACACACTAACACTATGATGATGAGGTGGCTGGTTTCAGGCGCATGAAAAGTAGCAGCCCTTCTTTCATTCTATTTCCTTGTTTTCACATGCTGCACAAAACGTTTTTTCTTCCTTCTGTCATTATAAAAAATAATAGGTATCATAATTGCTTCACTTCTTCTTTATATTCCAAGTATTGCTGCTGGAATTCATCACATCTCCCGTTAGTAAACCATTGCCCTATGGCCGCTAAAGTAAATAAGTGGAATGCGCCAGAAATTGTCAAAATCGCGCCAAAATAGCAAACTAAGATGAGAAAAAATAACCGCACCCAAACTTTGTGATGTCCGCCAGAAATGTCGGCACGATAGCAATGCAAGGACAAAACAGGCGTTAAATCACTGCAAAATTTTGTTGGGGTTTAAGTACTGCAAAATCGTAATGGCAATAAACTTATAAGTACTGCAAGGTTGCGATCATGACTTAAGTGCCAATTTATCAACGTAGAAAACAAACAACATTTTGTTGTTAGTACCTACCTAGATATAGAATTAATACCAAGGGTTCTGAGACTTACCTGATTTCTTCCCGAACGTGTTCCAAAATGGGAGAGCACAGAGCAAAGCTTTCAATAATGGCCACCAGGTGGCAGCAAGGGCGTTACTGCCGATCCATTTGCTGTCACGGCCGGGGCCGGGTGTCACGGAGCGCTGCCAACGCTGTTGGCGCTTTTGGTTTCATACTTGTTGCACACTACCATAGTGTTGGAGATATAGGGGTACAGTGACAAGTATGAAATCAAGGCAGCGCTCCGTGGAACACGGCCCGGCCTGCGTCCGTCACCCAAGTCCCAGCAATTAGGTATCGCGCCTCAGGCTGACGTGCAACTGGCTGCTGCTGATGTCCAGCAGCTGGTAGACCAGCTTCAGGCTCATGCCGCCATGCCATCAAATGAACCCAAAGCTTTCAATCATATGATAGATAACTACCAAATGAACCCTTCCGTAACTCGACTCTTACTCAGAGCAAGAGTCACATCGCAAGGTCAGGTCACTGCCGAGGCGAGAGCCGAATCAGAGGCACGCATTCATCCAATATTCTCGATTCTAACGTCAGAAAAGAAACTATGCGAACAGATATGGCGAAAAATAGATGTGCGGATAATTTCGTTACACCCTGTAGGAGTTCCTTTAGACCATGCCCGTATCCTGTAACCAGCTGCAGACAGTACTCGTTCGTTTCTATTCATGCCAATGAACTCATGACTTATGAGCGTCACTGCGCGATGGCGAATACAACATATGACTTTTGAAGCAGTGTATGATAGTCAACAGCGGTGTATTGAACTGACATTGAAACATAGCAGAGTACCTACTAGCTAAACCACTTTGACAAGGCAAACTCCAAAACTCACAAGGCAAACTCCAAAACTCAAAAGCATTCAATACCACCGATTACCAAATAGCATACAGCTTTCATGAGCAATGCACTGTGCACGAGCATACACATGTAGCCCTCCAATGCACCATTCACAAATGTAGGCATGTACAATAAACATGAGACGGTGAAGCTCAGTCTGCTAATGCTAACGTCCCAGAGCGCACACATCCCTGCCACCTGCATGAGCGATTTCTGCAGGCTACAGACGAGACACACAGAACGGAATATGTCTGAAAGAACAGGTACGTAACCGGCATCGATTTGCCCCCTAAGAAACGAGTAAGTCTTGATCAGACCAGTCATACGCCCGACATGGATATGATCCCTCGTGATAGCGAGCGACTGAGTGCGTTCGGCGGGAGAGAGCTGGGACTTCACTTTAAGGAACGCTGGTGTTATGACACGCACATCACGACAGGCTAACAGATCTTGGACATTGAACCCTGGTGCTGATATTGACAGCACCATCAGATAGCCCCGCAGTGGTGCAGCACACCCCCCTTCAGTGTCGCACTCCTCATAAGCAGCAACGTTAGGTGGAGGTGGAGCACTCTTCTCCATTTCCTCTGCCTGCTGAGCCCATTCTTGTACCTGTGAAAACAATAAAATTTGTATTAACTGCTTCATACATACTGTATACAGCCTGACAAGGCATAAGATAGACCATTATCAGAAACCTTATGCACATCTTTTATTACCACTGGTTGGTTCTGAGCAATTAACATCTGCCAAAAGATGAAAACACTTAAGATTGAACATACAATTTGCCCAGTTAAGTATACTTTTGTGACTTGTCTGTGAGTTGTGGGATAATAAAACTTTCAAAAAACAAACTGAGAAGTGATCCCCTTACACCTGCCATCCAAATCACAAAACAGAGAATCTCCTATCCTGTCTGGATCTGACAGTGTCTGCCCATTGCTCAAATGTCAATAACGATAAACAACAGTTATAGATAAATAGTGCCACAAGGCACAAACCTATTCATCTTATCTGCAGGTAAAGGACAGCATCTAAGCTCTGTAGTTGTTTGCACTGACCAAGCTGTCCAACAGCTGGCCATGTTCCTTTTCCTTGCGCATAGCCTGCCTACGAATTGCTGAAGCAGTTGAAGCTGGTGCTTTGCCCTGAGTAACAGATGGAATAACCCCCTTCTTTAGCTCCTTCTGCTGTTGTCTGGCCCTTGACAATGCACATCATTGTTTACAGCACTGTGAAGTGTTTTCTTGCCTTAACCCGCGCACCGACGGGGGGGGGCGGATATCCGCCCCCCCCTGAGGTTTTTCGCGGATAGCGGGAAAACCGCGGCGCGTAGCGCCGCGAAATTTGGTATGACTATTCTCTCATCAATTTTACACAGGGTGTGCAAGTTTGAACCTCCTAACTTTTAAGGTCAGGTCACCAGGTCACTTTGAATGACCCAACCTCAAGTCACTTTTTTGCAACTTTGTCACCGTGCCAGAGCTACAGTAGATGTCGGAGGCCTTTGAAAGTCGCAGGATGTTATTAGGTCATTAGTAGCTACAATTTGTATATCTCGGAATTTTGATGTCGGTGACCTAAGGTCAGGTCAATTTCGCGACCTCCCCATTATAAGTCAATGGGGGAAAAATCAACTCCCTGTTTTTACCACTAAAACGGGTCGGAATGGCCCCATATACCATACATGACTTCACATACGATCAACCTTCACTACCTTGAGGTCTGTTTTGCTGTTGGGCAGCTGTAAGGTCATGTGACGTCATCAAAGGTCACCAAAGGGTTTTTGCCAATAACTCCTTACAGGAACAAGATACAGCCGCGCGGATGGTCTCATTGTGTTCAGCTCGTCAAGACGCATCGAATGATATACATGATGATCTCGAGGTCACGTGACCTGAGGTCAACCTTTGACCTTGACCTTTCGAGGTCAACATATATATCATTCGATGCGGATTGACGAGAGGATCACGATGATGCCCTTAGTTTGTTCCTATCTTGACTACTTCGAAAGTTATTCGAGAAAAACCCTCTCCATATCTAGCGCCGCCATTTTGACTTTTTCGACCCCTGTGACGTCATCTTTGACCTGACCTGAAAATGACCTTAGTAAAAATTGTAGACCTTGTCCGTGCGTATCCGATGCCGTTTACCGCTTGTCGCTATCTTGCTTCGTTCTCGAGATCTCAGGGGGGGGGCGGTCATCCGCCCCCCCCCCCGTCGGTACTAAGGTGGCGCAGACCCCCGTCGGTGCGCGGGTTAACCCTCGCACGACCAGGCCATTTCTCATAACACGAACGACCAGGGGGGGGGGTGTTACGACCCCCCCCCCTGGCGTTTCGAAACGGAAGGTCGTAGAGCTTAGCGGAAAAAGCCAACGGATTGCTCTCAACGAGATCTCGCGATTGGTGGTATATTTTTTGGTCCTAGGTCAACATTTGACCTACTTATGACCGGTCAAAGGTTAAATTTTCCGAAAAAATCAAACTTTTTCAACTTTCCGCGGCGATTGCGGCAAAACGGTGGGAGATATCGACTTGAAACCTTCACTATCGTGTTCCTTGATCAATTCTCTATCGTTTGGTATGTATTTCGTTTCCCTAGCTCTAAAAATGGCGCGTTGGGAGCGCCGGAAGTCGGCAAGGTCACAGTCGGCTGCAGAAATTCGAAAAATCAAAATTTAAATTTTTGAAATCTGATTGTATTTTTGGATTTGGGAGGTCCATTTGCTCCCTATAGAAGCTAATATTGCTGTATATTCCCATTGAGGTGACAAGAATTAGCAAAATAGTGGTTCGGGCGCTTTTCAAAAATAGTACCGGACGCTGTTCCTCTTGTGACGTCATAGCTCCGTGACCTGACCTGACCCGGTCAATTTTCTTGCACCACACGATAGCCAATGCTTGCCCCAACATGCATGGGAAGTTTCATCATGATCCATCAAACAATGTGGGTATCACCGGCAGAAAACCTAGGGATTCGGCGCACACGTTTGGTAACTGTCGGCCGGAAGCTGTACCTCCTATGACGTCATAACTCCGTGACCTGACATGACCCGATCAATTTTTTCGGCAAAAGATGCGCAAAGGTTGCCCCAGAGGGTATTGAAAATTTCAGCCCGATACGACAAGCCGTTTAGCGTGCACTTCGAAAAAACCTCAGGGGGGGGGGTTGATACAACCCCCCCCCCCTAGGCGTTCTAGGGTTAAACTTTGATGGATCATGAAGTATACGAACCCACCTATGATGTTGATGTGAGATGTCTACGAAGCATGCAATAGCTTGTACAAATAAAGGTAGTTGTATAATTCTAAGATTAAATGATTGTTGACCTCTGTAGTATTCAGGACATGAATATTAAATGAAAAGCAGACCCATTTTTCTTTTGATACTTATGGTGGTAGCCGGTAGGTGACTTCCCAGTTCCCCTGGTGGCGAATGATAGGGTATATCTTAGATACAAAGCTGCGCATGACCATAAAAACTTACCGTAGGCAGTATATTCCAAAAAATCATCGTCGGTGAAATGCTTCCGACACACAACCAAGAGTTTGGTGGGATGAAATCCGTTGCAGCCTGAGCCAAGCCTGAGCCATATCTTCCTCGGCCTCTTGTCGCGAGAAAATACAAACCCACCATTCTCCGAGCAGCCATAGACACAACACTGGGCCATTTTCTTCCAAATTTAGGTATTATGCCACATGTGACTCACTACTTCCTCAATATTTCACCCACTTTCACCGCACGACACGGCTCCGAACGGCACCGGCGCAAATTGAATCAGCAGGAACGCCTACAGTGACACCTGGCGGCCAAAGTTCCGTGTTATCTCCCATTGTAACCTTTATGCAGTAGATTAGCGTGCGTAAGGCATAGCATATATGACGCTCAAATGCGCCATTTTCACATCAACACGGAATCCATAGATATAAAAGACTAGGGGCCTGTTCCAGCGCCTCCAGTAGAAATTCTTGACTGGAGGCTCTACCAGAGGTTTCACTGGAGGCGCTGGAACGCAATCTGGAGATTTCTGGAGATTGGCATCACAGATACCAAAAGAATGACGATTGTTCTCTCTTGAAACGCAAAATTTGCTTTCAATTTTATAAAGAAAGATAAACAATATTATAGCAATGTAATTTTCTTTACTTTCAAGTTGTAAAATAATCAGTCTAAAGTCCTTTGTTTACATTCGTGATTATCACATGTGCGCCATAATTGTAGACCAGAGCCTCCAGAGAAATTTGGACCTCCCAACTCTCTGGAGGCTACTGGAGGTTTCTGGAGCTTCGGCGAGAGCTTTCTGGAGCTTTCTGGAGGCGCTGGAACGCTCTCTGGAGGATTCTAGAGCTTTCTGGAGCTTTCTGGAGGCGCTGGAACAGGCCCTAGATGGGACATTGGCAGTGTTTTAGTGCGTGCGACTGACCGCCATGTTTGTGAGGGCGGGAATCTGCGGCGCTGTGTAAACACTACGGGAGGAGGGGGGTATTTGAGACTGATTTTGTGGTATTTTTCGACCGAAAAGTGCTAATCTTTTTTGCTCACGGCATTCTTTGGAATGTGTAGATTGTGGAACAAGTGCTGAAATATGCTTATCTATTGTAATTTGGCTATGTTAGCCTTAGACATGTTGCACTGTTGACGCTGATGAAGAATAGGCGGCACCAAAGGTAGATTTGCTTGGCATGCCTGTTTTAGATTTAATTCAGTTCCCATGTTTTTTTTTGTGCACACCACAATCCTTTAATTATTCTTGCATGGATAGAGCATCAGTCATATGATTTTTCACAAAGAAAGCTTACCTAGATAGGTACCAGAACATTGGCAGTAGAAAGCAGACTCATTACCTACACTTGCTTTGCCTGCTCACTTTCTACTGTTGCCTTCAATGGACAATATTTATGAAGTAAGAAGGTTTTATGATTATAGGTTTTAAATAAGTACTTTACTTAATGTCATCAGTTAGTATTAAATAGTAGTTCAGTGCCAAACGAAAAATCCATGCACTATGCCAGATGCCTCGGGGGCTCTTATCCGCTCTGGGTTCAGAGTGCAGTGGCATGCCACGCTCACCCTCAACCAGAGCTGATAGATAGTGAAAATGCCAGACGTCGTGATATCTGCACCAGTGAACCGTGTCGCACATTTGATCCCAATAATGAACAGCACAGGGGTGACGTAAAAATGTGCGTTAGTTGGAGCACCTAAACTCAGATTGTCATTACCTAATTAGTTTTCACATTGTAAAGCTTAAACTACACTTCATGCTCTTTTGGCTCACCTGTTATCTCTAGTAAATTATCTATTTAATTATCTAGTAAATTATCCATCTAAATAAATTATCTATTTAATTTAATTATCTAGTAAATTATCTAGTAAATTATCTCTAGTTAAATTATCTATTTATCTATCAGTAAATAGGGTATTAGTAAATCTGGCGTTACCATCAATGCTAAGTGCTAACAAGTAAATATGAAGTCCAAGGAAGATAAAAATCATAATCTTACTTGACCTAACCTTACCTACTAACCTAACTAACCTACAACCTACAAACCTCAACCTACATACAACCTCCATACCTACAACCTACCCACCTACAACCTACCAACCTTATATGTGCCGACGGTGGTACCAGATTTATGGATACCCTTATTTGTTAGGTACTTCACTCCACTTCTCATTTTATTTGAAGCTCATTTAAATTCTTGTATTTAAGTCTGTGTAAACTATTATTTTAAAAACCTGATGCTTTTCCATGACTGTAATCTCACTGTTTGCTATGTGTATTTTGTAGTGTGTACTGTGTGCAAATCCAGTATCCTACACTTGTATGCTACAGGCCTTGTTTTGATCTGACTAACTGTTAATATGTTTCAGCTTTAAAGACTAGTATCTTTTGAAATTGAAATTTGCCTCTCAGTCTCTCAAGATGCCAAATAGATGTGCAGGATTTGATTGCTGACAAACCAGGGATGAGGCTCAAGAGTCAAGAGATCACCCTGCATTGGCAAGTAAAAGCTACAGACTTTTGATTTTTTATATTGTTACAGGTTATCTGTCACCGAGAGCGATTGCTGTAGTTCAATTTATTGCATCAAAATTGGCAGAATATGACTTCACTGATCACTCTGACGTCATTTCCGGCCGACCTCTGGTAGCTACACAATTTTTATTTCTATAAAATGTTTCAGATTGATGCAGCCGAAGGTACTGCAAGTTTCGTATTGACACGTCTAGTGGTTTAGAAATATTGCAATAAATATATATTTTAATTTTTTCAATATATAAATGTAAATATTTTATTGCAGAAAACAGGAGAGGGGCTCTGTAGAGCCCCACCCTCCAGTCATGCGTGGGTAAAGGCCCATCAGTCACTAAAACCAGAATAAGTGCAAAAAATTATTACCAAATGCCCGGAGACTGCTTTACCATTGCCAACATGTGTGTGTGTGTGTGTGTGTGTGTGTGTGTGTGTGTGTGTGTGTGTGTGTGTGTGTGTGTGTGTGTGTGTGTGTGTGTGTGCGTGTGCGTGTGCGTGTGCGTGTGCGTGTGCGTGTGCGTGTGCGTGTGCGTGTGCGTGTGCGTGTGCGTGTGCGTGTGCGTGTGCGTGTGCGTGTGCGTGTGCGTGTGCGTGTGCGTGTGCGTGTGCGTGTGCGTGTGCGTGTGCGTGTGCGTGTGCGTGTGCGTGTGCGTGTGCGTGTGCGTGTGCGTGTGCGTGTGTGTCAACAATGTGTTAACAACAAATACAACACTTGTGCCTGGCGTATGTTAACACTAAACACTACTTATTAGCCATATTTTATTGATACTAATCGAACCTTCCAGGTGGCTGGAACAACCCCAGTGCCGCACAGTTCTGCGGGATATTCCGGCACCTGCTCCACCGCTGCGGCGTCCGGCCCGGCAGCACAGGGAAAGTGGCAGCCCTCGACCCGACCAGCATCCTGGCAGTCGGTCACACGACCAGCGGACGGGGAGCCAGCCTTACTACCTCGGCCTCCACCACCTCAGACAACGGTGCCACGGCACTCCACATCATCACGGAGCACGACTTCCAGCCTGGGCTGTCGTCTGGTGGGCAACATCGCCACCTACATCGCAGGGTTCGTGGTGAAGAAGGCGCTCGACTCTGTCAGCTGTAGCACCTGTCAGGAGGCCCTGGTGAGCGACATCCAGCCGGACGACATGACACAGCTTTACCACCTCTTCATCATCTCTGCCAGATGAGCTAAGGTGGGGACGGGTTACATGCCTGGGATCTGACTGAGACCCGCTCATACCCTGCCGAAGTGTTGGTGATTTCAGCGGTCAGCTGTCTCTAGCCAGTGTCAGTGAGTCGCGGCCAGCTGCCGCTGGAGTGGGTATCTACCGTCGATAGCTGCTGTGTGGCGGATAGCGTGGATTTGGATGGACACTTCATATTAACCCTCGCCCATGTAGGGGGGGGGTTGGTGCAACCCCCCCCCTGAGGTTTTTCGGAAATAGTGCAAAAACGGCGGCGCGCAGCGCCGCCAAATTTTGGGTACCTTATGGGGCAAGCCTTGCGCATCTTTTGATAAAAAAAAATTTGACCGGGTCATGTCAGGTCACGGAGTTATGACGTCACAAAGGGAACAGCCTCCGGCCGGATTTTCACAAACTGAGTGCCAACGCCCGAGGTTTCCTGCCGGTGGTACGGAGATCGGTTGATGGATCGTGATGAAACTTCCCATGCATGTTGGGGCAAGTATTGGCTATCATATGGTATAAGAAACTTGACCGGGTCAGGTCAGGTCACGGAGCTATGACGTCACAAGAGGAACAGCGTCCGATACTATTTTTGAAAAGCGCCCGAACCACTATTTTGCTAATTCTTGTCACCTCAATGGGAATATGCAGCAATATTAGCTTCCATAGGGAGCAAATGGACCTCCCAAATCAAAAAATACAATCAGATTTCAAAAATTTAAATTTTGATTTTTCGAATTTCTGCCGCCGACTGTGACCTTGCCGACTTCCGGCGCTCCCAACGCGCCATTTTTAGAGCTGAGGAAACGAAATACATACCAAACGATAGAGAATTGATCAAGGAACACGATAGTGAAGGTTTCAAGTCGATATCTTCCACCGTTTGGCCGCAATCGCCGCCGAAAGTTGAAAAAAGTCTATTTTTCCGAAAATTTGACCTTTGACCGGTCAAAAGTAGGTCAAATGTTGACCTAGGACCAAAAAATATACCACCAATCGCGAGATCTCGGCGAGAGCAATCCGTTGGTCTTTTCCGCTAAGCTCTACGACGCTCCGTTTTCAAACGCCAAGGGGGGGGTCGCACCAACCCCCCCCCCTGCATGGGCGAAGGTGGCAGATCGCCGTTTACGGGCGAGGGTTAATGAACAGATCAATGTCTGGCCGATAAAAGACGTATTTTGTCGATGATTGCTTAGTGACTGGGTGGGTCCACTGGCGACCAATGCAGTGGGCGCTGGGTTAACGCCTCGCCTTTTGTGGCCGTGTCGATATATATGTAGCACTGTTAATTGCCGATTCGTTGCCGGCCGTCTCTGCTCCGTGGCTGGCTGATCCGGCACAAACTGGTGTTCGTGGCTGAAGGCGCGGCTACAGTTACACTAGCTCGCCACGTGCCTGTGCGACTATCGTCGGTGCTGTCTGCAAGGGCGATGTCGGTGCCTGGTAGGGGGCGCGGATTGATTCAAAGTGAGGAATGGGTCATCGGAGCTCGGGTCAGGTCATGTTCGGCTAAAATAAGCGGATTTTGCGATTTGCCGCATCCGGGTGAATTTCCTTGCCTTCTAGTGCATGTTTATGCATTTTACATGCGTTTTTTTAGTGTTGATGTCTAGATAATGTGCATTTGCCTCGAGGTCAAGGCTGCGCTTCATATGGGCAGTTTTCGGAGCATCTTGCCCATTTTATTCGTAATCCTTAATTATGTTTGCGGATTTGTGCCCGCAAATCATTTTTTAAAGTAAGATTGACACGGGATTCGAGATCGGCGCCCATAAATACACTTCACATGACCCGCCATGTGTCAAGGCCATCCGAGGTCATCTAAGGTCGCTGACCTTGTATGACCTTATGTGACCCGGTTCGCTAGATTTCGAGATGAGGTTGATTGGGAATGATGTAACCCATTTCGCCGACAGTTCACGCGTTTTGGTCGATTTTATAGCGAAAGATCTCAAACTCCAGTGACTTTACTGGTTCGATTTCCAGTGTTTGACCTGACCTCTAAGTTCACCTGTTGACCTAGTACCCTGAAATTTGGTATCACTGGTTTACTCACATCGCGGACAGCATACCTATTTTTTTCCGTTCTTGCTCCGTCGAGGGGCGAACGGCTGGAGTTCACTCCGTTCACCCTGGCTTCCCCTACTCGTAAGACGCTGACAAACTACGAACGGGTGAGGGCTAAAATTGCACTTATTGTCGATCATTGTCCATTGCATACTGCATACATAGATATAAAGTATGGTAGCCATAATGGGAAACGAATTTAATCTTAAATTAGCATGCCAATTGCATCTACCTTCGGTGCCGCATATCCTTTATCAGCGTCTTCAGGGCTATATGTCTAGGGCTGATGTAATTACAGTACAATAAATACACATGTTTCTGCCCTTGTTTCACAATCTACTCATTCCAAAGAATGCCATAGGTAAAAAAGATTAACACTTTTCGGTCGAAAAAATACCACAAAATCTGTCCCAAACACCCCCCTCCTCCCATAGTGTTCACACAGCGCCGCAGATTCTCGCCCTCACCAACATGGCGGCCGCTGCTACGTATTCGCGAGTCGCTCCCGACATGGGGGTGCCCTTGGGGGTGCCCTATCTAGTCTTTATATCTATGACGGAATCATTGGCCTTGGAGAAGGTCATTGGTATTGACTTTGTTTTTTGCCAGCTGCTGCCGTATGATGGCGCTAGTAGAGCGCTATATGTATAATACGCTCTGCTAGCGCCACCATGCGGCGCCAGTTGGCTAAAAATCTGATCAATACTACGGTTTCTGGAGAATGCCTTGGATTCATTTTTAGCTTTATGGATTTATGCAAGGGCATGTTGGTTTTATGAGTTGTCTTCTGGCCGTAATAGAAATAATTTCAAAGCTGTTTGAGTTATGAAATGCATTTGAATATCAAACATGAACTCTGATTTCCGGTGGGCATAGTGACTTTGGTAT
Source organism: Amphibalanus amphitrite (assembly GCF_019059575.1). NCBI lineage: Eukaryota > Metazoa > Arthropoda > Thecostraca > Balanomorpha > Balanidae > Amphibalanus > Amphibalanus amphitrite. The sequence goes on from NW_024881966.1 coordinate 161,616, forward strand.
GTCAATGTCTTTGAAAAGTCAGGTGAGAATGCCACTGGTCAGCCTTGCTTCAATTGGATTTGTGTCCATTCATAAATGGATTTCAGTCATACCTACTTACCTACATATGTTGTTGGTATTTGATTTCTACAGCTCAAAATATTGCTATGTGTTGTACAGCAAACTGAATGGAAGTGATCCGTACAAACATTTGGTGAAATGTTTTCTGGATTGCTAGCACTTAGAACTTGTTTATTCTGTTGTAGGTGACAAGATAAGAAATTGAAGCAAGACTGACCAGTATGCTATAGAATAGGTAGCCCAATCTGCAGGAATATTAAAATTCAAAAGTGGAATTGGGACTTATGAACTGGAAACTGCATCAACTATGTTTGCCAAAGCATAAAAGCTATTAACATTTAGGACCATAAAGTACAGGGGAATGATAGGACACGGTTGGACCCGGCCAAATATTTTGGGGGACCAGGTCTGGACCCATCCGGGTCCAGACCGGTTCCATAGACCGGGTCCCCGGGTCCACATTTTGCCACCTCTAATATATAACCACCTTGTATTTCAGTTGGAACGGTAGTATTTCAGTTAGAACGGTAGTTAATATATATTAAGCCACGAGTAGGTGGAGCAAATTTTTTAAACGTCCAGTCGATAGGCGAGACGTTTAAAATATTTGTCTACCTACGAGTGGTTTAATTATTTTATCCCGTACCGCCGGCATCTTTTGGTCACTTAAGTTAAAAAATACATTTTATGTAAAAATACGGCATATTTCAGACTAGACAAACGTCTAGACGTTTAGTTGTATATATGTATTGTTATTCAGCTGGGACATAATTAATGTGCAAAAAAGTTGTTCTGACACCAGCTTTGTAGTTTTATTGGGAGCTATCTAGAGCGTCTAGACGTTTAAAGCTATTAACAGCTATTAATCAGGTAAACGACATCTGACAAATTTCTCTCTTTGCACGTGAAGCAATTGTAAACATTGTCTACGGTGCGGAATAGTGACAAAAAAAAACTCCAATCTCTATGTAAGGTCGTTTATGACGTTGCACATGGTTCACAACGCAAAAGTTGAGCATCGATCTTGCAAGGAGTGAAGCTACACGAGCACATGTTGATCAAGACAGCCCATATTCAGCCCAGATTCAGCCCGGATTCAGCCCAGATTCGGGACACCTCTGATCAAGCTGAAACTCGCACACAATGTAGGCCATGACATGCCCAATCCACAGTCCAATTCATTCGGTGGCACTCCCAGCCGTTTGACCTACAGAGGTCAGCAAAGGTCACGTGGCCAAAATTTGCACAGCAGATTGTGGCCCACCCAGTAGAGCTAGAGCGCTAAAAATGGCACCAATCGACTCGCCAGCATCTAATCTTACTTTCCCAACACTCATTTGACCTCTCAAGGTCATGCGATGACCTAAGGTCATTTGTGGACTATGTCGAAAATACACTTGCACAGCAGTTTTCGAGTAGATGGATTGACCGAATTCCAAATCAAAGCACATCATCGGGTAGCCCATAGGCCGTAGTAACTTTCCTTAAAAACCACTTTTCGATATGTGACCCCGTTTGACCTCGGCAGGTCAAAATGCGCAAATAAACGACACTCAATACGTCGCAGCCCGGATTCAGCCCAGATTCGGGACACCTCCGATCAAGCTGAAACTCGCACACCATAAAGGCCATGACATGCCCAATCCACAGTCCAAGTCATTCGGTGGCACTCCCAGCCATTTGACCTACAGAGGTCAGCAAAGGTCACGTGGCCCAAATTTGCACAGCAGATTGTGGCCCACCCAGTAGAGCTAGAGCGCTAAAAATGGCACCAATCGACTCGCCAGCATCTAATCTTACTTTCCCAACACTCATTTGACCTCTCAAGGTCATGCGATGACCTAAGGTCATTTGTGGGCTATGTCAAAAATACACTTGCACAGCAGTTTTCGAGTAGATGGATTGACCGAATTATAAATTAAAGCACATCATCGGGTAGCCCATAGGCCGTAGTAACTTTCCTTAAAAACCGCTTTTCGATATGTGACCCCGTTTGACCTCGGCAGGTAAAAATGTGCAAATAAACGACACTCAATACGTCGCAGCCCGGATTCAGCCCAGATTAAGGACACCTCCGATCAAGCTGAAACTCGCACACAATGTAGGCCATGACATGACCAATCCACAGTCCAAGTCATTCGGTGGCACTCCCAGCCGTTGGACCTACAGAGGTCAGCAAAGGTCACGTGGCCAAAATTTGCACAGCAGATTGTGGCCCACCCAGTAGAGCTAGAGCGCTAAAAATGGCACCAATCGACTCGCCAGCATCTAATCTTACTTTCCCAACACTCATTTGACCTCTCAAGGTCATGCGATGACCTAAGGTCATTTGTGGGCTATGTCAAAAATACACTTGCACAGCAGTTTTCGAGTAGATCGATTGACCGAATTATAAATCAAAGCACATCATCGGGTAGCCCATAGGCCATAGTAACTTTCCCTAAAAACCGCTTTTCGATATGTGACCCCGTTTCACCTCGGCAGGTAAAAATGTGCAAATAAACGACACTCAATACGTCGCAGCCCGGATTCAGCCCAGATTAAGGACACCTCCGATCAAGCTGAAACTCGCACACAATGTAGGCCATGACATGACCAATCCACAGTCCAAGTCATTCGGTGGCACTCCCAGCCGTTGGACCTACAGAGGTCAGCAAAGGTCACGTGGCCAAAATTTGCACAGCAGATTGTGGCCCACCCAGTAGAGCTAGAGCGCTAAAAATGGCACCAATCGACTCGCCAGCATCTAATCTTACTTTCCCAACACTCATTTGACCTCTCAAGGTCATGCGATGACCTAAGGTCATTTGTGGGCTATGTCGAAAATACACTTGCACAGCAGTTTTCGAGTAGATGGATTGACCGAATTCCAAATCAAAGCACATCATCGGGTAGCCCATAGGCCGTAGTAACTTTCCTTAAAAACCGCTTTTCGATATGTGACCCCGTTTGACCTCGGCAGGTCAAAATGCGCAAATAAACGACACTTAATACGTCGCAGCCCGGATTCAGCCCAGATTCGGGACACCTCCGATCAAGCTGAAACTCGCACACCATGTAGGCCATGACATGCCCAATCCACAGTCCAAGTCATTCGGTGGCACTCCCTGCCGTTTGACCTACAGAGGTCAGCAAAGGTCACGTGGCCCAAATTTGCACAGCAGATTGTGGCCCACCCAGTAGAGCTAGAGCGCTAAAAATGGCACCAATCGACTCGCCAGCATCTAATCTTACTTTCCCAACACTCATTTGACCTCTCAAGGTCATGCGATGACCTAAGGTCATTTGTGGGCTATGTCGAAAATATACTTGCACAGCAGTTTTCGAGTAGATGGATTGACCTCATTCCAAATCAAAGCACATCATCGGGTAGCCCATAGGCCGTAGTAACTTTCCTTAAAAACCGCTTTTCGATATGTGACCCCGTTTGAACTCAACAAGTCAAAATGTGCAAATAAACGACACTCAATACGTCGAAGCCCGGATTCAGCCCAGATTCGGGACACCTCCGATCAAGCTGAAACTCGCACACAATGTAGGCCATGACATGCCCAATCCACAGTCTAAGTCATTCGGTGGCACTCCCTGCCGTTTGACCTACAGAGGTCAGCAAAGGTCACGTGGCCCAAATTTGCACAGCAGATTGTGGCCCACACAGTAGAGCTAGAGCGCTAAAATGGCACCAATCGACTTGCCAGCATCTAATCTTACTTTCCCAACACTCATTTGACTTCTCAAGGTCATGCGATGACTTAAGTTCATTTGTGGGCTATGTCGAAAATACAATTGCACAACAGTTTTCGAGTAGATGGATTGACCTAATTCCAAATCAAAGCACATCATCGGGTAGCCCATAGGCCGTAGTAACTTTCCTTAAAAACCGCTTTTCGATATGTGACCCCGTTTGACCTCGGCAGGTAAAAATGTGCAAATAAACGACACTCAATACGTCGCAGCCCGGATTCAGCCCAGATTCGGGACACCTCCGATCAAGCTGAAACTCGCACACAATGTAGGCCATGACATGCCCAATCCACAGTCCAAGTCATTCGGTGGCACTCCCAGCCGTTGGACCTACAGAAGTCAGCAAAGGTCACGTGGCCCAAATTTGCACAGCAGATTGTGGCCCACCCAGTAGAGCTAGAGCGCTAAAAATGGCACCAATCGACTCGCCAGCATCTAATCTTACTATCCCAATACTCATTTGACCTTTCAAGGTCATGCGATGCCTAAGGTCATTTGTGGGCTATGTCGAAAACACACTTGCACAGCAGTTTTCGAGTAGATGAATTGACCGAATTCCAAATCAAAGCACACCATCGGGTAGCCCATAGGCCGTAGTAACTTTCCTCAAAAACCGCTTTTCGATACGTGACCCCGTTTGACCTCGGCAGGTCAAAATGTGCAAATAAACGACACTCAATACGTCGCAGCCCGGATTCAGCCCAGTTCGGGACACCTCTGATCAAGCTGAAAATCGCACACAATGTAGGCCAGGACATGCCCAATCCACAGTCCAAGTCATTCGGTGGCACTCCCAGCCGTTTGACCTACAGAGGTCAGCAAAGGTCACGTGGCCCAAATTTGCACAGCAGATTGTGGCCCACCCAGTAGAGCTAGAGCGCTAAAAATGGCACCAATCGACTCGCCAGCATCTAATCTTACTTGCCCAAGACTCATTTGACCTCTCACGGTCATGCGATGACCTAAGGTCATTTGTGGGCTACGTCGAAAATACATTTGCACAGCAGTTTTCGAGTAGATGGACTGACCGAATTCCAAATCAAAGCACATCATCGGGTAGCCCATAGGCCGTAGTAACTTTCCTTAAAAACCGCTTTTCGATATGTGACCCCGTTTGAACTCAACAGGTCAAAATGTGCAAATAAACGACACTCAATACGTCGAAGCCCGGATTCAGCCCAGATTCGGGACACCTCCGATCAAGCTGAAACTCGCACACAGTGTAGGCGATGACATGCTCAATCCACAGTTTAAGTCATTCGATGGCACTCCCAGCCGTTTGACCTACAGAGGTCAGCAAAGGTCACGTGGCCCAAATTTGCACAGCAGATTGTGGCCCACACAGTAGAGCTAGAGCGCTAAAAATGGTACCAATCGACTCGCCAGCATCTAATCTTACTTTTCCAACACTCATTTGACCTCTCAAGGTCATGCGATGACCTAAGGTCATTTGTGGGCTATGTCTAAAATACACTTGCACAGCAGTTTTTGAGTAGATGGATTGACCGAATTCCAAATCAAAGCACATCATCGGGTAGCCCATAGGCCGTAGTAACTTCCCTTAAAAACTACATTTCGATATGTGACCCCGTTTGACCTCGGCAGGGCCACAATCTGCTGTGCAAATTTGGGCCACGTGACCTTTGCTGACCTCTGTAGGTCAAACGGCTGGGAGTGCCACCGAATGACTTGGACTGTGGATTGGGCATGTCCTGGCCTACATTGTGTGCGAGTTTCAGCTTGATCGGAGGTGTCCAGAATCTGGGCTGAATCCGGGCTTCGACGTATTGAGTGTCGTTTATTTGCACATTTTGACCTGCCGAGGTCAAACGGGGTCACATATCGAAAAGCGGTTTTTAAGGAAAGTTACTACGGCCTATGGGCTACCCGATGATGTGCTTCGATTTGGAATTCGGTCAATCAATCTACTCGAAAACTGTTGTGCAATTGTATTTTCGACATAGCCCACAAATGACCTTAGGTCATCGCATGACCTTGAGAGGTCACATGAGTGTTGGGAAAGTAAGATTAGATGCTGGCGAGTCGATTGGTGCCATTTTTAGCGCTCTAGCTCTACTGGGTGGGCCACAATCTGCTGTGCAAATTTGGGTCACGTGACCTTTGCTGACCTCTGTAGGTCAAACGGCTGGGAATGCCACCTCATGACTTAAACTGTGGATTGGGCATGTCATGGCCTACATTGTGTGCGAGTTTCAGCTTGATCGGAGGTGTCCCGAATCTGTGCTGAATCCGGGCTTCGACGTATTGAGTGTCGTTTATTTGCACATTTTGACCTGCCGAGGTCAAACGGGGTCACATATCGAAAAGCAGTTTGTTAGGAAAGTTACTACGGCCTATGGGCTACCCGATGATGTGCTTTGATTTGGAATTCGGTCAATCCATCTACTCGAAAACTGCTGTGCAAGTGTATTTTCGACATAGCCCACAAATGACCTTAGGTCATCGCATGACCTTGAGAGGTCAAATGAGTGTTGGGAAAGTAAGATTAGATGCTGGCGAGTCGATTGGTGCCATTTTTAGCGCTCTAGCTCTACTGGGTGGGCCATAATCTGCTGTGCAAATTTGGGCCACGTGGCCTTTGCTGACCTCTGTAGGTCAAACGGCTGGGAGTGCCACCGAATGACTTGGACTGTGGATTATGCATGTCATGGCCTACATTGTGTGCGAGTTTCAGCTTGATCGGAGGTGTCCAGAATCTGGGCTGAATCCGGGCTGCGGCGTATTGAGTGTCGTTTATTTGCACATTTTGACCTGCCGAGGTCAAACGGGGTCACATATCGAAAAGCGGTTTTTAAGGAAAGTTACTACGGCCTATGGGCTACCCGATGATGTGCTTTGATTTGGAATTCTGTCAATCCATCTACTCGAAATTTGCTGTGCAAGTGTATTTTCGACATAGCCCACAAATGACCTTAGGTCATCGCATGACCTTGAGAGGTCAAATGAGTGTTGGGAAAGTAAGATTAGATGCTGGCGAGTCGATTGGTGCCATTTTTAGCGCTCTAGCTCTACTGGGTGGGCCATAATCTGCTGTGCAAATTTGGGCCACGTGGCCTTTGCTGACCTCTGTAGGTCAAACGGCTGGGAGTGCCACCGAATGACTTGGACTGTGGATTGGGCATGTCATGGCCTACATTGTGTGCGAGTTTCAGCTTGATCGGAGGTGTCCAGAATCTGGGCTGAATCCGGGCTGCGACGTATTGAGTGTCGTTTATTTGCACATTTTGACCTGCCGAGGGCAAACGGGGTCACATATCGAAAAGCGGTTTTTAAGTAAAGTTACTACGCCCTATGAGCTACCCGATGATGTGCTTTGATTTGGAATTCGGTCAATCCATCTACTCGAAAACTGCTGTGCAAGTGTATTTTCGACATAGCCCTCAAATGACCTTAGGTCATCGCATGACCTTGAGAGGTCAAATGAGTATTGGGAGAGTAAGATTAGATGCTGGCGAGTCGATTGGTGCCATTTTTAGCGCTCTAGCTCTACTGGGTGGGCCATAATCTACTGTGCAAATTTGGGCCACGTGACCTTTGCTGACCTCTGTAGGTCAAACGGCTGGGAGTGCCACCGAATGACTTGGACTGTGGATTGGGCATGTCATGGCCTACATTGTGTGCGAGTTTCAGCTTGATCGGAGGTGTCACGAATCTGGGCTGAATCCGGGCTGCGGCGTATTGAGTGTCGTTTATTTGCACATTTTGACCTGCCGAGGTCAAACGGGGTCACATATCGAAAAGCGGTTTTTAAGGAAAGTTACTACGGCCTATGGGCTACCCGATGATGTGCTTTGATTTGGAATTCGGTCAGTTCATCTACTCGAAAACTGCTGTGCAAGTGTATTTTCGACATAGCCCACAAATGACCTTAGGTCATTGCATGACCTTGAGAGGTCAAATGAGTGTTGGGAAAGTAAGATTAGATGCTGGCGAGTCGATTGGTGCCATTTTTAGCGCTCTAGCTTTACTGGGTGGGCCACAATCTGCTGTGCAAATTTGGGCCACGTGACCTTTGCTGACCTCTGTAGGTCAAACGGCTGGGAGTGCCACCGAATGACTTGGACTGTGGATTGGGCATGTCATGGCCTACATTGTGTGCGAGTTTCAGCTTGATCGGAGGTGTCCCGAATCTGGGCTGAATCCGGGCTGAATCTGGGCTGAATATGGGCTGTCTTGACGGACATCGAGGATGTCTCCCTTGCTGAATTATGATGGTGAGGGAGGTCACGTCATTGACCTAGCTTTACGTGAACTTCAAGAAATTACGAGACATTAAAGTTGCAAGGTCTCGGAAGAATATGAAGTCCTCTGAGTTTTATTTATTTGCAGAAGTTGATCTAGCAATGGCGGAATTGCCAAGCCGCAATATTTTGGGACCGAGTGAAGTCTTTTATGACGTCATAGGTCAGTGACTCGACAAGAATTGAAAATGTAATTGGTCGTTGGTGTCACCAGATAATCGGCTTGAATCAAGTCAGGTGTGCTATTTTTCAGCTTTCAGGTTTCCTTGTTGAGAGCAATCGCAAGAAGTCTGGGGTAGGTAACACCCGTCACCCTCATCTAAGGAAAGTTATGCTTTTGAGGAGCGACCTTCAAAGCTAGTGCGCCCCATGCACTGTCGCGTTTTCAGCTTGCTGTCGGTTTTCCAATATATGGAAGCCAGTTACAGGCGTCTCTTAGTCTCTCATTGGTCAATCGCACACACCACGTGTGGTTCATCAACGACCAATGAGAAGATGAGAAACGCCAGCGAACTGACAGCATGCTGATTTGGTGATCAAACAGCGCCCTGGCCACACCCCTCCCATCTATCGCTGACACCCTGCTCGGTAACTCGTCTCGAGACGCGACTGAGCCAGGCCCTTCGACCGGTTACCGCCGCCGGCATAATTCCGCCTGATTCCGACTGCACCGCTGGACACCACACTGCGGCGAGCGACCCCGCTGTCAGACTCGGGCCGAACGCACCCCCTCCCCTACCCCCACTCCAGCTGTGGCGAGGGTGAGGGTATTCACCGCATCAAACCTACAGGCCGCCTGGACCCTTATCTTGAGACCAATAGTACCAACGCATTGGTCATGTCAAGACACGTCGAATGACATATAGGTTGCTTGAAAAGGTCAAGTTTTATGTTGACCTCATGTGACCTCGAATGGCTTTTGGTTGACGTTTACACATGATCAGTCTCATTTGCTGTATTTGAAGTATATACTATATACTATATACTATATATAAGTCACTGGCTACGATTTTGTCATTCCTTTTGATCTAAGCATTCATTTAGAGCCTCAGGATGACAAAAGTGACATAATTAGGGTAATATGACTGACGTATCAGTAAAATAGCCTATAGAAGGATACGGGGTGTAACGAAATTATCCGGCCACCTTTCTTCTTGCTGTGATTAAGAAACAAGACAGCCTGAGGTTTTCCTTTTGATGAAGATATCGCCAGCTTTCATAAGATTTAGAAATACCTGTAACATTCCAGCTACTGGGTTTTCAAGAAGTGGGTTTCATGTGGACAGACGCCGTATTAGCATGTATGTGCTCACATACAGTTGGGCGGTCCTGGTGCCGGGTGTCCCCTTATTCACTTCCCACTGAACAAAAATCCTTAAGATCTCTATGAATTCAGGATGACAACTATTTCCAAGTCGGCGCCCGTTAGTCCAGAAGGATAAGAGCTTCTCCTGATGTCACTTCTGATTCTCCTACGGACTTAAATGTAGCGCTCCAGCCTGCACGAAGGCAGCGTGGCTTGAATCAAAATCAATGCGTTTTTAGAAATCGAGCCCTCCCGTGCCGTCCGGTTGAGCGGCTCCAATTATTTGTTTGCCAGGATGCTGCTTCGGTAATACTCGTCACTGAAGGTGGTCTTCTGTGACACAATGCACAGCTGGAACATCACACATAAGCTGAACATGTCCCAGATCTGGATCTTGGCCGGATGTTTGACGCCGGTGACGGCCGGCACGTTTGAGTAATGAGTTACTGGCAGCCAACACAAGCCGCTTTGACGGTTCAAAGGACAATACAGCGCGAATAGCTGCCCACTCCACCAAACGCTCATGTCTTCCCTCGACCAGTGCAGTAGATGTGTCTTGGCGTGAGGCCAAAGGTGGTGCACTAGCTATTTTCCCGTCCATTGCGTTGTCTTTTTCAGTTTGATAGGCAGAAGAACCAAGTTAACCCGCGCACCGACGGGGGGGGGCGGATATCCGCCCCCCCTGAGGTTTTTCGCGAATAGCGGGGAAACCGCGGCGCGTAGCGCCGCGAAATTTGGTATGACTATAACCTCATCAATTTTACACATGATGTGCAAGTTTGAACCTCCTACCTTTTAACCCGCGCACCGACGGGGGGGGGGGGCGGATATCCGCCCCCCCCCCTGAGGTTTTTCGCGGATAGCGGGAAAACCGCGGCGCGTAGCGCCGCGAAATTTGGTATGACTATTCTCTCATCAATTTTACACAGGGTGTGCAAGTTTGAACCTCCTAACTTTTAAGGTCAGGTCACCAGGTCACTTTGAATGACCCAACCTCAAGTCACTTTTTTGCAACTTTGTCACCGTGCCAGAGCTACAGTAGATGTCGGAGGCCTTTGAAAGTCGCAGGATGTTATAAGGTCATTAGTAGCTACAATTTGTATATCTCGGAATTTTGATGTCGGTGACCTAAGGTCAGGTCAATTTCGCGACCTCCCCATTATAAGTCAATGGGGGAAAAATCAACTCCCTGTTTTTACCACTAAAACGGGTCGGAATGGCCCCATATGCCATACATGACTTCACATACGATCAACCTTCACTACCTTGAGGTCTGTTTTGCTGTTGGGCAGCTGTAAGGTCATGTGACGTCATCAAAGGTCACCAAAGGTTTTTTGCCAATAACTCCTTACAGGAACAAGATACAGCCGCGCGGATGGTCTCATTGTGTTCAGCTCGTCAAGACGCATCGAATGATATACATGATGACCTCGAGGTCACGTGACCTGAGGTCAACCTTTGACCTTGACCTTTCGAGGTCAACATATATATCATTCGATGCGGATTGACGAGAGGATCACGATGATGCCCTTAGTTTGTTCCTATCTTGACTACTTCGAAAGTTATTCGAGAAAAACCCTCTCCAAATCTAGCGCCGCCATTTTGACTTTTTCGACCCCTGTGACGTCATCTTTGACCTGACCTGAAAATGACCTTAGTAAAAATTGTAGACCTTGTCCGTGCGTATCCGATGCCGTTTACCGCTTGTCGCTATCTTGCTTCGTTCTCGAGATCTCAGGGGGGGGCGGTCATCCGCCCCCCCCGTCGGTACTAAGGTGGCGCAGACCCCCGTCGGTGCGCGGGTTAAGGTCAGGTCACCAGGTCACTTTGAATGACCCAACCTCAAGTCACTTTTTTGCAACTTTGTCACCGTGCCAGAGCTACAGTAGATGTCGGAGGCCTTTGAAAGTCGCAGGATATTATAAGGTCATTAGTAGCTACAATTTGTATATCTCGGAATTTTGATATCGGTGACCTAAGGTCAGGTCAATTTCGCGACCTCCCCATTATAAGTCAATAGGGGAAAAATCAACTCCCTGTTTTTACCACTAAAACGGGTCGGAATGGCCCCATATACCATACATGACTTCATATACGATCAACCTTCACTATCTTGAGGTCTGTTTTGCTGTTGGGCAGCTGTGAGGTCATATGACGTCATCAAAGGTCACCAAAGGTTTTTGGCCAATAACTCCGTACAGGAACAAGATACAGACGCGTGGATGGTCTCATTGTGTTCAGCTCGTCAAGACGCATCGAATGATATACATGATGACCTCGAGGTCACGTGACCTGAGGTCAACCTTTGACCTTGACCTTTCGAGGTCAACATATATATCATTCGATGCGGATTGACGAGAGGATCACGATGATGCCCTTAGTTTGTTCCTATCTTGACTAATTCGAAAGTTATTCGAGAAAAACTCTCTCCATATCTAGCGCCGCCATTTTGACTTTTTCGTCCCCTGTGACGTCATCTTTGACCTGACCTGAAAATGTCCTTAGTAAAAGTTGTAGATCTTGGCCGTGCGTATCCGATGCCGTTTACCGCTTGTCGCTATCTTGCTTCGTTCTCGAGATCTCAGGGGGGGGCGGTCATCCGCCCCCCCCCCCGTCGGTGCGAAGTTGGCGCAGACCCCCGTCGGTGCGCGGGTTAAGGGGTGGATAGTGTTGGGCTGGTGGGTCATGATGTAGGCCTTCTAGTTCTTATTATCTGCCCTGCCAAGAATACAAGTCAATCTGCAGATTGATTGTTGTCGTATGCTTGTCGTTATCTTGACAACTCTCCTAACCACTTGGCAAAGCGCGGCTTTAGCGGTCGCGGCCGGGCTGAGTTCTAATAAATAAGAAATAGATGTCCGAATAACTTCGTTACACCCTATATACCTACTCTTTCGTGACATTGACTTTGGGGCGGCCTTGGATCGTAACTTTAACCACAAATAGGGCCTGATAAACTTTAACCTGCTTCAAACATGTGCGAAGACTGCCTTTGCGGTCGACGAAACTTGTACGGACATTCCGTACAAGTTTCCGGGCCTTCCAAAACTTGTACGGACACTGTCCGTAGTGTCCGTAGTGGTGGCGACGCCAATGCGTGCGCATATGCAAAGTGAGACCCTTACTGACATCAACGGGATAGGAGATACCCAAATAGCTGTCCCTAAAACTGTTTCCGAAAAAATCAGCTATTTTTGCAGTTTTTGCCCCCTGCAGGCAAAACCGTTGACGTTAGGTCAAATCTGAGGGAGTTACTCAGAAAGGGCGTTAATAGGGCTATCGAATGCGCTTTTCCGCGGCGCTGTAGCTTTATTGGTTCCCGAGTTATGCGTTGGCTTCCTGGAAATTGTCGACATTCGACCTGAAAATCGGCGAAATTTTGCCTTCAATGACCTCTGGTGACCTGACCTTTGACCTGACCAAAAAAGTGACCGAAGTGATTTCGTCATTATTTTTGGCGCTCTTTCGAACCCCGCCTTCCGCGTGTCGCTACGTGGCCCAGGAGCCGAGTTAGAAGGGGGGGGGTGTTCAAACACCCCCCCCCAGCAGGGCGTGGAAATCCAGGACCCCCAGCCGGGCGCGGGTTAATCCTTTACTTAGAACCTCCATTTGCGCTTCACTTAGTACCCTCGTACTACTGTTCACTACCTGTTTTGCCTTTCCTTTTCCTGTGTTTTTATCAGCTTTCTGAAGAGCGTCAAACTTTTTTTTTCTGTACACTCGCAACCTGCGTGTATTCCTTATCTGCCCCTTTTTCGACTAGTAGCCGAAAAACGTACCTACCTTGAATTAAGATCTCTAGTCGTAAAAGCTTGAAATCATATATGTCAACGGCTGTTCAAATTTTGCTTGCTCTTCTCACATTTGATGATTTGTTTCCAGTATGAAGAAGCTAAGACTCCCGCCGGGCCTAAGCGAGAGCTGCCTGACGAAAATCCTGGAGGATTCCGAGGGTTTGGAGGAACTGCTCATGACTTCACCCTCCGACTCGACGGGACAGTGGGCGCGGCTACTGCCATCGTCTTTGAAGAAGCTAGACGTTTTCGGTGAGATCCTGTGGAAGACCAAATAATAGGGGAGAGTGGGGTAAGATGCCCAGGTTGGGAAAGACGCCCCACCCCCTCTAGCGGCAAAACAAAGAATCGAACCTGGAAATTAATGTTCTTAGCGTGAAGTGGAAGACTGCCTTGGTAACTGCACAAAAATTTGCGAAGCTCAGTTGGGCAACGGCTGGCTGGTGATTGCATGTTTTTTATTTGCTTCTTTCGAAAAATATTTTGGTGTCAAAACATTGTAAATATCAAAGAAGGTAAATATTTTTATGTCTCTTGCTATGGTCGTGATACATTAACCCGCGCCCGGCTGTGGGTCCTGGATTTCCACGCCATGCTGGGGGGGGGGGGGGTTGAACACCCCCCCCCCTTGTAACTCGGCTCCTGGGCCATGTAGCGATACGCGGAAGGCGGCGTTCGAAAGAGCGTCAAAAATAATGGCGAAATCACTTCGGTCAATTTTTTGGTCAGGTCAAATGTCAGGTCACCAGAGGTCATTGAAGGCAAAATTTCGCCGATTTCCAGGTCGAATGGCGAAAATTTCCAAGAAGCCAACGCATAACTCGGGAACCAATAGAGCTACAGCGCCGCGGAAAATCGCATTCGATAGCCCTATTAACGCTCTTTCTGAATAATTCTCTCAGATTTGACCTAACGTCAACGGTTTTGCCTGCAGGGGGCAAAAACTGCAAAAATAGCCGATTTTTTCGGAAACAGTTTTTTCTGCAATAACTTTTGACCCAAGCCCTGTACGAGCTTACTTTTACCGGCATCGTGTTCCTCTCGTCAAGACGCATCGATTGAACTATAACTTGACCTTGAAAGGTCAACTTGAAGATTTGACCTCAGGTCAAGGTCATGACCTGACCGGAAAGGGTCATGTTGCATATCAGTCGATCCGTATCGTCGAGCTGAACACATCTAAGGCGTTTTCATCGCTATAGCATGCCTCTATCAAAAGTTGTTTGCGAAAAACTGTTAGATATCACTCGTGACCTAAGATGACCTCAGGGAATAAACAAGGGTCACGGACACCATTTTCATGTTCAGTGTGTCTAAACCACTTGTAATTCGGTGTTTGGGAGTGTTTATAATGTCTTTCGTCCAAAAGAGGCGCATTTCAATTTTCTCCCATTGACTGATAATGGGGAGGCCGCAAAATTGACCTGACCTTAGGTCATCGATATCAAAATTCTGAGATATACATTTTGTACATGCTATTGTTCTAAGCAATCGCTGAAAGTTTCAAAGCGATCGGTCACTCGGTGTAGCTATGACAGACATTGAAACTTTTTATGAGGTGAGGTCACTTCAAGTGACCTGGTGACCTGACCTTGAATGACCTTGGCCTGAAATTTTCCCAACATGTGTAGAATTGATGTATGATAAGGTGTACCAAAAACGGCGGCGCGGAGCGCCGCCGTTTTTGAGATATTCGCGAAAAACCACAAGGGGGGGGGGGTGTTCAAACACCCCCCCAGCAGGGCGCGGGTTAACATGCGTGTACTGTGTCCCAAACAGTTTGTTTCAGGGTATAGTTGTATGGCTAACAAATTGTACTGATTTAATGTTAATTCGGTACTTTGGGGTAAGATGCCCCCTGCCCTGATGGGGAAAGACGCCCCCTAAATCCGTAGGCTGGCCTTCAAGGAACCCGTCAAATCATTTATTACATACTTGTGATGAGAGACAAAACCCGATCTGGGACTATTGAGAGTCCAGTAGGTACGGTCGGGTGCTACCCATGCCGGTCTCTCGGCACACACAGCGACTTTTTGGGCGGCATCTGACTCTGAGAGCCCTCACGACGGCCTCTGTGGGCCCCATTATTGGCTCCAAGGCCCCTCACGACATCCTTTGAGGGCTCCCATGTTGGCTCCACGGGCCGCGCTGGCATCTGAGGTCCCCACGATGGGCTCGAGGGCCCTCAAGCATCATGGAGACCTGTAAGAGCCCCACAGCGGTCTCCGAACGCCACCACGGAGGCTTGTTTGGCCGCGCTGAACTATGTATAATGACCCTGACGATGACCTCTGAAGCCCCTTACGACTACTTTTGAGGGCCCTTACGATGACGTTTAGTGTCTATTGCAGGCTCGAAGGGACTACTGATTCGTTCAGGCGATTCACGTGCTCATTTATGTCACATAACCCGCGTCCCGTAGGGCTACCGGCGGACCCTACCACCCGTAGGGGGGCCGTTTCGGCCCCCCCTAAGATCTCGGAAATTTACCGGCCGATTTTCAAAATTCAAACGGCGT
Organism: Amphibalanus amphitrite; assembly: GCF_019059575.1. Classification (NCBI taxonomy): domain Eukaryota; kingdom Metazoa; phylum Arthropoda; class Thecostraca; order Balanomorpha; family Balanidae; genus Amphibalanus; species Amphibalanus amphitrite. The sequence goes on from NW_024881966.1 coordinate 177,300, forward strand.
TCGATAGCCCCACCCGGGAACTACCTTGTGACCAAATTTCATTGACCTAGGTCAAACCGATAACGTCACAGGTCAGGTCAAAGGTCGGATTTTCACCGTTTACAGGCATTTCAAGGAATGTGTTGTGAAATCGAGTAAATTGGTAAGTTGTTGAAAACCATCGATGGTACATTGTTCGTCGAACACATACTTCGCTATCTGAGGTCACTGATACCAGGTCAGGTCACAGAGGTCAGGTCACTGGGGGTCACCTGGGGTCACAATATGAAAGTGTCGTGTGATACATGTTTTATGGTCCATTTTACATGACAAATGCGATGATGTGGGTCAGGCAGCTTTTGGGGCCAGCTTAGTTCACGTTTTGGTGAAGGTCAGGTCAAGGTCAGGTCATATTAGGTCAAATTTCAAAGTTGATATTTTTGCATAAAATAGGTATCGATTCGATGCAGCTCGTCACGGGGAGTCTAATGTTGGTCTTTGTTTTGCCCTCCGTGGTCTAGAATTGACAATATTGAGTTTGAAAATTTGACGTCATCATTTTTGAACAGTTTTTTTCGCTATAACTTGGCCAAAAAACGAGCTATCGATCTAAAACTTGGTATGTAGATAGAAGACGGTACGTACTATCACATATATTCCGGTTTTTTGATACTTAAAAAAACTTTTTGATTTTTTGGCTAATATATCCAAAAAAATGCATTTTTGATTTTTGGGGGTCAACACTCAAAAATTTCAAAAATCCGAGATAGCAGTTTTGTAGCCCTGTCAATTCTACACCTTTTATGTCTTGATCATTTTTCTGATCTTCAAAGCTGTAGGCATGACAGCTCTTCTCGCGAAGGTCTTTTTTCGGTCGAAAATGGCAGAACATGACGTCATTCTGACGTCATTTGTGGCCAACCTATCAAAGCCTCTGGAAAAATGTTTGGTCCCAATGTGTAAACTTGATGCCCGGAGGGGTCCTGAAAGTTTGGTGGCGATATCTCCAGCCGTTTAGGAGATATTGAGGGAAAAGGACAGGGGGCGTTTCGGCCCCCCCCCTTACGGGGCGCGGGTAGTGCAGGGGGCATCTTCCCCAACGCCAGGGGGCGTCTCTCCCACCCTGTGGGGTAAGATGCCCCCTTTCACTTCTTCAGGAAAATGCTTAATAGCATAAAAGCTATCATATTTCAGGCACGAAAGTGTGTTATTTTTTGGATAAAAATGATGTCGGCTTCCGTTGAAACTCCAATTTTTTGCTTTCCGATCGTCATTTTGGAATAATTACGGAGCGAGCGAAGCGAGCGTAGTCTTTCCTTAGATTAACGGAAATTTCTTAGTATGAGCGGCCGGCCGGCCGGCCGGCCGGCCTTGCGGACGCTTTTGCGAGGCTTATATCTCAGCAACCACTTGACCGATTTACACGGGGTAATTTTTGTAGGGTAGCTTCATTCCTTCTACCAAGTATTGGACTATTCCCGATGCATGTGGGTGACCCCTTATGCACGTGCCACGCGCAAAACGAAGAGGTGTCAGTTTTGTAATTGTTGCAATATCTCGGTAACTACTTGGCCGATTGCGCTGAAAGTTGGCATGTAGGTAGGCACCCACTAGGCGCTGCATATCCATGTGCCAGAGTTGGGGTGCTGCTGCACGTGCGCACGTGCAGGGGTCGTTTCCAGATCTCGAGAACGGCTGGACCGATGGCGCTCAAATTTGGTACACGGTTAGGGACCAGTTAGTAGGGTGTCGTGCACAAGTCAGTTGGGACTTATTTTGCACGTGCGCACGTGCAGGGTGCCGCTTCCAGATCTCGAGAACGGCTGGGCCGATTGTGCTTAAATTTGGCACATCGCTAGAGACCGGTTAGTAGGGTGCCGTGCACAAGTCATTGGAGGTACCCCCTCAAAATTTCGCACGTGCAAGGCTCACCCTCTCGCTCGCTCCGTTAGACGGTCCCAAAAGGCGCTATACTGGTATATGAGATTGTAAAACCCTGGGCATCTTACCCCACTCTCCCCTACCTATCACTCCTGACTTGGGAGGAGGGGGCAGATAGCTGCAGATGCAGATAATTATTTTGCATATCCTTCCATCATATGCCCATTGCATGTAATATCAATGTAATACTACAGGCATACAAAGTAACAGATCACATCCCCTCACATGGATCACTTAGACGGCATTATAGCGAAATCGCTTCACAATCCGCCTGTATTGTGTCAGAACTTATACTTCAGATGAATTTCTTCAAATCATGTTGTTGAAGTCAGTGCTATGCTCTCCACGTAATTAATCATTATGTAATGTCTTTGCATTAACCCTCGCCCCGCTTGGGGGGGGGGGCAATACGCCCCCCCCCTGTGGTTTTTCCTGAATAGCAAGAAAACGGCAGTGCGCAGCGCCGCCAAATTTTGGGTACCTTCCCGGGCATCGATTTGACACCTTCACACAAAATTTCAAGTCACAGGTCACCCTGGTTCAGGAGTTACTGAGGTCAAACTGAGGTCATGTTCGAGCAAAAATGAGCAAAAAACATGACATCTTGAAACGCTCACCAAATCTACAGTTAACAGGTAATTTTAAAGTTTTTTATGTGGTCGTGTAGAGAAAAGATGGCGCTACAAAACTGCTATCTCGGATTTTCAAACTTTTGGGATTTTGACCCCCAAAAATAAAATAATGATTTTTTTTTTAAAACTCAAAAAATTCCAAAACTTTTTTTGAATTTCGAAAAAACGGAATATATATGATAGCCCTACCCTCTTCTATCTACATACTAAATTATGGATCGATATCACTTTTTTGGCCAAGTTATAGCGAAAAAATGTTCAAAATTGATGACGTCACATTTTCAATCTCAATTTTTAGCAATTCTAGACCATGTAGCGAAAAACAAAGACCAATATCAGACTCCCCGTGTCGAGCTGCATCGAATCGATACCCATTTTAAGCAAAAATATCAAGTTTGAAATTTTACCTTATTTGACCTGACCTTGACCTGACCTTCACCAGAACATAACCTAAACTGGCCCTAAAGGTTGCCTGACCCACATAATCGCATTTGTCATGTAAAATGGACCATAAAACATGCATCACATGATATTTTCATATTGTGACCCTCAGTGACCTGACCTCTGTGACCTGACCTGGTATCAGTGAACTCAAATAACAACATAAGTGTTTAACGAACAATTCCCTATCGATGATTTTCAATGATATGCATTCAACTCGATTTTACAACACATTTCTTGAAATGCCTGCAAACGATGAAAATTCGACCTTTGACCTGACCTGTGACGTCATCGGTTTGACCGAGGTCAATGAAATTAGGTCACAAGGTAGTTCCCCGTTGGGGCTATCCAACGCCGTTTGCTGCTTGTCGCTATGTTGCATGGTTCTCGAGATCTTGGGGGGGGGCAAATTGCCCCCCCCCCCAGCGGGGCGCGTTGCTCGGCAGACCCCAGCGGGGCGCCGGTTAATGTTATGGTGTATACTGTATATTAGATAATAACCATGTACGCATGAGCACAGGCACATAACTGTAAAATTGCCCAGTAGTGAGAAGTCGGCTGTGTCGGTGTCAGTGTCGGCTGTGTCCGTGTTTGACCACATAGTGTCAGCGGCCTCCCGACCCGGCGGCATGGCAGTTCCGTCCGACTGCAGTCAGCTGACACAGCTCTCACTCCGACAGGACCGGGGGAGACGGGGGAGCCGGTGAGACTGGTCCGACAGCTCGAACATGGGCTGGAGGTCGTCATGCAACAGGCGGGAGATGACGTCATCAACCAGCTGGCCAAGGAGCTGGGACCACGGATTACCTCGCTGGCCATGTTCAGTGAGTGGCGGTGGTTCGGACAGGTTATCGGTATGAGTGGCTAGGTATAGTGATGATACCGAGTAGCTGTGCATGGTAACACCGTCCCAGCACAGGTGAACCGGGAACATATGCATGGGACAGGTCATGGGGGTACGTCAGAGTGGTGTGATGATAACGGTTTATGTGATGAGTTCATTAGTGGTTATTTCAATATGTCTTTCATGCACAATGCTGTTTGATATTAGTTATGTCGATTACTGCTATATTTCTGAAAAGTCATACGTGAGCAGTAGGTAGTAGCCGAGCAGGTTATCGATATGAATGGTCAGATATAGTGATGAACACAGAGTACCTAGTAATGGTGCACGGTTACACCGTACCAGTAGAGGAGAACCATTGACTATGGACAGTATTAGCAATGACGTCACAAACGTGTATATGTTTGTAAGTGTGTATGTGTGGTATGTTGGGTCGGACTGACTATGTTAGGTAGAGATATCAATTGGATACCAACCTTTTGGTATACCGATACCAAACCGATACCAACTTGGTAATTGGTATTTGAAGGCTAGTGGATTTGGTATTTTGTTGGTATTATGAACCCTCACTAATGTAAAACAGGCTGAGAATTTGGTATATAGTTGGTATTTTCCTCATATTCCCAAGTCGGTTTGGTTTCGGTATTTTTCCATGGATATTGTTGGTATTTGGTTTGGTATCGGTATCTCGATTTTTCGTAATTGACATCACTAATGTTGGGTGACTGACGACAGGTATGTCGACGGGTATGATACCACTCGTGCCGAGTGTGTGCGGAGTGGTGTGATGACATGACATGGACACGTATAAAAGTGATAAACATCACAATTACTCATCAGCTATGTGAATAGGTATATCGTTTCACTTGCAATGCTATTGACTGTGCTGATAACGTATTTTGCTATAAGCGCAGATGATTTCAGTATGCATAATGTCTGTCATTTCCCACACCATTCACCTACCAATACCATGTCTGTATGTGACTGTGCCCCCAGACCGCCCGCGTGTCACTGCTGGGGCCCTACAGAGGCTGCTGAGCAGCCTCTCCCAGCAGCCGGAACTTGGGGCTGTTGGGGCTGTTGCGGCTGCTCACCAGCCGCTGGGCTGGCGCGGCCTCATCGGCCTGGAAGACGTCACACTTGGCCGCTCTCCATCCGGCGCCTTCACTGACGCCTCACTGGCCGCCCTCCACGGCTGCTCCCAGCTGCGTGTACTGCAGCTGGGGGACAGCGTGTACCAATGCACGGATATACCGGTCTCAGCGGTCAGCAGGTCAGTCAGCTGTACACACAGACCAGACCCAGACACAGACCAGACACAGAGCAGACCCAGACACAGACCAGACACAGAGCAGACCCAGACCAGACCAGACCAGACCAGACCAGACCCAGACCAGACCCAGACCAGACCCAGACCAGACCCAGACCAGACCCAGACCCACACCAGGCCAGACCAGGCCAGACCCAGATCAGACCAATTGAGCTGTAATCGCCACGCACTTTGAGAATGTGGATCGCTCATGATTATTCAATGCAATACAATACAATACAATACAATACAATACAATACAATACAAACAAAAACAAGCATGTATACTATACTATTGTATGTATACTATTGTATAGTCTGTATGTAAGGTCTGTGTATTGTGGGTATAACCAAAGCATTTTTGTATAAATGTATATGTTACGGGCAAAGTGCGAAGTTGGGCAATTCGCGAATTGCCTAGGCCATTCGCGAACTGCCGGCAATTCGCGAATGGCCTAGGCATTTTGCACATTGCCGGCAATTCGCGAATGGCCTAGGCAATTCGCGAATTGCCTGGTGGTGATAGAACATTTTTGAAACGAAAATTCGTAATAGCGCTGCTGAAATGAACATTTCTTCACGTCTACGGTGCCGGTTTTGGTGCCGGTAATAGCTTTGGAGAAAAAGTTGCATCTCTACAAGTGGCACCACCTGACCCGACCTCGGTCGGATTTGTCGGCTGGCCGCTCACTCTGTTTTGTGCTGGATCGCAGGAGGGTCGCTGGTCGCTGTGTGCAGAGGTCAGGTAAGTGGTCCAACGACTGTCTGTGTGGATGTGTTCGTGCAGGGTTGTTTAACCCTCTGCCTGTAGGGGTTACTCATATTACTCATTTATATTGTAGGTTATTTTTAAATGAAGTTACTCCTTTATATTGTAATTGTGTTCATACTTATACCAGTAAGACGTCATGGATGGCGAGGAACGAGCGAGGTGAATTTAACATGCAAACCATATGGCAAAATTTATATTCCCCACGTGCGCATTAGTGGTGAGGCACCTCTTTCGTGACAATTGGAAGTCACTGAGACGGTGGGTTTCTAACCACATACCAAATTTGAGCCCGATCGGTCAAGCCGTTACCGAGTTACAGACGCCAAAAGCGTAGGAACCATGGGTGCAGTGGGTGCAGCTGCACCCACAATAATTTGGCAGTGGGTGCAGGCAATGTATTCTGCACCCACAATAATCTGGAACAAAAGCCCCTTTTCGCGTCAACACTAACTCCCAATAATCCCATGAGTACCACGAAACTACATAGGATATTTTGCCCTCTGCAAGATGGTCTTCAAAGCTTACACATATATCCGCTCAGGTGGAAGAAGCCATAGCACATGTGATATAACACATACCTTATGATGACCCACTCCAGATGGTTTTAGCCCGTTATTTTAACCAACGCCCCGTTGGAGGTCCAGGATTTCCACACTCGGCAGCAGCTGGGATATTTCGTCACCCGCCACTTGCTGGGGAGGGGGGGGGTAAACGTCCCCAGTCGACAACTCGAGAACCAATAGCCGCAGCGACAAGGGCGAGGCGGCAAACGAAAACTCGTGACAAGACGCTTCCGTTGATGTGAACTTTGACCTCTAGCGCCTAAACGGTTGACCTGAGGTCAAATCTGACGACTTACTTCAGATAGCCCAATTCATTGCGCATCTTACCTTTTTTGCAGATCAAAGCTATCTGTCTTAGTTTGGGCGCGAGACCGGCTAAAGCAAAGCGCTGCACGTTTGACCAAAAAGTGCGAAAATTTTGCATTGATGACGTCATTTGACCTTGAAGATGTTGACCTAGGATCACCAAATTTGCACCACAAAGAGTTCTTATGCGGGCCTACCCACCCCCCAAGTTTCGTGTTTCTAGCATTTCTGGGAGCCGAGATAGCAGGGGGGCAGAATATGCCCCCCCTCGAGGGCGCGTAATTCTCAGACCCTCTCCAGGGGACGTGTTAATGACCTCTGGTGACCTGACCTCTGACCTGAACAAAAAAGTGACCGAAGTGATTTCTTCCTTATTTTTGACGCTCTTCGAACGCCGCCTTTCCGGTATCGCTACGTGGCCCAGGAGCCGAGTTAGAAGGGGGGGGGGGGGTGTTCAAACACTCCCCCAGCAGGGCGTGGAAATCCAGGACCCCCAGCGGGGCGCGGGTTAAAGATCGTGTTGCATATCAGCCGATCTGTATATCGTCTAGCCGAACAAAACTAAGGTGTTTTAAACTTTACTCTATCATGCCTCTCCCAAAAGTTATTTACGAAAAAGTTAGATACAATTCCCCACCAAAGATGACCTCAGCTGCTAAAAGAGGTGTCACACGTGCCATTTTTCGGTTCTGTTGTGTGTCGTGCTAACTTAGGTATAATTTGGTGTTTGAAATTATTGAGAATGACGTTCGTTCAAAAGAGACACCTTTTAATTTTCTTCCATTGACCTACAAGAGAGGATGCAAAATTGACCTGTCCTTAGGTCATCTGGTCACCGATTTTTGCCGCTTTTTTTGTAAAAAAAAAGCGGCGTGAAGCTCACCGTTTTCGTTTGTTTGTTTGTTTCTTATTGATATTCAGGGGAAAATAGGGTGCGGGTTAAAAATGGTAAAGTCGGTATATCACATCCAATTGCCGCTTCCTACCCCCCCCCCCGCTCAACCAGCTATGGCTAGACTCCTGCAATCTGCACCTATGCGCCCACAATGTTCTAGCCGTTTCTACGCCCATGACAGACGCTGCAGTTATTGAAAATCGAAGGTGGAGTGCGCACGTGCGCGCGCGCGGCACAATCTCCCTTCTCACTCTTGTGGAGGGTTAGGCCTATGAGTACCTAGTAGCATGCCAAATTTCAACACTATCGGCGCAGACGTTCCAAGGCTGTAGCATTGTATTTTTTTCGACACCCCTCACTCTGCACGTGCCACGTGCTAAATTTGGTACCCACATGGTTCGGGGTATGCTCCATTCGTGGCAAAGGGATGTAGCTCCCCATCAATGAAAGCCACTTGTCAATCAGACATGTGGTTGCAAAGTTATAAGCTGTCAATTAGCGTCGTTTGGCCGGGTCGGGCTGCTAATACTTACATTTTTCCACTAAACCACAAAGGACTCGCTCGCACTTCGCGCTCGCTCGTAATTATCATTCTTTGTATATTATATAATATTTATCAATATTTTTTAAATTCATAAAGTCAATTTGTTATTGTAATCTTGCATACATCTCTATCTTTCGCAGGTAGACCGTTCGTCGTTTCTGCAAAGATGTCTCAAAAAGAACAGTTCTATAAACTGGTTCACGAAACCAAAATATCTTCAAACTCTGCTTTGATTACCGATGAAAAGTACGAGATTATAAAGGAAGAACTGCAGGGAATCAGCAAAGGCGCAAAACCGTCGGGCACCGCGAAACGCTATCGCATCTGGCAGAAGTACAGGCTAGTCAAGTTCGGATCAATTGAAAAGGTTGTAGATAAGAAAAGTGCAAAAGAAATCGTGCGGGAATCAGATTTGTTTGATGTGATTAATGAACTCCATTCTTTGGCTGGGCATTGCGGAAGAGACAAGACGCTTATGGAAGTTCAAAAGCACTATGCAAGCGTCAGCAGAAAAGTCGTCTGGGCATTCCTCTCAACTTGCCAAACGTGCGAGCAGAAAAAGCCTAGGCCTGGCCAGAAGGTAGTGACTAAGCCTATTCTCAGCAACGACATGAACTCCAGAGCCCAGGTTGATCTAATAGACTGGACGAGTGAAAGCTCAAAGGGATTCAGATACATTTTAACATATCAAGACCACCTAACCAAGTTTGTCGTTTTGCGGCCCTTAAAATCAAAAAGGGCGGAAGAGGTGGTATTTCATCTCATCGACATATTCTGCCTGTTTGGGGCTCCAAACATCTTGCAGGTAAAGTAGCTTTGTCATATTGTATTTTTTTACCGATATATAGGTGAAAGCAATCATGAACGTTCTCTGTTTTTATTTTTTCTCTGTTTTTAAGTGCAAAAACAGTTTATCTCACCCTCATTGAATGTTAAGGGAATTTCATCATTAAGACCCTACATTTTGTCTATGGTCTGCATCTGTACTATATTATCATGTATTACCGGTTGTTTTAATATATTCCATCTCATCAGCAGCAGCAGCCAGCAAGCGCTTATTCGTAAAATATGTACGGCTCTCCAAGATATTAGGGTGGGGTTGGCCGCTTCAGTCTTTAGAAAATTACTTGGATATGAGCGAACATGCACTGGTCGTTCTTTTGCGCATTATAGCAGATGCTGGAGTTGATATAACTGACTTGATTAGAAGAAAACCAGAGACATACATAGTTTCAGATTAACCCTCGCACTTGTAGGGGGGTCGGATGACCCCCCCCCCATGGTTTTTCGCGAATAACTCGCGTAAAACGCGGCGGATCGCCGCGAAACTTACAGTACCCTCGCGTTGATCAATCTGACACGTACTGTGGAAATTTCAAGTCGATGTCATGTCAGGTCATCAAGTCATGACGTCATATGTCAGGTCATGTTTGGACGAAATCGGCAGGTTTTGCGATCTGTCGCACGATGGTGCGCGTTCTTGCTTCCCAGCGCATGAGTATGCATTCTATGAGAGTTTATTGGTGTTTATGGATGTCTAGACATCGCATACAGTTGACTCAAGGTCAAGGTCACGCAAGGTCACGCTTGTTAGGAGCATCTTCTAGGTCAATTTAGTCGCTTCAATTAGCTGTTTTTTTTTTGCGAGTTTGAGCGTCAGGATGATTGCTTAGAGGTGAATGGATGTCAGATTCGAGCTCAGCGCCTATGAATACACTATAGTTGACCCGCCATGTGTCAAGGTCATCCGTGGTCATCCGAGGTCATCTGAGGTCACTGACCTAGGATTACCTTTGATGACCTTTTCACCTAAGGTCAAGATTAGGGTAATTTGAACTGTTCTAAGTCACTTTTACAATGATTCGCTCGTGATTCATGAAGGTAACTGCACAACCACTGTGTGAAACATCGCAATAAAAACATGAAAGTAGTTCAGATAAAGGCTAAGATTGCGTTAAAAATTCGTTAAAACAGAAAACCTAAATGTGTTTCAGAGCGACAACGGACGCGAGTTTCGCAACAAAGTAATAAAGCAGTGCACAGCCATGTGGCCATCGCTCCAGCTCGTTCGTGGACGACCTCGCCATTCGCAGTCCCAGGTGAGCGATTGATAGGTATAAGCCAGATTGGCTATTCACCAATATACGAATTTAGATTTGGTATAGAATTAGCTTGTTGTTCCTACATGGATTTTTGAAGTCTTTAAAATAGATATTCATATTGAATTGATCGTGTGCATGTTTGTGCTGGGGTTTATGGACGGACGCTAAAGCGCAAATAGGCTATCAAGCGCCCTTATTTGATTGCTCAAAAAGTGACTATTCAATATCAATGCCTGCGCAAATAAATAGAAGTGGAAAGAACATGAATAAATAAATCGAGAGTTAAAAGAGGTCAATGCAAACTGTACCATGTAATATTCGCCGCCATGTGCATGCTTGACTTTCTCATGTACGGATATAGTAATATTTATTTCCGCCCGGGGCTGGGAAAATGCATTTTATTTACCAAGGTTTTTTTGCGGAAGTACCGAGTGCCGGCAGGCACGAGGTCTGTAGCAAAAAATTCGAGGTGAATAAATTAAGCATTTTCCCAGCCCAAAGGGTGGGAAGATAGTTACTACATGCCGTTAATTGCTACTTTCATCTTGAATATTCTCTTAAAAATTGTCTGGGAAAATCAAAATGACCGTGGTCAAGAACCTTTTCCCAAATACCTTAAACATTAGCCGTGAGCGGTCCGGAAGCTTTTCCCAAAATCACGTGCTAATGTTAAAGGGATATCTCGGCATGTGGTAAATTGACACATTTAATGTTTCCAGGGATCTGTCGAAAGGGCGAATCGGCTGGTTCAGGAAAAGCTTCGGTGCTGGCTTGCCGATAACCCGGAAAGTAATTGGCCCGAGGGACTACGCTTTGTTCAGTGGATGATAAACACGCAGGTATATAGCCTTCATCTGTATTAGTTACAAAAAATATCATTTGAAATTTTCCTCATTCGTTTAAAACATATGTTTTGAAGAAAAAAAATATTTCCAATCATTAGCTGTAATTTAAGTCAAAGCGGGAGAAGTGTAAAGTATTAGCTGGTTACGCTTAACTGCACAGTCTCGTATTTTTGTGTGAACATTCTGTTGTTAATATCTTGAATATGTTCTGACTGTTTCAGAAGAACGACGGGATTGGAACTGCTCCCTACAAAGCGATGTTCGGTGTTGAGCCCCACATGGGCCTGAGGGACACGCAGCTCAGAGGAGCGCCCGCCAGACTGTTGAGGACTGAGCAGGAGCTGGCGGATATGCTGGGACTGGTGGCTGATGGAAGTCGCCAGACGGCCACAGATGCAGGACTGGACAGTCAATCGGGCAGCAGCAGCAGCAGCGACTGGCAGCCGGCTGGCCGCGCCCATGCAGGGAGGAGAAGGAGCGGTCGTGCTGTAGTATGCAGCAGCAGCAGCAGCAGCAGCAGCAGCGACGAGGAGCCAGCTAGCTGCACTCCAGGGAGGAGCGGTCCCACAGTGGCGGTAGCCGGCAGCAGCAGCAGCGACGAGGAGCCAGCTAGCTGCACTCCAGGGAGGAGCGGTCCCACAGTGGCGGTAGCCGGCAGCAGCAGCAGCGACGAGGAGCCAGCTAGCTGCACTCCAGGGAGGAGCGGTCCCACAGTGGCGGTAGCCGGCAGCAGCAGCAGCGACGAGGAGCCAGCTAGCTGCACTCCAGGGAGGAGCGGTCCCACAGTGGCGGTAGCCGGCAGCAGCAGCAGCGACGAGGAGCCAGCTAGCTGCACTCCAGGGAGGAGCGGTCCCACAGTGGCGGTAGCCGGCAGCAGCAGCAGCGACGAGGAGCCAGCTAGCTGCACTCCAGGGAGGAGCGGTCCCACAGTGGCGGTAGCCGGCAGCAGCAGCAGCGACGAGGAGCCAGCTAGCTGCACTCCAGGGAGGAGCGGTCCCACAGTGGCGGTAGCCGGCAGCAGCAGCAGCGACGAGGAGCCAGCTAGCTGCACTCCAGGGAGGAGCGGTCCCACAGTGGCGGTAGCCGGCAGCAACAAGGGCATGCAGCAGTCACCGGTAGCTGCACAGCCTGTTAAGCGAACACTAAGAAGCAGGCGCTGCACTCACTGTTATGGGCCGGCACCTGCATCTGACGGCTTTTGCGATCTGTGTTCTCGTGCTAAGAGGGCACTTGAAGAGCGGGAGATCGCCTCGGCATCTCAGAAAAAACAGGCGAATCTCATGCTGGCTCGGACGAGGAAGGCGAAGAAGATTCTATCTGTGGGTCAAAATGTACGCATTGGCATTCCCGACGTGGACAGGGCGAGGACGCAACAGAAAAATGTTATCGGAGTGATATTGGAGGTGAGTCTGGAGTAATTTTCTTTTTGCAGCTGCTTGTACTATTGGTTGCTCTTTCTCGCCACGCTTTCTATTGCTATATTTTCAATTTTTTATTTCGATAACTTTTTACTGTGAATTAAGTATATAATATGATTTTCAATCAATATGAATATTGTTCTCAATGTTGAAACGATTTAATATCTGTAAAAATAGTTGCTTAGTTATTTTTCATCATGATTTCAAGTGTATAAGGCGCTGAAAGGACATTGTCGGTTCAATTAGATTTGATGTCAACAACAAAACGTTTTTAACACAGATCGAAACTGTAGGTGTCTGGCACTGGTCGCAATAATTATAAATCATATCAATATTATCTGCAGTAAATTAATTGCTGATGCTGTAAAAACTTTGTATCGCTCGTTGACATAGATGACCGTGTTCGCAGTGTGTCGGCGAGTCACAGTATATAATTGGCACGACGAAGGGGAAGCTGTCCGGCGTCTACGGCCCAGAAGCAGTACAACCGTGTGCCGGGCACTTCATCTCCTCCTCCGACGTCCCCGACATCTCGATCACACTTAGAGAATGTGCTCGCCTGGTCTCAGGGGGGAAGGGTCAGGGGATGTTTTCCTGCAAGTGCAGGAGGGGTGTATGTAAAGGCCGATGCAAGTGCATCAAGGCGGGCGTTACTTGTATCAGTCGCTGCCATAAAGGCGCTCACTGCAATAATAAATAGTAAGAAAGTCAGACTGTTGTTTGTGATTTGGCATGGTTTTGTTTTTGACGGAAATTATCGAATAGTTTAAAGACCACGTGCTACGGAACTTGATAACTGCGTACACAACCTCTCTTAACCTAAACACTTTCGCGTTATACAGATACCTCATATGATTAAACTTTTGATCCAATAAAATTCAAATGAGTCATAAAAATGTATCTTCGATCGCATTTATTTGCCACCCCGCGCGCCCCACAAAGGACAATCATTTTCGCACGTCTGCACACCTATTTAAATTAGGATACAAGAGGGACGATGGTAAGTACTACACACCAGCCCCCTCCCACTATAAATGGCAACGAGTTCGGAAGGAGAACCTTAGTACTATCAGATTTATTTGAAAATTCCCTAAAATTACAGAACAGCAAGTTTCTGGCCGCCTCAGATAGACTTAGCCATAAGCAAATGTCCTAATGTTAATGAATATACTCATTTTAGCACGGTAGAAAACTTTTGTGATATAGTTACTCACTTTGCCTGGGCAATTCGCGAAATGCCCAATTACGCACTTTGCCTGTGAGCACAAAGTCAGTCCATTCGCGAATTGCCTAGGCCAAGTGAAAAACCGGACTTTGCCTAGGCCATTCGCGAATTGCCGGCAGTTCGCGAATGGCCTAGGCAATTCGCGAATTGCCCAACTTCGCACTTTGCCCGTAACATATATAGCCAAGCATTTTGTTGTTTCATAGGAATCGGTATACATTGATTTAATGGGTGTATGGATTACGTGCATAATGCATATGGCTATAGCCATACATAGGTATGTGCACGTAATCTAATATCAGCTAGCACGCTACCTACCGCGTCGGCCCGCAGTCTCAGACCGGACCCGAACGCCGAACCCCAACCGGACCGGACCTGACCTGAACTGGCCCTGTGGAGACCGGACCCGTCCCTTCCAGACGGCCGGTCGGCCGGCTGGTGTCGCTGAGTGGCCTGTGTCCTCTGTCGCAGACTGGCGGTTACCTGTCGGAAACTGGAAATGCTGATCTTACACGCAACGGAGGAGCTCAATCAGGAGGTCCGGTACGCCCTGGTCCAGACAGACCTGGGGGAAAGCGATGACGGCACGCCGAGAACACTGACGTTCAATGTCCTCGGTAAGTGACGGCGCCGCCCAGCGCCTCTGATCAGTCCCACAACAGACGGCTCGGCACCACCGGCCTCTCGGAGCCGCTGTCGTATACTCTCTCAACGGGCCGAGATGAACATATAACGCTGATGTGGCGTCACATTACCGATACCTAGAAACAGCTGCATAGTGGCATCATTCTTCTGCGTGAATCTGACCTAACTATGTTACACCACTGGCTGTTGGGGAGTTGCATTGTGCGCATGTCGGATATATCGTTGTACTTTGTGTTTGCACCCCACTGTGTGCATGTTTACAATGACACCCACAGTGTGAAATGGGACTATTGACTGGTAGTGTAATTGAAGGCAACTGAAGGTTATTGGCTGTGTTGCTGAGTTTCTTATAACCTTTGATTGAGTAAAGATAAAACGAGAAATCATATTATAGCTTGATGTACTCATTGAGATAGATTGACAGCCAGCGTAGCCATTGATGCCTGGCTGTCGGCTGTAGTGTTGTGCTTACCCCATGTGGATATAAACGCTCATGAGCTGTTTATGTTCCGGTGAGACGTCACATCAGACAATAAAGTCATAGTTATGTGTGACATTGCATCATATTTGCGCTTTGTGACGCCACATTACAGACGCCTGCATGTATACTTTGAGAAGGCCCTTGCCTATTACATATCAGATTTTATGGTCATCTTTGACCGTTCTCGTCTGCTTATGTAAACTGTTGCACTCCAAACCTCTCTCTACCTTTCTTGTCTTATCCACAGCACCCGTCTATTAGAAGCTGAGAAAGCCGCCGTCCACCAGCAGCATCGAAGTGTATGAGGCTACCTAGAAGTATCATTCGAAAATACCATGCCGACTGAGAATGCGCCTACAGCAGTCATCCTCAGTGAGTTATGTTCTCTAGCTGGTGTTATTGCATGTAGTCCCTTCCATAGGCAGGAGGAATCGCACAGGTGGCAGCACCATACACAGCGGTTTCACCACCAGAGGCCTGTTTCACTAAAAACTTGCAATTGCAAGTGTTTGAGCTTTACAATTCATAAGTATTTTTGCAAACTATGTAAAATCGGATTTCACTAAACTTTATCACCAGCGGCACCTCCGATAAAAAGAGTTAGTAAATAAACTTGCAAACAGTAAAATTGTTTTTAATCAAGAACTATAACATGTTACAGATATTGCTTCTTTTTATCAAACTATGTCTAGTATTCATGTCAGAAATTGCACGAATAAATTAAAAATAATGATGCTGTTTCTGAATGGTATAAATGATAGTTCACAATATCTTATTATTGAAAGAAAGTAACGCGCAAAACATTTGACAGCAGAAGACTGTTGAACGCAATTATGGCGCGCGAATGACAAAACATGACGATATTTATTTATTGCTCGTAGCTGGTTCGTAGGGATTGTGCTAAGTAAAAAGGAGCATATAATGACTCAGCATATCATATTTGTTTTAAATAATTGATTGCTTTGCATCATTGCGCAAAAAGTAATAAAATTTCCAACGTAAGGGCCACTGGAATTTCGAGTTTGTAAGTACAACGTTTTCTATTTTTGGTCTTCGTGAAACAGAAAGTTTGCGATTTCGATGTTTCTTACAAACTTTTTCCTTGTAAAAAAGTTGGTAAATTTGAAACTCAAGATTCATGCCCGAAGGTTTCGTGAAATCCAAATTTCAAATGTTGGTAATTATTTCTTTTAAACTCAAGTTTTTTCTTTGTAATTACACACTTTATTTGTTAGTGAAACAGGCCTCAGATGGCAGCAGCCTACGATGAATAAACCTCACATTCTCTAACCATGAGCCGGAAGAACGGCGAGTAAGAGTTAGAAACTTTAGTCGCAGTAAATTTATAATTGACGTTAGATATAAGATGTTTGCCCCCTATAGGTGTCGCTGCTGTAACGACCAGCGGTGGTGAGTTCTAATGAGTGTTTACGAGGTCGGGACGTCCAGACTTCAGAGGTCATTGGCACGAGCGGTCACTGTAGTATAGGAGGAACTGTGTAGGACGTCATATGTTCCTACGCATGCTGGAGAGGGTATCATCGATCACGCAGCAATTGTAAGTGGACCGACAGCCCTTGGTGCGCTGTGGCCAGTACACAAATATATACATTATTCTGACCATCCCGCGGTGGTGTTGTTTTTTCATATCGCGGTTATTTTATCTGACTTGTCCACTTCCAGCGACGTCATAGTGTCTGATGTCTTCATAACGTCATTATGTCCATTCAGTCAGTTATCGTCGCTGTAACGTCACTGTGTCACTATTCTCCCATGACGTCATATAGCACCTGTTGTCTCCTCAGTGACGTCATATGTCATATTTTGTCCCCGTATGACGTCATACTCCACCCGGTGCCGGCAGGCTTGTTCACCCTCGCATCACAAGACGCCGAGGTGACGGACAAATGGGACGACAGTCTGCCGGGCTTCATCACCAACTGGGAGCTGGTGAAGCTGCGCTCCTTCAGCACCGGGTGGACACGGTGGGGTCGAACACAATTATTCCGATCAAAACTATACTGATTTATGACATCATACATACGTGTTCGAAAAAGCATGGACGTCTCGTGACTCCGTGAGTGCTTTATACACAGGTAGAAGGACAAGATGTGAATGGGATAGCGAGGTACATTGCAAGTGAGGCGTCAAACATGGACCAGGAACTGTGTGTGTGGCTCCACAGTGCGCCATATCATTGAACCTAACACACTGGTTAATCTGTGGAATCTGAAGTGAGCGGATGACGCACTGTGCGGTGTTTACTTTCTTTCAAATGAATTTTGTGAAATATCATTGCTGGAGATTGCACATTGCGTATAATGTTAGGTCCTACGTGGGCGCTGCTTTGTAGCTCATCAGCGAACTTATACTACTGCGTTGGAAACAAGTTTTATGTAGGTTTAGATGTCCACCCATGTACATATTGAACGATAAATTCACAGCTATGTAGCTTTTATAATATTTTGTACACATGCGGAGATCAAAAAGTGTGTGCATCGGATTGTATGTCTGAATTATCGGTGATGAACATTGATGAGCTTTGCTTGTGCCGCGCGGCTGTGCTGATTTGCATACATTCCTTCCCGTTATTCCGTTTGCCTAATGCAACTCCAATCGATGTTATGGGCAAGGCCGTATAAGTTATGGGTAGCTTAGCAGCCAGTAGCAACTAGCTAATGTCCTTGGAGTATTTGTTTACGTGCTTATATGCGATGATCATGTGTGTGATCACCAAACGTGCCTGCTTTATATCTGTAATACAGTAACGACAGTGACATAACACCGGGAGTACAATGATCCCCTTTCTACATGTAAGCACGGGTTAGGTATTGTCCCGTGTATCGGCTGTTTACGACACTCGACAGATTAGGAGGGTAAACACACGCGGAGATTGTTGGTGTTTACACTAACACCCGGCTACATATTATAAGCGGAGCTGTGGCGGCGGTTACGTAGGAATGGTTACGTAGGAGCGGCTATACCGGTACGATAGAGGTTACGGAGAGATTGTTACGTGGCGGTGATCACCACATAGGGTCACGTGACACTGGCACTACACTTGCTAGTGCGGTCTCTGATGTCACATTGTTCTAGCTTAGCTGAACTTAGGAGACGTTGAATTTGACAAATTCGTCACATATTTATGTAGCACCAAATTTTGAACAGGGCTGGCACACGCAGTACAGAGCAAGTGCTGACGTCACAGCAACTCGCAGGTGGTTAAGTACATTTTCTCAAACATTTTCGCATATATTCTGCAGACATCTCGAATACCAGAACACCTTATATTTGTCGTGCTTGTGTCCTGATTCCTACCTGGGCCCGATTTCACCAAGTGAATATATTCCATTACGGCGGCGTACATATTCACTTTTGGCATATTAGGACATATTCAGTTTCACCAAACTTCGTAATGGGATACTCATTCAAGACCAAGACAAAGTATGACTGCATAAGTCCGTCGTTTTTTGGCATACTATTACATTTGAGGTACCTCTGGTACGCCGATCTGCTTTTTCAACAGCTGTTTGCCGAGTTTGCTGGCATTGAAAGTATGCTACTTTTTGTGGCATACTTTGAGAAACAGCTTGGCATATATCAATTTTTTTGCATGATAATGTTACAAATTTAATGACTTCGTTGATACAACGTATGATAAAAACATGCCACTGGCTACGCAAAAAGTTTTAGAGGTCATAATGGTTATTTCTTGCTGGATATATAGGGTATCATGTGTCAGGGCTCATATTGAAATTAAACCCCAGAACAGCTATTTTTATAAGGCTTATCTCATCGTGGGATCACTGCGATTAAAATCACCCCATCATGCAGAAACACAACAGGGAATTCCTTTTTTCATTCGCATTCCCGATTACATTGAGTTTTCCACTTAAAAAAGAACGACAGTTCACAATGTATTTTGATAACACAAAAGTCCAAAAGCGTTTCAAATCTTTCTCACCGTGATTATTACACCGTGCTCTTTATACAGCGTTTTACCGAAGAGGAAGTAAATAGCTGGTGAGGGCGAGAGGAAGAACTGAAGTCCAGTCCAGCCAGCAACGCCTTGATTGACATGCCCAGCATGTTGCATCACAAGTCACAACGCTTCATTACATTCGTTTTCCCATACGCCGAGATATCCCTTTAGCATTATCCTAGCCGTGCGGGAAACATTTGCACGTGATCTTTCCTGCACTGTTTTCCGGCACGGGTTGATGACCTACAGTTCTGGTGATTTTTTGATAAAAATCTTAAAGAAGGTGATTTCAATAATTAAATTGTGAGTTTCTGAATAGATATTAAACGACGTATGGGAAATATCTTACTGAACTTGCTCTGGGAAGAAAAATGGAAACCTCGGTCTTCAAAAAATCTCCGGCACTCGGCTACGCCTCGTGCCTACAATTTTTTAAAGACCTCGGTTTCCATTTTTCTTTCCCAGAGCCGTTCAGTAATATATATTCATCGCCCACTTTTACTATTTCTTTGCAGTACCCATATGCTGTCCAATGTCCATATTTCTCTTGTGTTGTGGCCAAATGATTCAATTTATCACCGGCTTCCCGCTTCCGTTCAGGTTCAGTCTGCCGAATGATTCCGAAATATTCTCCATATTTGAAGTCGTCGGTAGCCCCTTCGATTATTTAAAACTTGATTCAATTAATATTTCAGATAACTTGTCGGCTAGTCTGCCGTGCTCCTTGCTATCATCAGATTCAGATTCAGATTTATTCAAAAGAAGTCCACTCACCATGGCTTTTCACTCTTTCACGTCAGTGTACAAGTACAAAAAGGACGAATTTAGGCCACATTCACGTTCCACACGCAATACGCATACCACTCATGCATCAACTCACTCCGATCATCACTGAGGATCCACAGATCCGACGACCGCTCTGACAGCTCTACGGAACCCGGGCTCACAGGGATCTGCCCCTATACCGTTGAGCAGTGTCACGCCACGGTAACACATTCTCCGCCTACCGGATTCAGTGCGTATGTTGGGGCGGCTGAATAGATCGGCTTGCCTCGTTCTGTAGGTGTGCCTTTGGCTCGATCTCGGTCCAATAGTTCCACATAGGTACTCAGGCTGCTGAGTCATGATAACACTCGCCAGCGCACACACGGTGTGGTAGTCGATCAGCTGCTCTACCTTGAGCCAACGGAGCCGCTGTATCTCACCGCTAATATGGTCGAAACGGCGCTTCCCTGTCACTACACGGGCACAGAAGTTGACTATCTTCTGTACACGGTCGCGCTGGGTGACTCCGCATGAGCCGTAGACGGATAGGCAGTATCGAACCACGGACAGGACGAGTGCCTCAACAATCACCTTCAGCGTCTGTTTTGGCATGACATGGCGCGCATGAGATAACCCTATCAATATGCCTGTACACTTCCTTGTGATGTATGTCACATGTGTCTCAAAGCTAAGGTGGCGATCAATGAACACACCGAGGTTTTTAACCTCTCTCGAGTCGGCTATAACATTGCCACAGAAGCGGACAACAACAGGCGGCAGCGTACGGAGCATCGCGGGAGTTCCCAGCACAACCATCTGTGTCTTCTTGGTGTTCAACTTCATCCCGTTGTGACAGAACCAGTTGTACACATAGCTGAGTGCGTGTTCCATGCTGCTGATGATTCGCTGGATGTCACGCTTGCTGCCGGATACTAATAGCTGCGTATCGTCGGCATATTGAACAGTAGTGACGTCACTCGGCAGTCCAAGGCTCAAATCGTTCGCAAACAGCATGTACATGATACAGCTAAGTGCACCGCCCTGGAACACACCGATGGTATTCTCCCTAGTCCTAGATAGCTGATGCCGTCCCCCAATAGAGCTCACGCGGACTTGCTGGGTATGGCCGTACAAATAGCTTCGGAACCAGTCCGTATCAATGCCGTACAGGGCGAGCTTCGCTAACAGTGTGGCATGCGGCACAACATCGAAACATTTTGATAGATCGAGCAAAACTAGCACAGATATTTCGCCTCTATCCATGGCACAGAGTACTCGATCGGTAACGACGTGGAGTGCCGTCTCGGTCGACCGACACTTGCGATAACCGTGCTGGGCGTCCGCGAGAAGTGCATGCTGCTCTAAATAACCGGACAACTGACACTGGACTACGCGTTCTACTATCTTCATAATGGCCGGCAGCAGCGAAATAGGCCTCGTATCAGAAGGGTCGGCAGAGATTTTACCCTTTGGGCTAGGAGTAACAAGTGCGTGTTTCCAACCACTAGGGACACAGCCGGATGAAAGTTAGTTAGCCGGATCAGTGATCGGTAGTTAGATAGGTGCCTCAGGTAATGCCATTTCTTGTTCGGCTTTATTTACATTTGCTCTGAACCACCCCAGAATTGCGTAGAAGATGTGAACAAATATTAAAGCAATATTTAATGAGAAGTAACTTGGAAGAAAAATTAATATAAATTCAAAATCCAATAAAACTCACACACGCCAGTAACTTGAACTGTGCTGCGCGGCTTGCTGCCGATTGTTTACATTTTTGGCTTTGGAATGTCATGCTCCAAGCAAAAATCAAGAGCATTATTAGCAATATTTGTTTAGGTACTTCCTCTTGTATGATCAGCAAATTTAATTCTTATTAGCGTAGCTAGAATTTTTTCATAATATTGCATATCTAAGCATTTAAGCTCGTCGACTTTAAATGCGGGAAAATATAGTGACTGCATGTCCCCGACAAGATGTATGCATGCGTGCCGGTGGCTCTCAAAGTACGTAAAGCGGGCGTAGTGAATATATTCCTGCGTTGGGAATGTATTAATTCCGTGGACAATTTAGAGTTCCCGCCTGAATTTCATGGACATTATGGGATTCATGGACATCGTCATGTCCACGAATTTATTTCTGTAGTTTCGCTTCGCTCCGTGGACAATGGTTTGCATGACGTATGGACAGACTTTTCATGGACATGATGTCGTGTCCATAAATTCACACCTATTTTAGCCCGCTCAAAGATGTCATAGCTTTTTTTAACACCACGTGGCGCCCCAATCGACCGAGTATGTTACTCTGCCTCTGATTGGTCAGCTTGTGCAAGGTCGTTTTTGATTGGTTGTTGAAGTCGTGTCCACGCAGTGCTCTTGTTCTGCTAACTTTGTCCATGCAATGTTAGGAATATTTACAAATTTTGTGACGTCATAGCAGACAGCTGGCTTATTGTTCGCGAAACGACATGTGGGAGACGTTGAGACGACGCCGGCCATGCGCCATTTCAATTTCAGTTATTGTGCAAGGCCGAGTTTCTTACTGTTTTTTGACACAGCATTGGTGTATGTTGAAGTCGGCATTTTCGCTGGAGTGAAGATTAGTGAGTCATTTGATTTCGTTGGAGAGGAATATGAAAAGAAAGGTAAGTTGTGAACTTGCACATCTGTATGATCTCAATATTGGGGGCAAAGTGATAGGTAACGCAACAGAAATGTCCAGGCCAGCTACCCACCAGGCTGAAACAAATGGGCTGCAAGAAGGAAAATAGTTGAAAATACCCATTCACCTGGTAGTGTCTGTACTGTTGGTAGTGTTGATGGTAGTGTTTTGACGGGATTTTGGCAGAAAATGTTGCTAGAACAATGGATGAATACCATTCGTACCTATGATGCGATTGAAGGGATGGTACCTAAACCAGCAGGCAATGTAGGTCAGAAGTTAGGTAATTTAATTACAGACATTTTCAAATGCCTAGGTTTCAACTTTCCTTGATACTCTGTTTTGGGCAACAAGAACATGCCTGGTGTGCGGACAGACATGGAACGGGGGCGGCGAAGGCAGTTGCTCCCCAACTTTGAAAGCGGGGGGGGGGAGCAATGATCACCAACTTGGGCAAAAAATAAATAATTTGCTGGTAGAAAGTCAATGAAAAATCTAGAAGTTTTCAGAATTTGTCTCAAAATGCAAATTGTCACACCCATGGGAACAGTGATGCAGCTGGGCGCTGGCCCTCCGACTTTGAAAGCACGGGGCAGTGCCCTCCCAACTTCAAGAGAACATTTGGTAGTTGATGTTGAAATTGTCAAAGTTTGGGTGGTGTACCTGTGTTTTCACACATTCCTCTGCTGGTAACGAGTGACCTTGCCTGCCATCTGCACCTGTACTCAACATTTTTCCGAGTAGACTGTTTATCATTGTCTTGGTGACCACACTTTCAACTAACTTGAAAATTGTTTGTATGTCACTGTGTGCAGAAAACACCTGGATAGAATATCTAACCTCCTTAGACAAAACATTGATTCTTATGTGTCAAAGGCACATGTGAACTGTGTAGGGATTGCATGGCCTGTAATTTGAATTGATATTCATTTGTAATTGAGATGTTCTTGGAATATGTTGTAGCTCATGCAATTGTGAGAAGAATACTTTCTCAATCTTTGCCTAATATTACTTAACAGAGACAATTATACCTGGGCAGCTGGAGTTTTGAACACATGGAACTGTGGCGAGCTTGTGGTATTGAGTGTTGAAAAAAAAACTTCTGGAAATGCTAGTTCATTATAATATTTTTTTTAGCACATTAGCAGGGGAGCACAAATATGAAAGCAGAACTGAAGTTGTTCAACTAGTTTCCAAGTAAGGTCCCAAAAACCATTCTCTGAAGCGACATGGCTCGGCTGACCACCTATTGGCTTGAGGTTATTCTATTTAGCTGGGTTTTGTTCTTAGCATTTTGCTATGGCTATTTTTCATCCTGAATCCAATTATGAAGTTACCTTTTTATTTGCTCAATCACTGGTGAAAATAACTAAGTAATTCTGGGGACTTGCAGCCTGCAAAAAGTAAAGAGTGGGGATATGAAAAAATTGGTGCTTACCTAATATGGATTTTTAGTACCTACCTACTATTCTTGCTACTCATGAACATAGAAGGATGAATCTGAAAGCGGAATTGGAATTGGTCAGTAGTTTTCAAGTAAAGTCCCCCAAACCAAGGCCGTATAAGAGAGGTAGAATCATCCCGCAACATCCAATGGACCGGTCGCTGAGCATTAGCGTGACGTCACTGGTGGAGACCGCGCGGCGGCCGGCTCCAGGCAGTAGGTACGGCGAGTACGTGTGGCATAGTAATTATTATTACTAAACGTAACAACAAATGGTTCTTAATTGCTTTTTACGCTCCTACAGTTGATTTCCTTGTCGGCATGTTGCCGACCCAGGTCCCAGGGTTGACAACTATGGGCTATGGATCGAATGGGTCACCTTGCGACGGGAGCAGGAACAATTGCATTGTGTTCCGCGACGCCAATTGCATTCTCTTTGCACCCAGTGGCGTAGCCAGGGGCAGGGGCACGTGCCCCATCGGATTCAGAGGGCTCCTCGGGCCCGAGGGGCATCGCGACGCCAATTGGCCGCTGAGGGTCCACGTTTGCAATCTTCCGTCTCAGAAGGGTCCATTGTTGGAATTGTCGTTTTCGGTTCTGGTCCTGGATAATTAAATCTGCCCGGAGAACCGGCCAGCTTTTTAAACTACCTATCAACCGCAGCACCGGATGGTTACGTTACAGATGACCCTAAGTTGACCTCTGTAACCTGATGTCCCAATTGACCTTTGTGGCCTCCAATAGAGCTCTGTGATGACGCCAAGTTGACCTCTGTGACCTGACGTGCCCCAGATGACATCCGTCACCTCCAATTGAGCTCTCAAATGACCCCAAGTTGACCTCTGTCACCTGACGTGTCCCAGATGACCTCCAATTGAGCTCTGTGATGACCCCAAGTTGACCTCTGTAATCCGACGTGTCCCAGATGACTTACGTGACCTCCAATAGAGCTCTGTGATGACCCCAAGCTAACCTCTGTGACCTGACGTGTCCCAGATGACCTCCGTGACCTCCAATAGAGCTCTTTGATGACCCCAAGTTGACCTCTGTGACCTGACGTGTCCCAGATGCCCCACATGACCTTCAATTGAGCTCGGTGATGACCCCAAGTTGACCTCTGTGACTTGACGTATTCCAGATGACCTCCGTGACCTCCAGTTGAGCTCTTTGATGACCCCAAGCTGACCTCTGTGACCTGACGTGTCCCAGATGCCCCACATGACCTTCAATTGAGCTCTGTGATGACCCCAAGTTGACCTCTGTGACTTGACGTGTCCCAGATGACCCCCATGACCTCCAATAGAGCTCTGTGATGACTCCAAGTTGACCTCTGTGACCTGACGTGTCCCAGATGACCTCCGTGACCTCCAATTGAGCTCTTTGATGACCCCAAGCTGATCTCTGTGACCTGACGTGTCCCGGATGATCCCCAATTGAGCTCTATGATGACCCCAAGTTGACCTCTGTGACCTGACGTGTCTCAGATTACCTCCGTGGTCTCCAATTGAGCTTTGTGATGACCCCAAGTTGACCTCTGTGACCTGACGTGTCCCAGATGACCTCTGTAACCTCCAGTTGTGAACCCCATTTCCAACTCACTTACCTCTCTGTGACCTCAAACTCTCTGAACTCATTTCTCCTAAAGCACCGCTTCTGGATACCCTATAGCCACGCATCTCCTGTGATCGATCCCAAATTTTATGCCAAATCACGTGAGCGTTAGCAACCACAACTCACCCAGTTGATACAAAGCTTCAGAATCAGGGAACATGCTTGACCTGGCTGTCTCATAAGCTCGCAAACCAGAAGGGCGAATGGTCCTTTATGCGTGATAAGAGTTTCGACCTTACTGACGTTTACTACGGGATCAGCTGATCGTGTAGCATTTTAAATTCTTGAGTAAAGCGGGTATTTAAGCCTTGTCGCAGCTACGTTCTGTCGTATCCTCCGACAGGCGACAAGCCCCTCTTTCCTCAACATCCCTCCTTTTTCGCTACGACACATTTTGCGACGGAACACGTTTAGTTTTGTATTTAAATAAAAAATAAATATTTTACTTAAAAAATGACTGAAAAAGTGGGAGCCATGGCCGGCCCCCCCCCCCCCCCCTGTTCCTATGCCTATGTGACAACACAACTGATAAAATGTGTTACTCTGACACGTTTCAAATGTCATGACTCATGATAGCAGTTTTTCATGACACAGGCTGGAAAGCTTAAAAGGTTTCGGGCGCCGGAGTACAAGTTTGTAAAGGAGAACAAAATCTTTTGGACCCGACTGGGACCAGAAAAAGGCCTCATTCACCGCTGTCTTTCACACAGGGCTCGCAAGAGCACCTCATGGGCTCGTAAATAGCCACACTAATCTGCATAAGAGCCCCACACCGGCTTCTTAGAGCCCTTTGTCGGCCTCTGAGGGCCCCTTGGCGGCCTTTGAGGGCCCCTTGGCGGCCTCTCAGGGCCCCTTGGTGACCCCTGAGGCCTGAGGGCACCTTGGCGGCTTCTGAGGGCTCTTTGCAGGCCCCTTACCGGCCTCTCAGGGCACTTACCAGCCTCTTAGGGTCCTTACTGGCCTATTAGGGGTCAGCAGCTTCAAGGGTCCCACACCCGCCTGTGGCCTCACACCAGTTTCTATGAAGGCCCCATAACGGCCACTGTGAAGGCTCCACACGGTGCCTCTAAGGGCCCCACACTACCACCTCTGAGAGCCCAACACTGGCACCCCTGAGGGCCCAACTAACAGTGTTTCTGAAGGTTACAAATCGGCGGCTCTGAGGGCTCAACACCGGCGCCTCTGAGGGTTCCTCACCTGCGCATCTGACGGCCACCCACCGGTGACTTGAGGGCCCCACACCGACGACTCTGAATTTTCATCAATTTGGCAACATATTCAGATTCAGATTGATATTCGATATTAAAGTGGCCATCCCACCTTAACATTAGTTTTGAGTTGAGATAGCCTAGTTTGCGGCCAGGTTCAGAAACCACCATCTATCCTGGTCGCAACCCCCGCAGCTTCGTGGTGTTGAAAAAATTTGTTCCATTCAGTTGCAGAGTGGGACTAGCTTGTCCCTATCTCTTAACCATTAACAGACTCTGATGACGTCATGAGCCCTTTGAACGCGCCCTATGCTTTCAAGCAAAAATAAAAGTCTTATGTCAAAAAAAAAACGGGTGAATATTTTTGGGTGAAACTTGGTAGATGTTTATTTTCGCTCTTTCTGATTCACGGTATATCACTTTTATGTCAATTCATTAACTTTTATGAAGGTGGGAGGGTCCCTTTAATGGTCTGCGGACTATTTAGAATTACTTAAAAACAATTTGACTATACAATTTGACCTTCCCAATTCAATGAGCATAAAATCTAAGCGCGGCACGGTCAATTTGCAGAGCGTTCCTTAGGTCAAAGTTAAGTGGGTCATGTACTGCGGACTATTTAGATTCCTTCAAAAATGATTTTGACTTCATTAATTTTAATTTCTAGCATAACTTATGCCAATGTTAAGCGCGGCACGCCCATAGGCGCGGGAGCCGGGGGGCAGTGGGGGCAGTTTGCCCCCCCCCCCCAACTCTGGGGCCGTGGAGGCGGTGCCCCCACAGCTTTGAGACGGAATACCACACTTTTTTGCAAATGTTTTCTTTTTTTGTTGAAAAAGCCGAGGGGTGAAAAATAAGTGGTGAAAAATAAAAATAATAATAAAAAATAATAATAAAAATAAAAATAAGTTCTCACCTAAAACCGGTGAGAAAACTAGATTTGGGGGTACCCTAGGTTGATCTCTATTATGGTGTGCCCCCCCAGTCGGAAAGAAGTTCCCGCGCCCCTGGGCACGCCTCACCAGCGAAGTTTTCGTTGACTTCAAATACAAGTTCATTAGCACTTTACAGTTTAGGGACTATCTCAAATTTCGTAAAAATGATTTTGGTTATACCATTTTGCTATTAAGTCAATAAAAATAAAATGTTAGCCTGCCTCTGTCTTTCTGCCTCTGTCTGCCCTTCTCTGCCCTGCCCTGCCCTTCCCTTCCACTCCTGTCAGCTCCTGTCAGCTCTGCTCGCTAAGTCAGCTCTGCTTTGTCTGCTCTGCTCTGCTCTGCTCTGTCTGTCCTGCCCTTTATCATTCTTATTTATTCATGCCCTGCCTTTTTCCTTTGCATACCGTTCGCCGCCCGCTCTGTGGACGGCGCCCGGCTGCTGGGGCTCACCGAATGGGCTATGGAAGACGAACCCGGCGTCGTCGAGAGATTCGCCTTGTTAGCTGTGAAGGTGGATGTAACTCTATTTTTTATTGTTAACCTGATTTATTTAGATTTATTTATTTATATAAATCGTATTGCCATCATTAACGTGACTCATGGCTCGTGATTGTGGTTGCCTCAGTTGTAAGTCTTAAGTGTATCGCATTTTGACAGGTCTCGACGTGGCTCAACTTTGGAGCCAGCGTGTTGGGTCCCGGCTTCCCGCCATTCACCGGCGGACCGTTCCGCTTCGTGGACCGCATCGGCCCCGCACAGCTGGTCAAGGGCATTAAGCGCTTTGTCGCTGTCTACAGCGTCGGATTCGAGCTGGTCGGGCACAAGTCGCGCTCTCCACGTGACCGAGCCCGCCCTTAGGCGACCGATGCCCGCCAACCGGCCGCCGCGCGGACGGAGGTGACGCTGCCGGCCATCGAGCGGCTCATCGAGGCGGGCAACGCTCGGATCATCGAGACACTGGAAAAGAGACTCGCCCAGTAGGAGCGGAGAATAGAGATCCTCGAGGCAGAATGTCAGGAGACAGATGTCATGATGATCCGCCGGGAAATGACATCCCAGAAAGAGGAGACCAGGGAGCTTAAGGAAAAGGTCGACGGAATCAACAGAAACCGGCGCATGTCCTCACTTATCATCACGTGTGAGGAATTCGGTGACAGGAAGCCCGGGGAGGACATTGAGCTCATGACGGTGCAAGCGCTCAACAAGCGTTTCCCTGACTTGAAATTAACGACAGGTGACATCCAGGTCGCCCATCGTCTTCAGGGGAATGGTAAAGTGATCGCCAAGTTTGTCAAACGGACAGTGAGGGACGAACTGTTTGAGCAACGGTTCGAGCTGGCCGGACGGAGGGGCGGTGCTCGACCGGGCAGGTGGAGTGCGTCAGGTGGCTGGGAGATGGAAGCACTTTACCTCAGCGAGTCTCTGACACCCGAGTCCCAGCGCATGTACAATCTGCTACTCACTGCGCGTAAACAAGAATGAGGATCCAAGGTGGCATCAGTTTTTACCAGGAGAGGCTACGTTTACTGCAGGAAGGTGAAAGGCGGCGAGAACATCCGGATACAGGACTGGTGTCACCTTCAGCGCATCGTGCACACTGCATAGCAGTCCGGGTGGGTCGCCGGTGGCGGCGGAGGCGGCTGGCGCGCCGGGCGGCGGGCGGCCGAGCGGCCCGCCCGCCCGGGATCGGGCGGTGCCGCGCGGTTCCCGGCCTGCCCGTGAGGAGCGGAGCGCCGCCCGGCCGGGACCGGCGCCGCCGCTCTCCCCGGGCGGAGCTGCGGGGGAGCCGAGCCGGCGCACGGTAGCTGCTGGTGCACCTGCACCGGGTACAGGGCCGGAGGCGAGCAGCAGTGATCCGGTAGGTGCGACACGTGACCGATGTACGGCCGAGCGGACGGGTCGGGCGGGGGCGGGGCCGAGCTCGGTCGGGGGCTCCGGCTCCGGCTCCGGCTCCGGCTCTGGCTCTGGCCCTGGGCCGGCTCTGGACACTGTCCGGGACGACTGTCAGAGCTGTCCCCCGCTGAGCCGAGTAGAGTCTGGCTGTGATCCCCTCGCCACGGGGTGAATTTGAATGTATCGGGAAGTATTCACTCTAGAGAGGGGGCGAGTACACTCATGTCCGTTCGCTGTGTGATAAATGACGGCACTTCAGGTGCGTTCCTTGTCTGGCGGGGAGGTGTGCGGGATAACCGTGAGGTTTTGGGGCAGGGTTGATTAGTGTCACTTATAAGTGGGATAAGGGTGGCAAAATCGGCTGAGTGGGGAAGAAAGACTATGATCAGGGATTTGCCCTTACATGATAAATAAGTGAGAAAGTGCATTTAAAGTTATTACACGAATGAAAGTTTTGAACACCGTGCAATGTGCATTGTTAGTAGAAGTTTTCTCTTTCTTTTTCTCTTTCTGTTGCCGGCTACTCGTGCGGTCGGCTTGAACTGATTAAAGGTATGCACTTTCATTACAGCTATTCAAGCCAGCATAAAGTGTCCCGGAGAATCGAGATGGTAACGAGAATCGAGTTGGTAACGTTGATCGCCTTAGGAAATGACCAGTGGCTCATGCAGGTACCGGTAAATGTCTATTATCATTTGATTGTTCACCTGGAGAACGGTGACGTGTCACCCCGCAGACACTTGATGATGTGGGAAGCTTGAGAGAGCAGCGGTCTCGCCGCTTGCCGCCCGTGGCCCGCCCTTTGTGTGGCCCACATGTGATATTACCGAAAGGGTATGCATGGGAAGCAGCTCCGCGTGTGTGCCAGTGCTATGCGTATTCAGAGAAAAATATATATTCTGGGTGGTCAAGCTAGAGTTTTTGAAGAGGTATCTTAAGGGATCAATATGTTCCAATACTCGTTCTAATACTCCGAACACCCGTATGTGGTCCAAGAGTTGAGTTAGAGTGGGGAGGGGGGGGGGGTGTTCACAGTTAAGCAGCCCCTCCAGCAGTGGTGCGTCCCGAGCGGGGGCGGTACAGACGCAGCTCGCCGCCCAGAAAACCGGAGACCACCACACCGGCCGGGCCGCCGAACGACAGACACGACACCGACTCCTCGTGGCCATGCAGCGTGCTGCCGGCGAGAGGTCACGGGCAGGTCAGCTCATAATGTACACGCAGACAAGACGGAGCAGACAGCAGAGCGGAGCAGAGCTAACAGGAGAGCGGAGCAGAGCTAACAGAGCAGAGTAGTGTAGAGCAGAGCTGACAGAGCAGAGCAGGGCAGAGCAGAGCTGACTTAGAGAGATGACTTATGGAGCAGAGAGCAGAGCGAGCGAGCAGAGCGCAGCAGAGCAGAGCTGACTTAGAGAGATGACTAACAGAGCAGAGGGCTGACAGAAGACAAGACACGCAGACAAGACAGCAGACAGAGCAGACAGAGCAGAGCGGAGCAGAGCCAACAGAGCAGAGCAGTGAAAAGCAGAGCTGACAGAGCAGAGCAGAGCACGGTATGGCAGGGCAGAGCAGAGCAGAGCAGAGCAGACTTAGATGACTTACAGAGCTGACAGGAGCTGACAGTCGACAGAGCTGACAGACAGAGCAGAGCAGACTTAGATAGATGACTTACAGAGCTGACAGGAGCTGACGTCGCCTTGGCACCGGCATCGAAGTTCCAGATCGCGTTGTGAACACAGTGTTAGTCCGAATGACTGGAAACTTTCAGTACCTATATGATACGAGTACAGGTATGGAAACCTGCAAAACTTTTATCTCAGATTTCTCCTTTTCGTGACCGCGGGTCAGGTCAATTTTTGACCCGCTCCCATGATAAGCCAATGGTAATTTTTTTTTGCACATAACAATCAGTGTAATACACGAATGAAAACGGCACCAATATGCTTTTCTCGTCACTCCGGATAGAATGATATGCAACATGACCTACTTTGACCTGACCTGACCACTGACTTGAAGTCAAACTGATATTAATCCTTGAAGGTCAAGTATTTTTCGTAAAGTTATTTGTTAGCTCCACCGATAACCTCATACCACAAATGTCTTTACATAATCAGCAACTTTTAATAGTGTTCGTTCTGTTCGATTTGATGAGTAAAACATCGAAAGCTTTTTGCAAAATAGAATGTAGTTGGGTATGGGTTAGGCAAACAACACGAAGCAGATAGCCTCGGTTTCCTTTCTCTCTCGATCCGAGCATCGGTTCTTAGCAGATTATCCCGTCAGTAAAATATCAACCTTTCTAAGCCCGGTATAAGCCCGATCCGCCGGAAACGCTTTGTAAGCATTCTGACCTTGAGTCATCTTGTCCGATGACCTAGGTAGTTATTTCACCACGGAGGGGCGTGTAAAATAGAAAGGCGTTGATGTCCACAAAATATCAAGAAACTTTAAAACCTGTAGGTAGTAGTTGGATAAACGTGGACAAATTAGGCTCCGCCCACTTGTCCACAAAATGTTCCTTTGTACCCGACCTCTGTCCATGGAATGATAAAAAATTCTTCTTTGTTATTTGAAGAGATTTGTGCACTCCTTTGGCATCAAAGTGTGGCCCATACTTCATTTAATGTACCATAGTAATATCTAGGGTCTCCTGAAAGGGGTTAGGGAAATATGCATGTAATTCTAAATGTCCATAAAATAACAAAAAATGCTTATGTCCACAAAATGTAAAAATACCAGTATGGGTGTTCTATAGTGTTCCTTTGTAGCTTGTAGGGAGTCATCTTGAGACTTGACAGGGAGTTGTGCTGTGCCTTTTGCACGTTAGGTATGTCCAAAGAAAAAACTTTGGGGTTACTGATGTTAGTTGTCGGACATTCGTCCACGTCTTGAGTTGAGATGTTAGTTTCACAACGTTTCGGCCAGTTACTCTCCGGCCGTCGTTACTCGTCAGGTGTTCTTTGACCCTCAGAAGGACCTGGATGTTGGTGGCGTTGCGCCGTACGCGTCAAACAGTTCGAAAGCTCCTGTAGTCAGCGGGAATCGAGCTCGGGTTTCCCCGGTGATGGTCCACGGTTGTAACCACTCCACTATCGAGGCAGATTTGACTACGGCCGGAGAAGTTACTGGCTGAAACGTTGTGAAACTAACATCTTAACTCAAGACGGGGACGAAAGTCCGACAACTAACATCAGTGATACTAACAGGCCTCGTCTCAAGCATTCAGAAAAAAACTAAAGCTTTTGGGGGTTGATGGAATGATGTGGGGAAAGAAAAGGAGAGGAGTTGGTCTAATTGACTTTGTCTTACCTGCAGACCCATATTTCATGCTAATTTGCGTGCCTACCAGCCTGGTATCAGCCTTTATCATGCATATCAACTCACCACCTGATGGCATATCAACTCACCACCTGTCACTTTTCTTAAAATTATAAAAAAGCGTTGTTATAGGTGAAACCCAAAACTACCTGGGATCAACAGTAAATTGATGGTAGTTTCTTTTCCAGTGCATGTTGTTTCATGAATATCCACTGTCTTTGCTGTAGGGTGGGGACTTTTCCTTAGTTTCAAAATCAGAAGAAAAAAAGGACTTTGAAAAAAGTAATGTGTTAAGAAGGCACTGCACCACATGCATGCCTTTCTCAGCTATATGCATCACTTATTGGTTGCTTTACTTCACAGAAAAATAAAACTGAAAATTGGTTTACAAATGGATGAGCAGCACACATTTTAACATTTTTTCGAGCAATTTATATCAACTCACCACCCCATATCAACTCACCCCGGTTTACGGTACTTCCGGCACGGCTCGTCCAGGCGCGGCCGTTCTCTCTACGCTGCAGGCGGCCGAGCTGACCTGCGTGACCCAGCCTGCCAGCCTGCCAGCCGGCCGGCCGGGCGGCCGGCCGAGTTCCCATGTGGCCCGTATTAGCGTCAGCCCTAATCGTGTTTGGTTTGCGTGCTAATCGGCCCGGCCGGCCGGCAGTGCGTGCGGGCCCACCCGAGAGGCACGGCGGTGCAGCCTATCCGGCTCCCAGCAGGCGGCCGCCGGCACAGCAAACTAACACCAATTAAAGCATTGTCAGTCGACGGCCGCGGCGGGCGCCGGCAAAAAGGGAGCTCTCATGAAACGGGGCCTGGCCGCCCACCGCGGAGACCAGATGAGTTCCGGAGAGAGAGAGAGAGAGAGAGAGAGAGAGAGAGAGAGAGAGAGAGAGAGAGAGAGAGAGAGAGAGAGAGAGAGAGAGAGAGAGAGAGAGAGAGAGAGAGAGAGAGAGGAGAGAGAGAGAGAGAGAGAGAGAGAGAGAGAGAGAGAGAGGGAGAGAGAGGCGAGAGCACTTCAGCAGTCGGGAGGGGCGGGGGCGGAGGAGGAACAGGAGTTTGAGTGACGTGCCGTGAAGCTCCCACTCCCGCCTCCCAAGGCAGCTGTGTCTCAGAGAGGCTCTTTGTTCTCTGTCTGTGTTGCAGCTCGGTCTCTGGTGTCTCTGTTTCCAGGCCCGGCCACCACCGCCACCGCTGCCAACGTCACCGCTTCTGCAGTTGTTCCTGTCACGGCGTGCACCGAGGTCCGGCATTTCCAGCCTCCAGGATCAATTTGATTGTGAATGCCACTGTTTCCTAGTGATAAGACCCTGAGCCTCCCCCGGATCATTTTGCAGTAAACTGCGATAAATGTGTCAAACTTTAGGGTACGGAACCCACACTGCATCATCCCCTATTCAATATTCACGTACCCAACGGCACGGGCCGGTTCGACCGTATCAAATTTGGGCATCGACCGGCCACCGGCATTCGCCAGCTGGATTGTTGGTGGAGTGCCACTCCTGCAGGGCTCAGACATTGAACATCCCTCCAACATCCGACAGACATTCCTCAACGGGTGGCCGGGGCCGTCCGATTCCGCATACATTACCGGGGTGTATGTGTCAACGTACACAACCGCAAGCCTGCCACAATCGAGACTTTGTCGGGAAGTGCCGTTAATATAGGTACGCACGGTTCCATAAGTTTGATAAATCCTAAACTAAGAAGCAGATAATGTTCAAGCATGTTAAACGCCAAGGCATACAACAGATGGAATGCCATCCCTCTTCAAGCAAATGCAGCGTTAAAAATGATTAAGCCCACAAAGCGCTTGGAATACCAGGAAGCAATGTTTCGTCACTTCCCATAAGCGAGCTGACATGTTCTCTCCTGGCCACCGTCCAGCTGAATCGACCACAAATCACATGAACGGCGTGCACTTATCTGGAGAATGGCCAGTCACTCGGCGAGTGAGGTTTGCAGCGGGTTCGGATAAACCGCTAACAGCGACTGCACCGCGCTTCTATCCAGTTTGCACACTCCCCCAATCAGCCATCTTTTTGCAACAGTTACGGCTTATGAGTAAACACTGAGAAATAGTAGCCTCGATGGCAACCACAAACCATTACGTCATCTTACTGTAAATTATCTTGTTGTTCCCCTCACCGACATCCCTGTTTGTGGCTGTCCACCTGGGCAGTTCGAAGTCTACCTGCCTCCAGTGTCGTCTTCCCAGTCACATGGATTCATGATCCAACCATGGACAACCTTTAATTCAGCTATTGAAGGCTGATTTCTCGGTAGCTTACTCCACATCTCGTGTCTCCCGACTCATGTTTTGCTCCCCCTTTTCATTCTTTATTTATAATACGACCGGCTCCTCTCTTTAATCTCCTGTCTCTCGTCTCCCGTCTTCCGTCTTCGTCCCCCTCTCTCTCCCTCTCTCTCTCTCTCTCTCTCTCTCTCTCTCTCTCTCTCTCTCTCCCTCCCTCTCGTCTTCATCCCCGCCTCTCCGCCTCATCTCCCTATCCTTGTCTGTCTGCACCGCCGCCGCCGCCACCGCCGCGCCGCGGCGAGCCCAGTCCCTCCGGCCCGCCGCGCCGGTCGAGCCCAGCCTACCGCACGTGATGGAGACGGATGGCGAGCCGCGCAGCCCACCCCGATTGATCGGTCCGAGCTGCCTCGAGCCGCCCGAGCCGCCCCAGCGTCAGCTCCGATCGGTCGCCGCCGCCATTTTGTCGAGCGACGACGACGGCGGCGCAGCGGCGGTTTTTGCGGCGCGGCCGTCACATCGTCACGGCGCACCGTAACGTCACACTGTGCCGACACCGTGACGGAGGCGAATGTTGCGCGCACGGGGCGTGACGGTGCCGATGCGAGCGCTTTGATCGGCACCGGGCCGGCTGCTTCATTAAGCGGCGGCTAGCGTCCGTGTAACTGGGGGCGGGGGCGGGGGCGGAGGTGGGGTGGGGGGTCGCGCACCTGCCCGCAGCTAGCCGACCGTGAAACCGCGCACCTATTATCAATTAGTCGGCGTGGTGAGGTGCTATCGTTCAGCACTCCGGGTGGGGGCGGAGAGCGGAGGGGACAGGGAGTCTCGCGCCCCGTGTACGGCCGGAGAGTCAATAGGTGGAGTCATCCCGTGCTCGGCGTCGTTGACTCGATGGACTGCGCGTTCGTGACTGCCTGATACCCCTCTAACTCACCGGATGTGTCACGCCGTGTCTGCGGCCGCTCGGCCGTCGATAAAGATTGATGAATCGATCCATGAAATGTGAACACCGCAAATCAATTAAATCCGCGTGCAGCCGGCAGCCACTTTCCGCGAACGGGCCGACCGGCTCCCGTATCGTGAACGTGAGAAAGGAGCCGTGGCCGACGGGACCGGCATTAAAAATGGCCCGTAATTCGCGTGGTGGCTACCGGTGTGGCTGCCGCTGATTAACATAGTTCGACTCATAGCTGCGCGCGGCGCGTTTTCGGCCGGGCCGGTCGCCTTCCGCACAAAAATTGCCACCGCTCGGTGCGCGGCAGTTCAAAGAGAGTGCCGACGGCCGGCGGCTTTGATGGGGAAGGAATGTGGTCGGCCGACTGCCGGTTAGGCTGCAGAGGTGAGCCCGGTGGTCCCGGTGCACTGGAGCACACTGAAGGCAGTCTGACCTCCGCGCGGGAGGCAGGGCAGTCTGACCTGGTCTGACTGTCTGGCGACTCGCAGACTGTAATCAGACTAGAACCCGTCAAAACGGTATTTTGGGTTGCTGCGCCATTGAAGGATGGCAACACAATCGTATCACTACCGGCACGGCCTGTGATTCGACCCTAAACGAACATCTGAGAGCGCCCTGGGCTCTCTTCTGATCGCCACATGTTCAGTCCAGTCGCAGACGCTGCAGTGACAGAAACGTGCGCCATGCTATAGATAGCGAACCGCTAACTGCTAAGGCCAGGCCGTGCTGGTTCACTGCCAATTTAAATTGATTGACAGAAGCGGCATCGTCGCTAGGAGTCGCCAGTCGGATGTGTGAAAACAAAAAAAACCGTTCTTTGGCCAAACTCATTACGAGTATAACCAGATTAATGCGTTGGTTTGTTGTGAGAAGATGCTACGGAACATCGGTCTGACCTGCTAGAATAAGCATATGCTGGATTAAAAAGTATGTAAGCAGTGATTAATGCGCTAATCAGAATGCGTATGCAGGTATAAGGTAGGCATAGATACCGTTCGGCTTTCATATTGGTACAAAAAGGCAAATACAGTGAAGGCAGTATTGTATAGGCAGTGAAGCATAGGTGAACAGAGAGGTAGAGCTATGAATATTTTAGACATGAAATCTCTTTCGCCCTGAAAGCAAGAGAACCTGACAGCTTCAGATCCTTTTCAGCTTCGCATCCCCACCTATAGACCTCTCCCTTCCCTCACGTCCCGCGACCTCTGCGCCCTCTCGGCTCTGTTGTCGGCGCGCTCCGTCGCCGACTTCCGCCGCCGCGATTGGCTCGGTTACCGTCGGCTCCGTCGCTCGTCGTTAGCGACGGCAGGCTTTGTCGGCGCACCGCCCGCGGCGTAATTGCCGTGTCTGGCGTGCGCCGCGCCGGATCCGCCGCGCGGCGGGGCGGCGCGCGGCAAAACAGGCGCCCCGGCGGCGCGCGGCGCGGGGAGTCGGTGGATGGTGCCGACAGCGCAGAGCGGGACCATCTCAGCAGCCGGTGAGCTCTGAGCTCACTCGCTAGTCTGGACTAAAATCCTCCGCCGCATCAAAGTTCCGCTCAATGAAGGACCCCTGCCATGGACTTTGCTCGATGCAAAGGTTATCACTCATCAGACACGGTCTTTCAACGCGAGCTAACTATCCCCATTGTCCCTATTGAATAGGGAAGTGCTTTTCCATGGCAGCATCTTAATTCGGTCATTTTTTTTAAAACAAACATTGCCAGGATTCTTGACTCAAAGAAATACACCCAGACAACTGCATTAGAAAGGGACATCTGATCCTGCAAGACACTAGGACGAGGTCAAGTGATGTGAACATACGAGTAAGCATTGTAATCAGTGATTGCATGATTCCTCCTGCTAGTGTTAACAGAAACGTAATTGGTTGGTGCTCTAATGAGCCAAAATAGCCCCGAAGTCAATGACGCCATCTCAGTTAGAAAATCCCAGAATATGTTTCCAGCCTCATTATGACCCAAACAGCCCATGAGCAGGATACGGTTACAAGGTAGGTAGTGGTTGCTGTTGTTCAACATTTTCATGGTCAGCATAAACAAGGCCTCATTGGTTCACTGCACAATAAAATCACTTCCGCATAAGTGCTCGCAACTTGAGATCATTAGGAACCATGGGAATAACGTGAATACCCGTGACGAAAAAGGAAATCAATGTTGATTACAGCTCAGATAATAGCATCAGCTAGGTAGATACCAATAAAAAGTCCGTGATAGATGTCACCCACGTAATGAGACCATGAAGAACGTTAAATAGATTTTTCTTTCAAAGCAAAAGGGAACATCTTCATTATTTCGAATCCTTTCCCAACAGATAGGGACATAACTTTTTATTGATAAAGTTACCAGCTCACCTACCTTTTAATTTTTGATCAGACTTACTTATTCTATGTAGATTGTAGATTCTATGTAGATTATATGTAGGTAACAGGTATTTTGCTCAAAAACAATCCCTTTGCCTGTTTTATTCCCGGCCGTTTAAATTGCCTTCCCCGCTACACCCCACACCGTTCCGTCCCGTCCCACCCCTATACTGTCCCGTCCCGTCCCGTTTCGCCCCATACCGTCTCGTCCCGTCCCGTTTCGCCCCATACTGTCCCGTCCCGTCCCTGTCCCGTTCCCCCGTCCCGTCCCGTCCCGTCCCGTCCAGTTTCGCCCCATACCGCCCCATACCGTCTCGTCCCGTCCTGGCACCTTGCCGATGATTCACAGAGGTAAATGTCATACGTCGCCGCCACTGTTCCATATCAATCCATCCTGGTCAACCGTTTGGCTTCCCCATTTTCGCCGATTAATATTGTTAGTAATGACAAAATATTCCGAACACGAAGAGAGAATCGGAACAAAAGATACCACATATAATTAGGTAAAAATGATTTTCTTACATTGGATTCTAGTGCAGGCTTATATCTCATTTACGAAATATGGAACACTCCAGTTCAGATTAAAACGCCCCTACCTCACCGATCGCGATTTACTCGTGAAGATTTAATCATCAAGATTTAATCGTGTCCGTTTATAACAGCACAGTATCTCGCTAAAAATTACCCACGGCAAGCGAGATCGGGCGTTAGCGTTTTTACACGTGTGTGCACTTGCAGCTAAATGCAAAAGTTTGCACAATCAGATAAAATGCCTGCGCATGACATATAGTCAAAACAGGAATGCATTGCACAAATATGTCTGAAAAATTTCCGGCTCGGCCTAACGGTCGTTTCAGACCGTGCGATTGTTCTGTCGTCGCCTGCCTACCATATCTGGCGGTGACGCTCAGAAGCCGACAGTGTCAGGCCTCGTTCAACGGCCTCATAAAAACTCGTGCTTAGCTGGGACTATAGGATCGGGAGCTGTCTGAGGTGCCTGAAGCTTGGTGTGTCAGGGAACGAGCGGTTCCTAGACAGGTCTGTCGACACAGCAGCTGTCGGCTGCCCTGTCGGAGACGGAGTGGCTGAGATAGTCGGACCTGTCGACATAGACTGCGAGTCGGGGGAGGGAACGGGTTGAGCTGAGCAGAACCGCGGAATGCATGGGAGGTGGCGCCGGTAGCCGTCTACGTCGGCGTCCAATCAGCCTCACACTTCGACACGGAATAGCCAGCAGTTAGAAACAGACATAGTTCCTGAGAAATGAGAATTGGACATATATCTTTTCTGCGTGAAGCCGAGGACATCCTGCATAGAACTGCGGGACATTTTAGATCAGCTAACATCCTTCATTCGCCGCCCAGCGACCAGATAGACAACTGCAGCCAGCTGGCAGCTTTGAGCCTTCCGTATTTAGTGAGAAGTCTTCTGCAGCCAGTACCTAACATTCTGCATCCAGCCGCAACCATTCGCTAGTCAGCCTTTACAACCGTCAGCCATCAGCTGCCAGTGCTCAGCCGTCAGCAATCGACCGTCCGTACTTCGTCTTCAGCCATCAACACCCAGCCGTCAGCCGTCAGCCGTCAGCCGTCATCCAGCAGCCATCAGCCGTCAGTACACAACCGTCAGCCGTCAGCCGTCCGTACGGCCATCAGCCGTCAGTCACGAGCTGTGCCCGGTGTCCGGGTGAGCCGCGGCGCCGACATGGCGACCAGGTGGCTCCGGGCGTCCGGGCCTCACGAGCCGTGTCGACCAGCGTGTTCAACAACACCACTGCCACCAGCGCCGCACCACGCCGCACCGCGCCGCGAACGCCGCACTTTTCCGGCGGCCATGGACGGACGTCGCCGCCGCCGAGAACGACGGGTTTCTTTCGCACGACACGGCGTTTTTCTATTTGTCCGCTCGACTGGCGACACGTTGCAACATCGTGCATTGTTTGGCAGCGCCGCAGTGCCTGATGAGCGCGCTGACAGGCAAAGCGAGCTGACCGCACTATTTTCCCGCTGTCTGCCGCGAACCAGGACGTCCTCTTCCCGGTTACCTGGCTGAGCTCGGTTCGCCGAACTCGCTAAAGCCGCCATCACGAACCCGCACAACATGCGGTTTTCGTGGCTTTACCCGGTATCTGACACAATAAAATAAACCGTGTTTCTAGCTGTTGGTGTAATGGCCTGCCCGGTTTTATCACCTGCACTGCATGCCAAGGCCGTCGCGGCCCCCAACAGGCCTGTCGAACCACTGATCCCCGTTTGATGGATGTTTTCTAACCGTCGCCTCACCATGTCGCGACCTTCCCGGCCGCCCCTCGGATGTCGCCTTGCAGCGGGGAGGCAGGGAAGGGGAGCGGACGGCGACGGAGCTGACGGCGCGCGGGACATCAGATACAGGCGCCGCCAGGTGACGACGTGACAGATGCGCCGCCGATCGGAATGTGGCGCGGCGAGGTCGGGGGAGGGGGGGGGGGCCTGTCAGGGCGACAGACCACGTGTCGCCGGGACCCGGGCCAGAAGACCCACCAGACAGACATCACTGTTGTTTACCAAGAAGTGCTATATCGAGACTCGCCGCGCAGAATCCACCGTTCATTAAAAAAATCACGACTTCTGGGCTATGACGGGAACCGGCAACTGTTTTGAATCGGTAAAGAAAATATGAAATATCGATATGAATTATATTTCAATGCATGACATCACCTAAGGAACAAAGCCGCTCACCTTGCAGAAAATGTTGCCTTCCGAAGCGCCTACTCAGCTGTTCATCGGACCTCGACCAGTCCCACTCACACAAATGTGTCATCATCTTCGCCTGCTGTTTGAGGCCGTGCCTCAACCACAGCCTGGATTAGCCACCGATCCATCCGAGGACGGACACGCCACAACAGCCGCCGTGGCGCCGAGCGGAGGATTCTACTGACACGGTACAGTGGGGAGGGATCCACCGACACGGTACAGTGGGGAGGGATCCACCGACATGGTGCAGAGAGGGGAGGGGTGTGTTGGTGGTGGTGGTGACGGTTACGGAATTGTCGATGTGCCCTGAACCTTGCACTTATCACACTAAAACATTTATCTAGTAAGCAAACGTTTTGTTTTGTCTAAAAGGCGGAGCCATAAACAGAAGCACCTCATCAGGAAAAAATCACACGAAACTACGTCTTCTGACTTCCCATGTAGCGCAGTTTGGACTACCAAAATTTTAGCATAAAATATGTACATATACCTGCCCCCACTTTTCATGACGTTTCGACGTCCGCAGTGACGGTGAACCGACTCGGCGGACTCGGTTTGGAGGGGAGGGGAGTGAGGGACATATCCGGCAGGTCTGGAGATAGCTCTGATAGGGGCTGACACCTCTGCCATGTCGGACGGCCCGCCCGCCAGCGCCTCGAGAAGGGGCGTCACCTGGCCGCCTGTCAGAGGTGTCAAAAGTGTCACTCAGTCGCTGAGTGTGTCATTCAGTCTGTGAGTGTGTCACTCAGTGTGTGAGAGTGTTCTGAGCCTGCTGGTGTGTCAACCTCGAGGATGAGAAGAGCAACTTTCGGATTTCACATGAAAAGTCGATATGACGCATGACTTCAAAAATATTTTATGACGCGGCAGGCGCGCTGACAGCAGGTAGCTGGCAGTAGAAACTGGAAGACCGTCTCTGACAGAAGGTGGGTGACAGTGGTGCGACCGTCTCTGACGGAGCACCCGATCGATCATCGGAGTCGGTATCGACAGCTATCGCGACATCGAGGACCCGATCTCGCCGATCACTGGCCCGTCCGGCGGTCCGGTCCGGTCCTCCCAGTCCGCCTTGTCCCGGTGCGGCCAGCCCCCCCCCCCTCCCTGGTCGTGGTCACTGCTTGAGTCAGCCGCTCTAACCAGGGCAAATCAAACCGGGAGCATGCCGGAAGAAGTGATCTAAATAGGCTAGCTTTTCATCAACCGATTCAAGAAATACCTATATGTCATTAAGTTAATCAGATGTTGCGCATAAGAAGCTTTAAAATGCAGCCAAAAGCAGCAAAAGGGAAGCGGCATGATAAAACAAACAGATAAGCTGTTAAGTGTTTATTTACATAACAAAAGCAAACTGATGTATACCTATTATAGGGGATCATAATTCACTATCAATAACCTAAGCCAGGTAGCACCAATCTCAACCGTATTGTCACCAAACCACAGAATTTGTACGGGGACGAATAATCACTGTGATATTCTAAGGATGCGGAAACCCAAGCACGCGTTGATATTGATGCACATCTTGCATAACTCGGTGAAGTGGCGTGACCTCATGATCTCATAAAAAGGTGAACATTTAATTTTCCACTCCAGCGCTTATCACGAGCCTGACTTCACGCCCAAACAACAAGGAAACAAAAACAATTTCAGGTTCATCAGATATTTATAAAACTCGGAATGCGCTCGTAAATATGTGCAAGGACAGGTGTGCTGTCGGCCGCTCGTATACTCCGCCTCCGTCGAGAATTTCAACCATCTGTATTTTTATGTTGTCATAGCGAATGTGCAAAACAGTTTTATGAGCCATATCGTGGGCTGTGCGCTGAGACCGCGTATGTAATCCACCGTCGGGGAGCGGGCTGCGGGCCGGCTGCCAAACGCCGCACCGCAGCCTGCCACTCAGTCAGGTGGGCGAGCAGACGGATGCGCAGGTCGGGAGAGGCGCCGGGCCGAGCTGTGCCGTAGCCTGTCGTACCGTGTCGTGTCGTACCGTGACGTGTCGTGTCGTATTGTGCCGTGATGTGTCATGAAACAAGCACCTACTGTGCCGTGTGGTACCGTGCCGTATTTGTTATATCGTACTGTGCCGTACCGAGATTTACAATGTCTTTGTATTAGACCGTGCCGAACCATATCGTACCCTGTCGTACCAATAGGTATACTATGTCACACCATGGAACGTCTCACCGAGATCCAACTCGCCACGAGCCCAACCGCAGCAGCAGCTGGAGCCCAGCTGTTCCCTCCGCTACTCCTACCCATCTTCAGCGGGGACCTGTGACCCTCACCACGCCCACACCAACCACAAACAACACCCAGCTGCCTACATGGGGCAGAGGGGCGCAGTGCCGCAGGTCGAGGGACATATCATTCCTCATAAGGTGACACCTTGCTTCGTAGGACGAGGGACATCTCATCAATCAACGGGACGTCGGAAAATACGGAGAAATACAGAAACATACCAACACACATGGCAGTCGTCGTGAGTGTGTCGCAGTCGCACCTGGTCCTAATGTAGCCGAGTATCGAGGGAAGTGGAGTTACTCTGACACAACTCCTTAGACCTGACGCATCGCACCCGTCAATTTGTCATCGATGACACCTCGGTTTGATACGGGCCCACGAACGGGTCTGTCAGCGCTATGAAATATTCATCGTGTGTGCGTTGATTGATGGTGTCTGTTGTGGATTGTAGCGGTCCAGAGGACCCCACGGACACTGGAGTCCATTAGCAGAGCCGTTGTGAGGGCGGAAACTGGTGGTGGAAGACGCAAATGAAACGTCACACATGTATCGTATACTTGTCAACCAACATCGCATCCAATAGAATATGATATGCTATTGCTTTACTTTCCCACTTCTTATTTATTACAAATTACGAGTTAATTATACACAATTATCGTGATGGACATTCTTGTTCTGTTCGTCTTTGTGCTTATAGACTTATGTGCGGACTTTTACAGAGCTAGGATGGACTAAAATCTAGTGATTGAGAAACATAACTTAATTAAGTTCAGGCAGCAAGAGGCATTGGTGCCTCTTGCCTAAAAATCCTGAAATATTCACCGTTTCTGCAGAACCATTGTCACTCAACTCTGTTGGGTAAGAGGATCACTCTATCGTCGTCCCCTGTCTGTCAGTCAGTAGCTCTCGACTACAATGGGCGGTCAGCACGTCAGTCCGCATGGACCGCGTGCATATGACGTCCCGGTTCTATATGACGGCCGACAGGTGCACCATGCTAATTGACGCGCTGCAGCTGGAAAGCTGTCACGCTCTACACGGAAACCCTACGGAGCGCCGCCCTGTCAAAGCTGCCACGAGTCGACATGACAGTACACTGGAGACATCCTGTGAGAGCTGTCACTGTGCCAGTCTGTCATGACAGCTGACTGGAGCTGACTTGTCAGGGCTGTCACGGTGATAGTCTGTCATGACAGCTAACTGGTTAAGACATATTTGACTTTGACCACCGATCACAGGTGCGTCCACTTAACATCTAAACGGAGTTGAGTTCATCACGGTCTCACGAGGTGAAGCGGCCGCTTCATTTGTCATTACCGAGTGCTCATCAAGCGTAGCCTTCTGTCTGCTCGCACAGTCAAACTGTCTTTCCATCGAACAAAGAGCA
Organism: Amphibalanus amphitrite; assembly: GCF_019059575.1. Taxonomy (NCBI): domain Eukaryota; kingdom Metazoa; phylum Arthropoda; class Thecostraca; order Balanomorpha; family Balanidae; genus Amphibalanus; species Amphibalanus amphitrite. The sequence goes on from NW_024881966.1 coordinate 221,989, forward strand.
TTCGGCGGTATGCGCCGAGCTCATGAGTACCGTAATTAATGACCGCACGACGTATTCATGTCGAGGGCGTGCTTCAGGTTCCGCCGCTGCGCCGGTGCAGTGATCGGCCCGGCGCGCCCGGCCTGCCGGCGACTCGGGGGTGCTGTCACGGCGAGACGACGAGGCGCTCCAGCCAGCCGGAGCTGCCCCCGTCCAGCTACACACTCCCATCTCCTCATTTAGCAGCCGCACCGAAAAATGCTCGCCTCGTCTCTCCAAATGAGCATCAAAGCGGCCGCGGTGGATTCCGAGCGGTCTTGGGGGCCGGTTTGCCGCTGGTCGGGAGCGCGGTCCGTCCGTCCGGCCGGGCCGATAATCACCGCCGGTCACCGATTCCGATCGCCGCTGACCGTCACTGTTTGATGAGCGTCCCTGGACGCTGAGAACGCTGGTCTTTGATCGGTTCGAGCAGTCCCCGACTAGCGAGAGGTGGTGACATTTACTGGCGAATAGAGAAACTGTAACAGCACTGCTACACCAAACCATGGTCTGAAACTCGGCCTAGACCGCGGACCATCACAATGAGAGTCAGGAGTCCGCTGACGAGAGCTCCCTGCTGCGAACAGTGACCGAACACACCACTCCCCCTGCTGGAGCGGATCACGACACGGTATCCATCCTTCGTGGACGCCCGACAGGCCGGGTCTATGGTAATAACCAACGTAGCTTTGTTCCGAGACCACCAGACGAGACCGGCGGCTAATCAGATTAGCTGCGTTGGGCCGCATCTCCAGCAGAGCTTCCATCATGCACAGCTGCACAGCTCTGTCTGTGTAACTCTGAGCTGCATTGTGGGCCAATTGATGAGCCCGCGGACAGAAGGTGGGTGGGCCCGACAGCGTCCGGTGGGGACACGCCCAAGACACTGGCTAGACGGGCGCGAAGGAGTGGGGCGCTCGCGCTGCTGACGGTCGACTCCGGACCGCTACATATTCATATGTCGCCGCCGTCGCCGCCGCCGCCCCGCTGTCTCTCTCAGGTGGGCGTGGGCCGGCAGGGGCGGTCATGAATCATGTGCGGCCTACAGCCGTGCTGTGCTTGGGTGTGGCGAGTTAATCACGACATACGACGAACTGAGGCTGAGGCCCACGCTGACCCAAATACTCTGAGAACGTTCGTAACAGTCGCAAAGAGCCCCGCGGCTTTGAAAGTCCGCCGCCAGTGACTCGACTGCTCCAGTCGCCAGTCGCCAGTCACCCCACCCCGCCGAAGCCAGTGGGACCTGCCTGGGTGACCCGGCCCCGTCCGCCGCCCCCGGCTGTGACCCGTTTGAAATACGAGCACGCCGCGCCGCCCCCCGCCGTGCCGTGCCGCACCGCCGTGCTACTGCCGCACAATACGGCGCCGAGAGGCTGAATCGACGCACCGCGAGCGCCGCCGCGCCGCTGTCGTCTCACTTGTGACGGTGCTTCCTCAGTGGGAGCGTGACTTGCGCCGCTCTGAAAGCCGGTCTGAAGCGACGGAGCTGCGCCGGGTTATTAATGAAGGCGGCGGCTCGGCGGCGCTGCCGTCTACTCGAGTAGGCGAGGTGTAGGCGAGCACCGCGACTCCACGCGGGCCAGGTGGCCAGCACAGTCTACCGTCCGGGCCGGTCCTTCCTGTCTGTCCACCCGGCTGGTGTAGCTGCCGGCCCGCTGTCCACTCCATCCACCCCTCAGACCCACCGTTCGGCCGCAGCCGGCACCGGACGGCCGCTGGCGTCCGACGTTTGTCGAAAACGACACCCGGCGTCGGCCGGCGGCCGGTGGTGTTGCGTGAAGGCCGGGGGGAGATAGCATCGGGCCAGCGCAGCCCACCAGTGCCGCAGGGACGTTAAATCACGACACCGCTCGCTCCCCCGGTTCGGAAAGGGGCGGCACGCTACAATCCCCTGCGGCGGACCGGTGGCGAAGGACAGTCTGATGGATGGCCTGGCGGACCGCCGCCTGCCGCCCCGTTTTAATCCCACCGATCGGCCGGTGCAGAGATTGTATCGCAGCGACATTGACACCGTCACTGCCAGTGGTAACCAACGCTGGTGACACACCGCGCCGAGCTACCTTGGTGGTAATGCCACAAGGTAGAGGAGCAAGAGCGGTGCGTTTGCCGTCTCCGACGTCGCTATATCCGCGATGACGGCTGACGCCAACATCCGCGATGACGGCTGACGCCGGCATGCCGCTGACGTCGACCACGTTCCCACGCCGGTGGGCGGATGACGGCCTGACGCCACTCTGACGATCCAGAGCCGGAAACGGAGCCACCATTCGGGAGTCGGCTTTTCCGTCAGCCGGCGGCCGTCCATTCCCGGCAGTCCCGACAGCGGATGACGCCATCCGCCGCCGAGCAGATACTATCGGCTCAGAGCTCTGCAGTGGAGCAGCGCATCCCAACCACTGCACGAGTCTACCGCGAGCCACGAGCTAGCAGTGTTGTTCAGCCAGGAAACGTCAAATCGCGTGACAAAACTGTTTGCTTTGTGAAAGCGGTGCCATCGGCATGCGTCGTGCATGGTCGAGGGGTTCCCATCACCTGCCGGTGGGGCCTGGACGTCCGGCCCGCCGCAGCCCCGACGGCGTTCGAGACAGGCCCGGTGAGCTCGCTCGGATGTCCCCATTTGGACGGCTGATGGAGTAGGTAGCGATAGACCGCTGGGTGTATGTCAGAATTTCACTTTTTGACTTCCTTGAGCTTATATTTAACTTCGGATGATGCAAATAACTAATAAAACATCTCAGCTGTAACGTCTGGCGCGCATTAGGTATAGCTCAGGAAACAACGGCTAATATATAATCAGGCATAGATCGTGCGGTGGACGCTGGCTGTTCGAAAACCACGGGCTGCAGCAGCTGGACGTAGCGTGCCCGAATGCTACGATGCCACAAACAGTCCTCGAATAACACCACCTCGTAATAGCCACACGGAATGCATTAAACCTCAGCCTGCATCTGAAATCGATCGGCCGAGCTCCGAGTCATTGAGACGGCGGCGTCGGGCCGGCGACGTTCCGTGCAGGCGGTCACCGTCCATTATTCATTGGCGCTAATCCGTCCACCGCGGGCGTCAGACGATTTTATGGTCGGCGCTCAAAAATGGCCAGCCGGCCGGCACCTACGGATTAGGCCGCCGCGTGAACATCGGCAAGGTCGTCAGCCGCCCCGATAGCACAGAAATATCGCCCTAAACGGTCCCAGACCGGCGCACGGTGTCCCCGAACAACATTTCCGAGAAGCGTCACCCAACAATCGCGGCGGCTACCTTTTAAATTCATGTTGCAAAACCATTCCTAGATACGAATCAAATAAATAATCCATGTTTTACTTGCAGTTTCAAACGTTCTCGCGGTGTTTCACCGCTCGCCAGTTGCCTGATGCGTCGTTCCCACACAATTTGACGGCGGTGCTGTGACGCCGGCGGTGGCCGTCACAGGCTGACGGTCCGTCATCAGCCGGTGGCAGCTGGGGCATTCCACGATAGATCGTACCAGGCCCGTCACCCTCATCTCTCAGATTTTAATGAAAATCGGTCCTAGGGGTAATCATAGGCCCCAAAGACGCCTGGCAAAATATCAGACTTCTCAGATCAAAACTTTTTGAGTTATATTGCATTACATTTTTTGAACTTCGGTATGTAACGGTGAGTTTGATGGCCTATAACTCAAGAACGGGTTAAGCAACCAACAAAAAGTAAACAACACTAAGCTTGCGATGAATCACAAATTAATATTACTATTTAAAAATTCCAAAGAAAAAATTTCATTGTTGAGCAAAAACCTTAATCTTTTTTCATTTGCCTCTAATGACTTTTGGGACCAAAATTTTTCACATTTTTATTTTTTCAAAATAATGTTCATGTCATTGCAAATCGACATGCAAAAAATTAGAAAGGTGTTCTTTCTCTAAGTTCCTCATTTTCCCGCAAACAAAATGGGTTTCGGAGGGGTTGATACGACCCCAGCACGCCGTTTCGCTTCTAATAGAGCTAGAGCCTCGCGGGAAAAATGGGCGTGTGTGCCGTTACAAGTCGCAGCGATTGGTACCCGATTTTAAGGTCTCAGGTTAACCGGTAGCGTCTGAGGTCAGGTCACGTGACTGAAGTTACGGGTTCGGTTTTTTAGTAAATAACTTCGCAAAAATGGCCTTAGAGCCGCGATTTTGGCATCATTGTGTTCGCCTAGCTCAGGTGCATCGAATGGTATACTTTTTGCTAGGGTGAGGTCAACTTAAGTAGTTGACCTCGGGTCAAGGTCAGGTCAGAGCCCCTCAGGTCACGAAGCTGGGCAAAGGGTATCATATGGCATATCATTCGATTCGGAAGGTCTTCCCGAGTCCATTGGTGGCTTTCCCGACTCTCTAGCTCTATTTGATCGGGAGTTATTGACGAAAAACTCGTACGACCCTAGTGACGTCATAAATGACGTCACGCAAGGTTAACAATGCAAAAGTAAAGCATTGGACTTTGCAAGGAGTGCATGAAATCACGATACCATGTACGTGGGATAGTTTTAGATCATTCTCGGCGCCAAAATAAGTTTTTATATTTCCCCATTGATTTATAACAGTGATGTCACGTGACCGACCTGACCTCATGTAACCTTGAAAATTCCCAGATATACAAGTTGTGAGACCTCTGGAGGACACCATGTATGCGTCCTGTAACTTTCATCTCAGACAGCTATGGTCATTGGCGTCCAAAACAATGTCAGAACCAAACAGCCTTTTTCACCCTCGCGCTTATAGGAAAGAGGGTTGAATGAACCCTCTTTTCACTTTTTCAGATGACTCAGACTTGAATTGAAATTTCAGTAACCCGTGATGTCACTAGGCAGCTTTACCACGCCATTTGTAAGCTCCCCTCCCGAAATTACTATTCGAAACCGTTATCGTGACGTAAAATAAATACATTTATAGAAAGAACACCTTCCTAATTTTTCGCATACTTCTTAACAATGAGCCAAATATTTTTTTTAAAGAAATAAAAATTCAAAAAAATTTGGTCCCAAAGTCCAAAAAATACAAATGAAAGAAAACTCGATATGTCATATATCAAAAATAGCGTATTTTTCGAAATTTCAAAAATACATATTAATCTCTGTTTCATCGCAAGTTCAATGTTATATAACATTTGGCATTTGGTCTTTGAGTTACAGCCCGCCAAACTTAGCGCTGCAAAGCAAGATCCAAAAAATGTTATACACCATAACTTAAAAAATGCTTATCTGATAAGCCTGAAATTGTTACAGGTGGATTCAGAGCCCCTGATTACCCCTGAGACCAATTCTCGTCAAATTCCGAGAGATGAGGGTGTCAAATTGGAAAAAAGTGGTACGATCTATCGTGGAATGCCCCAGCTGTCAGATGACGGCCGTCATCAGCGGCGACCTCTTATGACAGCTGTCAGCTGGCTACCGTCATCGAGCCAGGGCCGGCCCGGTCCCACAGACCGACCGGCGGCACTCATTTGGGTACGCCCATCTTGATATGAGAAGACTGCACATTTTTGTGCGCGTCGCATTTGCAGCGATTGCAGAGCGGCGATCAATAAGCCCCGGCGCGGGAGAAAAATGCGCGCGCCGCCGCTCGTTGCCGGCGTGCCGCTCGCCCGCACTCGCCGTCGAGCCGCTCGCCGGCGCCATCTTGGCCGGTGATCGATCGAGACAAACGGTGCAAAGGCAAGACGCCGACGACGGAGGGTGGGGCGAGTGGCAGAGGACGAGAGCGCAGACGGTAGAGGAGTGAGGAAGCGGGCTGCCACTTGCGCGGAACAAGGGAAAGATGAAATGGAGGAAGGGACTGAACAGTGAGCAGGTTTGCATAGAAAGATAGCATTAATTGTTCAGGCGAATTAAGTGAATGAATGTGCAAAAATATAAGAAAGTTATGATAACTAAAATTTGCATAATGCTTGGAGCTACTCGCTAATCAAATGATAAGTCTTAATCTCCTATGGTGCCTTTGACTTTTCGAGCCAGCCGATTATCGGAGAAATGAACTACGACATTCAGCCATATCATTGTGCGACTGGCGGTCCACATATGCGCCGCCTCTGCCGCAGCTGTTTTTCGTCACCAGTGTTACTTTCTATGGCAGAAATTCATATGCCGCCGTACAATGCACACTTTTCGAAAGCCCATGTGTGTGTGTGTGTGAGAGGGTAGGGGGTCGCAGCTGCGTCATAAACCAAAAGAATGGTAAACGTGATATGAAAGTGATAAGGGTGATAAGGTTAATGAAATGACTCCACACGAACACTCTCGACCGATAAGTTTTTTTTTTTTTTTAGGGAGCAAGGGTTGATAAACTGGCCTCACTATAACTGATTTCCTAGTCAGCTCTGGGTTGTCCATTACAGTTGCTTTTATTGAATTTTCCGAGCCTCACGATCAAATTTATTGAGGTGTCACGATAGGACGATATTTTTGATAGGCATGAGTAAAATATGAATCGACATGTGTTTACGTAGGTATGTACATATGTATACTGTATAGGGAGAGTGGGTAAAATAATGGTATATCTGGTGTATGCCCACTAGTGATGTCATTTTCCAAAAAATGTCTGACCGATACCGACCGAAACCAAAATTTGGGAAAAATTTCCGACCGAATACCGACCGATAACATCCCAAGCCAAAATTTGACCGAAATTTGACCGAACCTCTATTTGCTATTACTCTACCTCAAAATTTAAATATTTGGTAAATTCTGATGGAAAATAATGGGAAATGGCATTTCAGTCCAAGTTCATTCAATTCTTAGCCACTGCAAAATACATATTGTGGTAGAAGTTACATTGCTGAGGGTAGCAACACATGGACCTCACCATTTCACAGATTTAGTTGATTAGAATTGTCAAGAATCTACTGTGGTCTATGTAAGGAAGAATGCTCATTCATGTTGCAAAAGCACGATCTATTAGTATAGTCAAATGGTTGGTAATAGGGATGTTCATGACAACATTCCCTAGGAGAAAAGGCGGAATCAAAACACCACAAAACTCATCAAAACTGCTTGGAAACTTGCCTTGACTCTTGAGATGTGGTCTGAGATACTCTACAAATAATTTGACACTGAAAATCCAGCTGAAAAGGCAGGTATTAGGTAGCTCTGAGCTTGAATTTTGTCCCAAAAATGAAATGAAAATTCATTACACAGGCACTTTGTCTTATCTCTTGTTTGTCTTATCTTTACAAGAAAACAAAATATGCAGACAAAATTAATACCTACAAAGTGGCGCCAAAGTGGCGCAAAAAGTAATAGAAGAACCAAGGATTGGCTTATAAGATCCTCTCTTCCGTAACGAAAGGATGTATGTTGATGACGTAATATTTATTTATATGCCCTTTTGGTCGAATTATTGAAGGGAAATTAATTTTCTTGTAGTGAATTACACTCACAATGTTGATTTCATTAGAATTCAATATCGTGTTGGATCATTTACATCAATAAAATAATTCACGAGGCTAACAATCCAAAACTTTTTTTGCAGCAACTTTATCAGCTGGTTTAAAGTCTCTGTTATGGCGCACGTGTTTCGAAATCCTTCCTTGTGTTTGGAATGTGGAAGATTCCAGAAATCGGACATGAGCCGATGTAGTTTTTGTCAAGATTCCTATGTTTTTATGTTGTGGTCATCTAGATTTCAAACATTTGGTTGAAACCTGCAATATTTAAGGAGAATGTGGGAACACCTGTGAAATGTAAATGTGATCACTGCTAAGTGCTAAGTGCTAACTGTCCAGTCTTCAGAAACACATTTCAGTAATTCAAGTTATTTTTGTCCTTGCTTGCATTTTTGATGACTGTATTATGATTTTTGTAGGCAATACTTTTTTGATTACAGGTGAAATTTTAACAGTTAGACTGGAATATAGTTTCAAAATTGTGTGTACTTCTGGGGCCAACTGAGTCAATATCAGCCTGCTTGTAATTGTGGTTGGACAATGGGTGGCTGCTGCCTGCTTGGTGGGTTGGCTAATGAAGTTGCCAAAATGTGGCATTTGGCATTTGGGGGAAATTTTGCAACTCAATCATTAACATTCCAATAAAGTTCATTTTAACTAGGCAAAAATGGAATACTTTCACTTTTTGAAAATGGTTTCACTGGCAGGGTGACCGAAAGTGTCCGATTTTTGGGGGGCCTGACCGACCGATTACCAAATCGGTCAGCATATGTTTTCGGTAACCGAAATTTTCGGTAACCGATTGACACCACTAATGCCCACCAATCCATGGCTGGGGTGCCCCCGCCCCGACCGACCCATCACCGAACTTACCGTGCAGGCCGGGGCCCATGCCGAGCGAGCTCATGTCCTCGTGCTGGCTCTTCCTCTTGCGCGGACGGCCCTTCTGACCAACCGCCACGGGCGGGATGTAGGGTATCTGCTCGGTGGGTGAGAACTGCACAAAGTCGGGCACGGGCCCGGCCCCGGCGTACTCGCCCGTCAGCAGCAGCTCATAGTGGTGTCGGCAGTAGATGTAGCCGTCCCGCATGCCAAACTGACGACAAAAAGGCAGAAGATATTGACAATTAAGCGTTGAGAGCGCAGCATCGCTGTTACATGACACCTATATATGAGACGAGTCGCATTGTAGACTGTTCCTCATTCAAAATTGAATCAAAGAAAGACAATATTTATTTGACAAATAATAGCAGGGACACGTATAGTTTTGATAGAGATTGCTGATCAAAGCAGGCAACAATAAAACTATTTGGTAATTCAAGCGGCATCAAAGCGCGAGCCGTAACATTGTCTGTAGCGACGGCCAACGAGCGGATGCACCGATACCTCTAGTTGCTCGTGGGGAATATTTGCGTATTCTGCATAACTATGTCCTGCACGAGGCTGGTGATGAAGAGGTAACGGCTGCCGACAAAATACCACGCGGTGCGACCGGCTCTGACAGATCCTATCAGCAGCGTACCCGAGCGGCCAGCATTGTCTTGGCTGGCCGCAGCAGCCATGCATGTACCTTTTTCACGCTCCAGTCACGGCACAACACGGCAGTGCACTGTCTCTGCGGGCTGTGGCCACAGTCCAAGCGACCCAGTCCAGCAGTTGTTGAAAAATATTGTGCGAGAGCCGGGTAATGATGCGGTTTTGGGGGATCTAATAACCAGGACACCTCGAGTTGTCGTAGATGACATTTGTGCATCGCGAACAAGACTCCTGCGTGTAGATCCGTTTGCCCGTTTGCACTACTTGCTTCATATGACCCAGACGCCTCCATTGCCGAGATAAAAACCCAATTTATCAGAGTGACTTGCGCGTCCTTCATAGCGTGTGTTGAACTGCACGTATCGTGCAGCCCTTATGTCTTTCGGTAGGGTCGTGCAGAAATGTGTATGGTGCAATGGGTTGTGGTACAGCGGAACAGCTGCAATGCATCATCCGTTTTCGCCAATAACACGGATTTCAAGGAAACGTGGGCATAACCGATGCGTCGGTTTATAATTTTGCAGTGTGACACCGTAATTTAATTGATTCGTAAATATGATAAGCAAGTAGGTACCAAACTATAAGAAATATGTACAAATGTAAAAATGTAAATGTGTAGGTTATGTAAAACGCCTCGCATTAGGGTGTCGCTCACGGTAACCTCATGTGCCAGGTTTTGCTCATTAGAACCTTCCAGCACCGAAATAAGAAAGGCATTCTCATGGCGTGGTGGCTGAAGGTTTCCGTGAATCGCCTACTGTTTCCGAGTTTACGACATAATGAACACTATGCAAGTCATAAACACGAGGGAAAGAGCGCGGTCCTAGCCCGCGTCATGGCGGCCGTCCAGACAACCCGAACTCTGCACGTGGGCCTTTTAGGTCTAACAATAGCGCAGGCTGCCTCTGTTACCTAAAGGAAAATGTTTAATTGCTTAGTGTCCAAGAGACAACAGTTAGTAACAACCTTGAAGAAATATGCCGTAATTTACCCATTTTTTATGCGAAAAAAGATACACAGTTAACTTCGTCGACATGTCCGTAAGCCGAATGACAGTTTGAAAAATTCTCTTTTTGATAAAAAAGTGCCAGAGCATTCCTTCCAAAGTAAAACAGAACACATTCTTCCATCCTTCAGCCAAATTGCACACATTCCAATGCAGTCTATAGCCTGCATTATACTATAGTGCACGAGATCAGCTACATGAGGGAATGCTCTCTGATTCCCAGATGGAGAAAAGCTGCGCTGATTCGTACCGAGAACTCCCACGTCAGCGTGCGCCGCTGCCGCCAGAGTCGGAAGGACGCTGCTCTGTGACCGATCCGATAAACTCATCTGGACTCGGGTACTCAGCTGATGAGGTCCTCTTGAGAGCGGTCATGCATCTATGCATCATGCATTTTGATACTGAGGGCGGCTACAAGTCCAGCCTAATATAGGTCTGCTGAGGGCGGAACAAGGACCATTTCTCTATTCTACACGAACTAGTGGTGTCAATCGGTTACCAAAATTTCGGTATACCGATACCGAACCAAAACCGATTCGGTATTCGGTATGATATACCAAAAGCATTTGGTATTTTGTCGGTATCATGAAAATCAACTACTGCCATAAAAGATTTGAAAGCATTTTTGATAAACCTTCTGAACTCAAAATTGATTTGCTAAATGACACTGGATGAAGAAAAAATGGCAATCATGACACATTTCTCCCAAATGTATGATGTCCTAACAAATGGGCAAACACATGAGCTGCAATATCAAATACATCAGACCACCAATGTTAAATGGCAACTTATCAGTTATCAGTGTTAGCAAATTCCAATACCATGAGGATAATTATCTTACAAAGAAAGCCAATGTGCAAGACATGAACATGAATTAATGTTTTACTCACTGTATGCTGGAAAACATACTTTAACTGCCTTTCTCAAAATTTCCAAAGCATTTATTAGCAACAAAATTGACTTTGTTTTGAGGAGTCTGTGATTGATCTTGACCTTGTCTTGCTCTCCATTTCACTGCAATGCAATTACATTATCCAAAACCCTGTTTAATACAGCACTAGATTCACCATTATCATCTAATATTGAAGGCAGCATTTGTCACTTCATCATCATCCCACAAATCTTCAACTTCGCTCAACTTCAAAAGCCTCTGTAGTGAGCGATCCTGTCGTGATCCTGTGGATAATTTATTTTCTTCAATTAGTGTTCTCTTTCCTGCTCACCTCAACAGATACAGATCGCTAGCAATGTTATCATAAGCATTAATAAAATATAATTGGTTTTTGGCTTGATTCGCACACAGCAGTTTCAAAACTGAACACATCTAAAAACATTTCAATGTCGCAGCTGCGCCAAGTACCGATGTAGCTCAATAGTTAATTGAAAATAATTGAACAACTTTGTTTTTCTGGTACTTCATTTTTCAGCAAAAACGGCCTACAAGCTTTTTTGAATTAATTTTAAGATGTCAAAATTTATACAAGTAATTTTGATTTAAGTGGACTTAAGGAAAAGAAAAGAAAAACTTTATTTTATACAGCTTAATGCAAATGGCCGCCGCCTCTAAGGCCGCGCCATTATGGAAGAGATGACACGTGACGTGTGTCAATGCTTCCGTAAAATTATGGACATTTTACTTAGATTTCATCGCGATATCATTACAGTGGTGTCTGCTATCTATCAGTGTGCCTCGTAAGTAATCATTTATCAAGTTTTGTTGTGTTAAACATTTGTTTATGAAGAAAAATTGGCTGCGTCAGTATCGTCACCAATCACCATGCTACTTGGGTTGAACGGTTGAACTGTAGGTATCATGGGTTTTGTTTACATTAATGGTGTAGCCCAAGGTGTAGCTCATCATTGTCAATGGGGTCACCACTTTTGGATCATGATAACACACTTAACCCTGTCTTGACCGGACTCGAAATGAATGACTGGAATTGAAAGAACGTTTGTTGGTTCAGGCATGGACAAGTTATTGTTCTAACACCTTATGCAGATGACTTGAATCCACATTCCAGTTAAATAACTGACCTGAATATTAATAGTTACAAAATACAGTTATGAATGTTTTTTTTTGCAGTGCAAATAGTTAAGAGGTTGCCTGATTTGTTTTTGTTCCCTTATTTTAAAGTATTAGATACCTTTCAAGGCTAATCATATGTCTTGAGAAAGTTTAAAGCACATGTCTGATAATTCGCTGATTTCGGTATCTAGTCGGTATTTCCCCCCTATTTCTGAAAATCGGTTCGGTTTTGGTATACTCTCAGTGGGTTTGGTCGGTATCGGTTTGGTATTGGTTTCCAAAATTTCTGAAATTGACATCACTAACACGAACCCACGATCCGTCTGGTCACCTTTTGAGAGCGCCCCCAGACCTACCCGATCTCCTTTGGAGAGTGGCCCAGACCCACCGGCTCGCCTTCGGAGAGCGGGCCCAGACCCACCTGATCTCCTTTGGAGAGTGGCACGTTGCAGGTGATGCAGGTGAAGCAGTGTATGTGGTAGACGTAGTCCTTGGCCCGCATCACCAGCTCGTTGGAGGAGATGCCACCGTGACATCGTTCGCATCGCTTCAGAGAGAATAGCCTGTCGAAACAGAGATGGTATGTGAGTGAGACGCGAAAGCACTGGAGAATCAAAGACGGAAACATGGAGACGTAGATGGAGACAAAGAGACGGAGACAGAAACGGAGAGACGGGGGACGGATATATGGAGAAATAAAGACGGAGCGACGGAGAAATGAGATGGAGAAAGGAGAAAGACATGAGTGTGGAAAAAGAGAAGGCAAAAATTACGGAGACGCGAGGAGACAGAAACGACCACAGACATGGGCACCGAAAAAGAGATGTAGATGTAGACGGAGAGACGGAGACGAAAATGAAATGAAACGCTGTATGACATAGGAATCCCAGGAGACGGAGACGGGTGGAGCAGGACGCAAGGAAGTACCGATTCACGCAGCATTTGGTAAGCGACGGCGTCAGCGACGGAGACGGAAACTGAGACGGAAGGTGTAGAGCACCGTGTGAGTCACAGATTTGGGAGACGGAACTGACCCGAATGACATCACGATTCTTATGGCCAGCCTGGTTGTAGATTAGAGCGATAGATTATCGCTGCGGTAGTGGTTCCCGCTCGGCCGAACGTTATCAGTCTTATGAATCATTGTACAGCAAAAGTTCATGCACAATGCTATTAACTCGCACTGCTGCCGAAAAATCCAGGCTCGTGTATACCTACACGAGCCGCCGACTAGCCGCGCTTTCAGTTTCAATTAGCCGCTACATGATTAGATGCACGTGCAGCGCTCGCCGCTTCCATCGACCGGCTAATCACTAATCCGCGGCACGTGCATGGCACGTGCGCCGGCCAATTAAAGTGGCTGATTTTAGTCACCTGATACTGCAGAGATTGTGGCACATACATAGGTACAACTAATCGCGCTTCCCACGCAGAGAGACAGATAGACAGACAGACATACAGCCAGACACACAGACAGACATACATACAGAAGACAGACAGACAGACATACACGCCGTCACGCCGCAGACTGCCGTGTCACACGTCACGTCACGGTCGCGATATGGCCGTCACACGTCCGGGCAGCCGGTGGGAGGACCGGCTCTGACCGTATCTCAGTTCTGCGAGGCGCAGATGGCAGCGTGACGCCTCAGAGAGTCTGATCTCTGTTCAGCCGACACTCTGAACCTGAGACAACACCAGATAGCGTCGGCGGACCGTGTCGGGACCGGTGGTCCGAGCCGCCGGGACCAGCGACATGGTCCTGGTCTGGCCGGGACGCCGCGCCGGCCCGACAGACGGCTGGCTGCACCGCCGCCGCCAGGAATGGCAAAAAACGCGCACCGCGCTGCCTTGCGAGTGTCATTTTTGCTCGCCAGGCGACAGCTCAGCGACTTAGCGCTCAGTTTTCGGGCCCGGGTGATTTCCTGGCCGCAAAACAATCGCTTGCTGACAGCTCGGACCGAGCCAAACATAGGCCTGGCCAGTGTTTTATCGAGTGGACACGCGTCGTGACGGCGAGTCGCAGCGGGCAGCGGCCGCAGCCGGTCCGCGTTTTGGCACGGCGAACAGATGAAGTCCATCAGAGGTCTGAGCCGCTGGACGGGCGGCCCTGGCCACACGGCATATTTGCTGCGGAAGCATGGCCATACGGACGCACTACCGCGGATTACTAGCAAATTAGCTTCAACAAGGCAAGGTAACATCTGTCAGCCCACTGGCTATTTGGTGCAGATGTCGGTCGTTTAAACTCATTTTCTCTAAATTCCCGGTAGTGCAGCTGATTGGATAATGGCTAACCAGGTTTACCTGGGTAAAAACATGCTGCTAAAAATTAAGAGGCCGTATAAAGGCACGCTAAACATGTTTTAGATAGATAGCAGATCGGCTAGTGCTTTATTGTTTGGTATTGGAAAACGGCAGTCAAAAGCCTGCCTCGCACGTCTTGTCAGCGCAATTTATATTCGTTTTGACAGGCTCGGTGGTTTTGTGGCTAGTGTGATGTATGCCTGGTACGTCTCGGACAACAATGCCTGTCGTGATCTCGTAAGTCCTCCGTGCGTCATTGCCGAACAATGCTCAGTTATTTCACTGCTGAGGATTGCAATATTAACCCTCGCATGTGTAGGGGGGGGGGGGTCGGATGGACCCCCCCCCATGGTTTTTCGCGAATACCTCGCGTAAAAAGCGGCCGATCGCGACGAAACTTTCAGTACCCTCGCATTGATCAATTTTACACCTACCCTGAAAATTTCATGACCCTGACCCAAATGACCTTTGACCTGTGACCTCTTTTCCGAGACCATGTTTGGCCGGAATCGCGATTTGGCGTACGTCGGCTCGCATTAGCCGCGCGTTTGCAAGCTTTTCGTGGTTTCAAACGTTCAAACATGTGATTTGATGTTGCTCCCATGCATTAGGGTGGGTGTCAAGGTCACCTGAAGGTCAGGTCAGGTCATTGACCTTTGGTGACCTCGGGTGACCTCAGTTCACTTTTTCGAGTTTTACATGTTTCTAGGCTAGTTTTTGGAGCTGAATTCGAATTTAGCAGCCATTTGAACATTTACGAAGTAGTTTTGGTGCCTTCGTAACATGTTGCGAAGCTGTCAGAGGCGGTTGACACGTACTACGAATATCCGTCACGACGCCTACTGGTTGACCTGACCTGACCTGACCCGACTTGGTCTAAATGCTTAAAGACATCATCTGTGATCAAAACTAACACGATATTCGTGATCAGCACCCCGAAAAACCCCTTAGCAGCCACACTTTACGACTTTCTAATAGGTCCCGATTTTCCCGACTTTGGGTCATTGACCTGACCTGGAAGGTCAACCAATGACCTAGGACCTTAAAATTGGATATCATCGGCTTCCTCTCGTCACGGGCAACACGCTCGTTTTTTCCGCGAAGCTCTAGCTCGATCAGGGGCCAAACGGCAAGGGGGGGGTCCAACCGACCCCCCCCCTACACATTAGAAGCTGGAAAACGCCGCACACATGCGAGGGTTAATATAAGATTGCAAATTGTTACTGGTCGGGGCCCTAATGAAACGTTCTGCTTGCCCCTCTAAAACATATCCTTCCAGTGAATCAATAAATAAACAACAAGCAACTTTGGGGTGTGCTACTCGCTTCAGTTTGACTTTTGATTGTTTCAAGTTAGAACCACCGCCAATGCCTGTGGCTGTCGGTTTTCACACGCCCCATTATATCAAAACATCACAATGTCTCCGCGGTTCCCAATTACTAGGAAATGTATTCAGCGCGATCGGTGTGGCGCGTTTTAGCACAAAAGCCCGGTTTTAGTGTGGCTGACGGGTGCGGACGGGTGCCCGCTGCTCCCCACTGGGCGCGCTGCCACAAATTGCTGCCGTTGGCGACAGTTACGCCGCTCCATGCCGAGTTCGCGGCATCCAACGGCGCGCTAGTGGTAAATGTAGCGCTTTAGAAATTGACGCAGCGCTGCTTTTCATAAACGGTTAGAAAATAGCGGCCATTGCCAGTCAATTTCACCAGCTCTTTCCCACGAGCTGCAGTCTTCCCTCTCTGTCCTCATAAGCTCGTTAGCCATAGTTCAGTCCACCCCAAATGACGGCCCAGTCCAGTCCACAGCTCGTCAGTCCGCCCTACAGCTCACTCCCCCACAGCTCAGTCCGCTCCAGTTCAATCCACCCTCAGTTCAGTCCTGCCCACAACCCGGTAAGCTCCTCTCATCAGCTCAAGGCCCATCCCACAGTTCTCTCTCCCGTGCCCACCACCGAACACGCACCCTCCCTCCTTGAGAAGCGCCGGAGGCCGCACCCGTGCCGTGCCAGCGGGGTGCCGGCTGCTTACAATTGATGACACCACCGCCTCCCGATCGGTAGTCGGCGCGCCGGTAACCCGCTGGTAACCCGCTGGTAACCGTCGGTAACCCGCTGCTAATTAATGACACATCAGGCGTAATTTGCTTTGTAATGACACGGACCACCGCGGTTTGGACCGCCGGGGAGTCGCTGTGGTCTGGTCCGAGGACCGCCGACCGGGCGAGCTGTGGTCTGGTCCGAGGACCGCCGGGGAAGCGAGCTGTGGTCTGGTCCGAGGACCGCCGACCGGGCGCTCAAGGGCCGACAGAGACTGCAGCCCGAGAGTGGCCGACGTCCGTCCAGCTGCAGGGTGGGGCTACCGCACTGAGAGCTATAACAATTTTAAGGTAACTGGAGAATCGGGAGATCAATGATTGCTGGGTTTCCAGATGCGACCGTAATCGTAGTGCACAATTCGGGAAACAACGATTCAGAATGCAAACGCCGGGCGCATTGAATCATCCTCACAAAAGTTGACGAGCGTTGCCATTACGAAATACTTCACATTTCTAAGCGCATTCATACTCGTAAGCAAAGATAAATCACGCAACTGTAAAATACCTGCATGATTTATAACAGCAATTAAATATTATTGAATCCACAGACTGTGCAGCAAGTACCTATTTATCATCAATTTCGGACGCTATCGCAACTGTGCCTGCCCCATCCTGTTTCAGCCATGTCTCGAGTCGTCTCTGTTCGTCCCCGATCTCTGCCGACCCGACTCACAGAGCTCCGGTTCCCGGTCCCGCTCCGTCCCAGCTAACTTCGGACACGGTACGCCACGCAACGCCGCTAACGAAAACACAACGGCGGCAAAGTCAACATCGTACGGTCTCGGGCGCGCCTCCCGAACGACAAGGTCAGGGGGCACGGCGGTCTACCGTCGCAGCCGACCGAGCGGCCGTGGCGCGGCGGGCGTCGGACGACCGACCAGCCGGGGCACGGCGCGAGCGTCGGACGACCGACCAGCCGGGGCACGGCGCGAGCGTCGGACGACCGACCAGCCGGGGCACGGCGCGAGCGTCGGACGACCGACCAGCCGGGGCACGGCGGGCTGGGGTTGTGCCGCGGTCACGCCCGTTCTGGGGTGGGCACTAGCTGTCTTGACCGCGACGCTCGTTCTACAAAATGAGGGCCGTGCTGTGTTGACTGCAGGCCGTTCTCTGATGAAGCCCGTTCTCAGGCAGGCGTTGCCGTGGATGACGCTTGTTCCGATGTGCGTTGTGGCTGCGCCCTGCGATGACGCCCGCTTTGAGGCGGTCCATGCCCCCGCCTGGTGCGATGCGCCGATACACTCGTTGGCACGTGTTCCCGACCGACACAGTGCGTGCCGAAGGGCGGGCGACGCCCGTTTGGTGGTGGATGTCAGCAGTCATTTTTCTTGCAAGTGTCATTAGATCGACTCCGATTGACCAAGAGCGTCAACCGCAATCGGGCAGAACATTTATGATTTTGACACTGTCATGTGCATACGTGGGAGGGCACGCGCTGCTAAAGGAATGCGCCCACTGCCAAGTCTTCCGTGCTGCAAGCAGACGTGACGTGAGTTATTGCAGGGCGCCCCGATATAAACTTAGCCCAAAAACCAAACACGGACGGCTGGGGTAAACACCTGTGTGCAGAAAACGACTTCGAATTCCGGCCTTAATGGCATCACATAGCTGACTGAAGTGGACCGGACACCGTTTGCCAATAAAGATAAGCCCGTCTGATTTGTCGTGGGGTTGGTATACCGTTCGAAGTGCAGTTCGAATCGGTTGGAAGCACGTCGCCGGTTCATACCATGCCATATGATGTCACTGGTAACCCATTTAATCGGCGCGTCTCAGACGCCTGTAAACACAGCCGTCCCCAGAGTAATTGCTCGATACGGCGTGCCTGGTATTTGGCGAGAGTCTGCCCACCCGGGCGTTGACGGTCAGTTGGCGTTCATGCAGCGGTTGGTGGCGAATCGACACGTCATAACCAGTTATGAAGCCATCGGCGTCTGTGGTCGGTCAAATTTGGCTCTCAGTAACAACTGTCTCAAATTCATCCCGAGGTTTTCTTAGAGTAGGTACTTGTTCTTAGTTTCGTGATAATACCCGTGGAGCTTTTGTTATGTGCCCAAAATACTAAAGAAGTACACTACATCTGGGATACGATTATTTCAATATTTCATTTTTCAATGAAATGAAATCAACATCATGAAATCGATCGTTAAATGTTCTGTATTTCTTCAAACAAATCTCAAATTACCACCACTAAACATGCCAACTACGATTTCCCAGTCGGCGGTGTCCCCCCCCCCCCCCTGACGAGTGCGTCAGTGCGCCAGAGGTCGTCTCACCCATGTCGAGCCCGCTGAGAGGTCTCAATGGCGGCTCTGGCGCACTGCCGGCCCTCTCCCGGCGAGTCAATGGCTTTATTCGGCCGGCCACAATGGGATCAGAGGAGGCGGGCTGCGACCGGAATGCATTCACGACAGGCCGGGTATGTAAAGAGGGCGTCGTGTCGGCCATTGTGCCCGGCGGCACTGCGACAAAAGGCACGTGCCTCGTTTCCAACCGGACGGTTTTGTTAAAAAGCCGTCCAAACCGCCCCAGCTTTGTTAGGGCGTGCGGGGTCTACACAAATTGTACCGGGGATCGCCGAATGTCTGTGAGAATTATACAGACAGCGGCACAAAAGGCACGCGGCCGGACGGTCGTTTCGGGCTAAAAAGCCCGTGCCGTGAGTGGTGACATGACGTGGTGAGGAGGGAGGCAATGCTGCATGCGGATGTGAACCGCTCGATGGAATGTCATCGTAAGGGATGCTCCAGTGGCAGACCGCAGCTCAGAGTCTGGCCCCGCCCTGTCCGTGAGCCGAGAGCCACTTCTGCTGGCATACCTATCACCAATAGAAGCCGGTCTCATCGAACTCAACAGCAGACATTCCTGTGGCTATCGCGCTCTATTGAAAATGCATCTCACGGAGTCATTTCTACTGCTTCTGCAAGGCGGCGCTCAGAAGCGGCGCGGTTTGAACTTGAGGAGTGTGACTCGGCAGCCAGTGGTCATCCTGGTCACCTCGGGAGCTGGAACCTGAAGGACAGAGGACGGCTGGAAAAATGGACCGCTGCAATGGCCAGTGCATGGCCAAACTGGCCATTGGCCAGCCCGTACCTAAACTGGACAAGTGGACAGGATGGAGGACTGCTGGTCGCTGGAAGGAACCGCTGCACCGGCCAGCTCGCTGGGTCCTGAGCTAAACAGAGGACTGTTTATCATTATGTTGTGCTTAGCTGGACTGATTGAAGTGGGTAGCGGACTTCAGTAGCGGCGGAACCTTCAATAAAGAGGGAGAGGGCACTGCTGACTTTTTGTCCCATTCTTTCCAAGCAACGCCCGCTAATGGCAAAAATTAAAATGGCAAAATCAAGGGGGCACGGTGTCCCGGTGCCCTCCCGTTCCGCCGCCTATGGTGGACAGTTGGTTCGACCGAATGCTGACCAGCTCCCCGGCGCCAGAGCCGGACAGAGGACTGCTCGAAGGCGGCCGTGACGAGGCCAGAACTGGAGCGCCGCCGCGCCACCGCGCCGCGTCACCTCGTCCGCGCCATTATTGTCGTCCAACCAGCCGTGAAATCGTCGGGTCATCCCCCCTCGCCGCTGCCGCGACCCTGCCGCCGGCGGGGGGGGGGGGGGGGGTGAGCGGAACCACGGCAGTCGTCGGGCGCAGAGGGGCGCCGCCGGAGCGCACTGACGGCGTATTTTTGAGCGCTGACCCGGTTAATAGGGGAGCTGGAGTTTATTGAGATGTTACGGGATTAGTGCCGGTGAGGGGCCGGCCAGGGCGGATATCCGCACCCGTGTGGCGTGGCATGGAGCGGCGCTGTGACGACAGATGTCGACGCACCGGGGGGGGGGGGGGATACAACGGGCAGCAGTGAGATCCCGACGGGAAAACGGAACCGACAGGCGATATAAGGGAGTGAGGGGAGGCCGGTTGATGGTTACATGACAAGGCACGGTGATATAAATTGTAACATTCGCAGCATTGGGAGTAGTAGGTAGTCGAAAACATTCCTGCGTGAAATGATCAAGAATAGATTAATGAATTAATTTGGCAAATAAAAATATCGTTTGTTATGCATGTAGACCTAATATGCTACAAATGAACCAATATGCTCTAACGCTGCATCTGTTTTGTCGTTTTGCGAAGCTAATAATTGCAGTCACAGATCAAAATAGCATGAAACACAGAGGTGAGTGGTGACATACCGATTTACCGCCTGTCTATAGTGAACAGCGGTTGCAGGTGTGACTGCACAGTTACAATGCAAAGGGAGGCCCGCCGGTTACTCTATTGTACGATATTGTACACACAACAACCGACGAGCGGATGCACGTTGCAGCCCCCCCCCTCCCAGCGCAGCAGACGGCGTGTGACATTTCCGCCCGCTCTGCATTCGTCCGAAAACAAAGCAGGTGTGACCCCCGCTCGGGCGGCTGGTCGGTTGCCGTGCCCTCAGGCGGGTGATGCAGCCCCCGATGCGGTGATGCAGCCTCTGATCCGCTGATCCCGTCGGGACCACACCTGCCGGTCGGTGGACGGACGGACGGGTGGCGTCCGGCCAGATTAGCGCCCTGACTCCCCACCACCGGAACAGTGCAGACTGAGAGGGTGACGACTGACGTCAGACTGAGAGGGTGACGTCAGCTGCGACGGAGAGTGCTGGAGCGGAACAGGGCTGGGAACGCTGGATCTAAGGAATATTCCATAGGTGCATTGTCAGAATTGCCCTCAAATCGATCCCGGCTGCGTTTGTGAGGACAAAGCCGATATGAATAACAATGACATCACTAATAGGCTACCGGATAAGCCGATGCGAGAAGTCTGTGGCCGATGATATTATTTAAAAAAAGAACTGTCAAAACAATTACCAAGTTTGTCTCTTTTTGCATGCAAATAATGATGCAAATGGTTTTGGTGCTAAGCGGAAGTTTCACGTTATGCCAGAATGTTTCGAATGACTAATTTGACTAATTTGACTACGACTGACATCGAGCACCGAGACACCAAACATCAAAACACCTTTTAAATATTTCGATGGCTAAGTGCCATAAAAACAGTTTATTTTTACAGCAAATTCACCGGTGCGATATACCAAAAATTACTCGTTATTTATACAGACAAGCTTTTGGACACATAGGCGGCGGAACGGGGAGGGCACCGGGGCACCGTGCTCCCTTTGATTTTGGCATTTTAACATTAGCCCTATGGGCGTTGCATGGAAAGAATGGGACCAAAGGTTGGCAGTGCCCCCCCCCCCCCCCTTAATTGAAGGTGTTCCACCGCTACTGTTTGGACAAATTTTGAACATTATATTTTTCAATTAAAAATTCAATGGCCTTTGTGTGTTCATGGCTAAGAAAGTATGCGGGTATCTTTCTTATCGAATTGGTCTCAATAGTTCTTATTTCTTACCAAGAAGTTCAAACCACTGTGAAAAAATCCTGCAAGCATTCTAATATGTGGAAGATTTATCTGTCTGCGGTAGTTTTCACCGCGATTTTTGTTGGTAGAAGAGAACGCGAGGTATGCACCATGAGTGCAATGACGGATATCTGCAGCACTGGGCAGCACGGGACTTGGACGCCGACCACAGACCACGGCTAAGGAGGGGGAGGGGGAGGGCAGACCATGGCTAAGGAATGACAGACCATGGCTAGGGACGGTAGACCACGGCTCGGCAGACCACGGCTAGGGCAGACCAAAGCTAGAGACGGCAGACCATGGCTAGGGACGGCAGACCATGGCTAGGGACGGCAGACCACGGCTAGGGGGCAGGGCAGACCATGGCTATGGACGACAGACCATGGCTAGGAAAATATGTACAGAGCTGGGGGACGGGATACCTCGGCTGGGGCCTGGGGAGAACGGACTATGGCCTGCGGGGGATGGCAGACTACCTTTGGGGGGAGGCAGTCCATGGCTAAGGAATGACAGACGGTGACTAGGGGTGGGAGACCTCAGCTGGGGTCTGGGGGAGGCGGAGCCACTGCCGTGTGCGAACAGACTTTGGCCGCACTGGACAGACCGTGTAGTCGGAGGAGCGTGTAGAACGAAGGCCTCGGTCGGGGGTGGGATGAGGGATTAAATCCTGAACTCATTAGTCATTAATTATTGTTGGATGCTGGGTCATGAACGATTATTTGTTCTAGTTTATTAAATCATGTGCAGCCGGTTCTGCCACATTATACAATCAGTGGATCATAGAAACAAATTGCAAACTGACAGTGATTTGTAAAGGTGACTTATTTAATATCTTCTTGTTAGGAGAAGGCATTGCTGGTCAACGAATATTATCACGTTTTGGTTTAGCAGCACTGGTTCAAAGAAGGCATTGATTTAAACTGTGGAGGAGGGGGGGGGGGACAGAAGTCATTTGTTGCCTGATCATGACAAACATCTGTCTACCTATACCTCCATAGGATTTCGAATGAAGGCAGATTATTTTCTCATAAAATGTAAATATGTTTTCTGGAATAGGTCGCTAGCCTACATGATCTCACATTTTAGCTCCAGTTTTCTCGCACAGGCACTTTTCTTGCAGAGGAAAGATCTATGAAACAGCTTATGCTGTCGAGAAGTTGATGTAAATATCACTTGCCCACCTCACGTAACTTGATAAATGTGACACTAATGCTGCATATATCTGTTAAGAAAACGAAGCTTACTTATACATCACCATTATGTTCGTTTGAGCCATAACCTCAAACAGCTGAGTCTTCATTTTCATCATTTTCATGTGAAGGGAACTGGATTGTGAATGCGGATAAATGCATCAATTATCCTGATAACGTCATCACAAACAATGAGCGTCAGCCACAATGGTCTCACGTGAGCCGCACAAACCAGGGCTGGGAGGAAGGAGCCACTGGCACAAGGCCGCAGCAGGGCTGGGGTGACCGAAGTGAGGCCACACGGATGTTTTCATAGACGCTTATATTATACAGCGTGCAGGGTGCACTGTGCAATGTGCTTGGACAGATAATGCAGCAGTGGAAAAGTGGTGGATGGAGCAATTTTATTATTTCTGCTACTAACCCTCAAATGCATTTATGTCCAGTATTTAAATGTTTAATAGTATGGCTATGCTGCTATGTTCTTGTTCATACAGTCCATTTTCTTGTTGACCGTTCTTAACTACAGGGTGATCGAAAAAAAGTGTCACCCCTAATTTAAAAGCCATATAACTCGCGATTGGTTGGTCGTACGACTTTGCGCCAGGCAGCATTGGAAAGAGCATACAATTTCCTTTCGAATGGATGTAAATATGCATGGTTTATGCCGCAAACGAAGATGTAGCTATTCAAAAAGTATGTTAAGGACGCAATTTGGCGTGTTCAAAAGTTTGGTTGTGCAAATTTGTACTTTTGACAGAGTTTTTGATCTGACAGCTCACGTGACAGCTCACGTGAGCATTTTTCTTAACTGTTCCATGGTTACCGCTGCATAAAATTGATAATCCGGTAGTGCAGGTTGTCGCAATGTTTCGCTAGTTACCGGCGAATTTGTGAATAATGAGGCCGCATGTTTGCAAGGAAGATCTGATAAGGTCTTCCTTGTCTAAGGTCAGCTGAGAAACGAGACTAAGGTCCGCTGAGAAACAGTCTGCAGTGAACAACATACACTCCATGTGTAATGTGTACACTGAAAACCAAAATGATTCTCCTGATGCCCTGGTCATGGGCATTTATACCCGCATGATTCCCTTTTGATCCTTAGATTATACCCATTTTTTCATTCCCTTCGATTATGCGGGCATCACAGAGGGAATCCGAGTCCCCAAATATGTCCGTAATACTCCCATATTATACCAGTGGCGCTGATCCTCTCAATAGAACGTAAATATCACCCGATTAGAACTGTAATACTCTCCAATGATTCTTAGCTACGAGAATCATTGAAGAATCAATACTGTCTCGCGATTCCCATTTGACTCTCTCATGATTCTCCAATGATGTCACTATGATTCCCGGAAAGGGCATAACTGCCATTTTCTCGCCGCCATGACAGTTTATAACTGTGAGGTGGAGTTGACTGCGTTTCGGGGCCTGCATTTTTGGGCATTTAAGTGTGTTTTTTAGGTCTGTGACTTTCGCAAGCGAAGTATTTGTTCCTATTGCACTCTTTGATATTTCTGACACAGTGTAAAGGCAATATTTTCCTAAGAAACACAAACAAAATCCATCTTTATGCCATGGATGGACTGAGAGAGAGAAAGAGAGAGGTTGAGCTCATCGCTGGGAAACCTGTCACCAGGTTTGGACGACCAGCCTAGGTGACTTTATGAGGACAATCTGTGAAAATACATCTCGCAGTCGAGGTAAGGACGAACTGCAGCAGATTTATAATATGTTTTTTGGAAAAGTGTTTTTATTCTGTATTCTCTTTTTTTACCGCGCCGTGCTGGTGGTCTGAATTTCCCTTGTCGTGCTGGGGAGTGGGGGGGGGGGGGGTGCGTTTTCACCCCTCCCCCGTCTAATTCGCCTCCTGGGCCACGTAGCGACACGCGGTAAGCGGCATTCAAAAAAGCGTAAAAAATATGAAAATACTTCGGTCATTTTTAGGTCAGGTAACCAGAGGTCATCAAATGTCAAATTTTATATATTTCAACAATTTTCGAAACACCCAGCGCATAACTCGGGAACCAATAGAGCTACAGCGCCGGGGAAGATCGCATTCGATACCTCTTTTACAGGCCTATCTGAGGAATGTTCTCAGATTTAACCTCAGATCAACGGATTAGCCTCCAGAGGGCAAAACTCCAAAAATAGCCGTATTTACGAAAAAACAAGTTTTTCGGTAATTACTTTTGACTCAAATAAGTCACGACATCAATTTTACCAGCATCGTTTTCCTCTCGTCGAGAAGCGTCGAATGAACTATAAGTTGACCTGGAAAGGTCATTTTGAAAATTTGACCTCAGGTCAAGGTCATGACCTGACCGGAAAGTCATGGTGCATATCAGTCGATCCGTATCGTCGAGCTGAACAAATCTGACATGTTTTCACCGCTCTAGCACGTCTCTATCAAAAGCTATATCTACTAAAAATGCTGGTGACCTTTAATGACCTGATATGACCTCAGGGGTGCAGAGAGGGGTCATGTGTACAATTTGCAGATTCAGTGTGTCATATTTACTTACAAACCGATGTTTGTGAGTGTTTAGAACGACATTCGTTCACAGGGGCGCGGGAACTACTTTCAGACTGGGGGGGGGGGGGGGGCACACCATAATAGAGATCAACCTAGGGTACCCCCAAATCTAGTTTTCTCACCGGTTTTATGCCACTTATTTTTCATTTCTTGGCTTTTTCACCAAAAAAGAAAACATTTGCAAAAAAAGTGTGATATTCCGTCTCAAAGCTGTGGGGGCACCGCCCCCACGGCCCCAGAATTGGGGGGGGGGCAAGCTTCCCCCCTGCCCCCCGGCTCGGCAGGGGTGTGTCATAATAAGGTGTGTGTCATGTTGAGTTACGATACTCATTGTTCTCGTTCAGTCAGCGGTGTCCGATCCCGTTCGGTGAATTTCGTTTCACGTGAAAGCCGCACATTGACTGGTTTTTGAGCCCATGGGGACATGATTTGGAATAGAAAACAATCATGAATAAAATCAATTGAAAAGAAATTGCCTGCTCTTTCCGATGCTGCCTGGCGCGAAGTCATCCGACCTACCAGTCGCGAGTAATGTAGATTTTAAGTTAGGGGTGACACTTTTTTTCGATCACCCTGTATAAACATCTTTAAGAAAAAGCATGAACTTTAAGGAAACGGTTTATGCTGGTCTAATCCCTATTTACCGGCTTTGCAAATATCGTCAATAGAAATGTTTTTCTTTTTGTTCACGGAGCCACTGAATGCACAAAATGTATTGAATGCATAAATTATAAAGGCATATCAAGTATAATTTATTTTTGTTTAGCTTCAAAATTATGTTTTGTTAAGTGTGGTAAATGGTGGTCCATGTAAATCTAAATTATTATACATCTATCCGCTTTTATACACCATAAATGTAACCGACAAGGTGTACTATTATAGTAGCCAGTAGGTACTAGTGTATCGTAGTAATTTTGGCCCTAATCTGGTCAACCCTTACATGCACCGGGTCCGGATAAATTATTACTTACGCCCAATTGATAGATAATAAAGCTCAAACGCTTATGGGATGAAGTTACCTGGAATCGTCTTCGAAATATCTGCAAGGCATAGGTATTAGGTAAACTAGAAAAGTAATACTTCTGCATTTCAACCAGCCAAATGCGTCTGTCGATGAACCGATTAGCAAAAATCTGTCAGCGTGAATTCCGCTTGAACAAACCACAATGGAAAACATATTTTGTGCTGGTTTGCCCAATGAGTCTGCGTTGTTCGCCCGTCACAATGGTGTCTGAATGCACATACGGTGCACACTGCACGCGAAACGTGTGCACGTTGTGCACTCACCGGCCCTTCACAAGCACAGCCCGTGCGTGACGGTCAGTCACTCGGACAGTGCACGTGCATGACATGTGCACGGGTTCACCAGACGCATAACACGGCCGCTGGCGGCGGCGTGCGCCTGTTGCCGCGAGGCCCAACCGTGCGCAGTGGCTGGACAGGTTTCGCTCGGCTGCGCGGCGCGACGGTGCCCCGTGTGTCGGCTCGGGATTTTCGAGGGGGTTATTGAGAGTGGCCGCGGGCGGTCCTCATGGCGACGCCGCTCGCCTCGGGGGGCTGCCGGTCCGGTTCGGTCCTGGTCCCGGTCCCGGTCCCGGTCCGCCCTCCACGGGTGTCCCGGGGACAGGCTGCTTGTCCCGAGGGCTCTGTGTTAGACACAGCGTGATACCGCGCCGGCCGCGGCCAGGGTTAGCACCGGCCCGCGAAACAGGGGGACAGCAGCCGCCACAGGCCTGCGCATGACTCGGGAGGGTTGGAATGGAGAGCCCGGGTGAGCCGTGGGTATGGGTAGCCTAGCGCGAGCTGTAGAGCCTAGAGGAGCTATAATTTAGCTATTAGGTCGGTCGAACGACGGAGGAACGTTTTGTCTGAGCCGCTGAGCAGCTTCATCATGATCAGTTGATCAGTTCGTGAAGTTACATATCAAGAGCATCCGACAGCCACAGAGGCTGAATGCATTTGGGAACGTCTTGGCTTGGAGCTTGACAGACGCGCCACTATGCCTGCACTTTACCATATAACTCAGTCTCTCTTCGAATGGCGATGAAGACATGCAAACGCTATCCCGACCTGCAATGAGGCTGACGCTCACTTCCAAGAGAGCAGCATCACCAATTTTCGCCGATTAGGTTCGAGAGCTCCGCTCTAACGGGGTCACCTCCAGCCGCTGAAAGGTCGACCCTGGGCCTCGGCATCATAGCCGGCCCTGGGAAGGCCCTAACGGCACCGGGCGGCCCCCGCGGCGCACTCAATTGGAGCGATGATGGATGGTGCGCCGGTGGAGCCTGCTGAACTGGGTCTGGGAACTGGGAGGACCACACTGGTGTGGCTAGCTCGAGAGGATGATCAACGCTTTATCCAGTCCGGGTGGAGAAACGGACTGCTTCCGAGTCGGGAAAACCGGGCGCTGAGCAAATAATAACTCAATTCATAACCAAATGTTCCAACGTTAACGCTACTGCCAACAATTTGTTGACATTGTTGCAGAGTTGTAGCTTACATCCCCCCCAAAATTGTTTCAAAAAAGCTAAAAGGGGGTGTACTCACATTTCAATTTATCAGCGTGTCATTCACGCCTAGATAAGGAACTCTGTGAATGTGGTTCATCCGGGTAGGCAACACTGACCACCACCCTAGTGCGAAATAAATGATCACCTCTTATGCAATAGCTAAATAAATATGGCCGGCCGACCCTTTGAAGGGCCGCTCGGCAGTCTCGGTCGCCGGAGTGTTTATCTGCCGTGACCGCTCGGGCCGGCTCTGTGCCGGCGAGTGCGTGCTGCAGTGGCAGAGGTCTGTTTATCCCGGGTATCGTGTGCGACCTTCCGGCGGATACGCGGCCGAGTGCAGGGCGCGGCTATCGGGTGTCAGTGACACGCTACATGACCCGGCTATCTCGGATAGCGGCAGCGGCCCACCCACCTGTAGTAGTCCTCCTTGCAGTAGATGTTGCCGTCTCGTGTGAAACACGTCAGGTCGCCGTCCAGCGGCAGCTTGCACTCGTAGCACTTGAGGCAGGCGCTGTGCCACGGCTGATCGACGGCCAGCAGGTAGAACCTGTCGGCAATCTGGCCGCGACAGCCGGCGCAGTGTCGGGCCGCGCCGGCCGTCTCCGTCGCCGTCTCCCGGAGGAGACCGGGCCGGGCGGCGTCCGGCCCGGTCTCTGCGCCGCCCACAGCCAGCCTGGGCACTGCAGGTCACTGCAGGTCACCGACGCGCTCACTGCCGGTCACTCCTAGTTGACGCTGTTCACTGAAGATCAATGCGGGCCGCTGCGAGTCGCTGCGGACCACTACTGATCACCGTTGTTCACTGCGAGTCACCACTAGTCTCCGCTTGTCACTGCCAGTCACTACAGTCACCGCCGGTTCACTGCGGTCACCACAGTCACCACAGTCACTCAGACGAACCGCGTCACCGCCCAGTCCTTGTCCCACCACGCGCACGCACACAACAGACAGGTTCTGGGGCGCGGGCTCGGCTGGCCGGCCTCGGCCAACTGGTCCGGCAGGTCTGCCGCTGGTCGCTGGTCGCAGGGCGCTGGGCGCTGGGCGCCCGCTGGTCTAGTCGCTGCTCACACCGCTCGGGAAACCTCTTGAGGTGCGATTGCAACGGTGCGGGATAATTTCTGACAGCTTTGACTCCTCTGGCTGTTCTGTTGTTCTGGCTGCCTGCTGCTGGTCTCTGGTCCTCTCTCGTATCCAAGGGCCTCCTCTGGTGTCTTCAAGTCTCTGCTGGCTCCTCTGGTCTCGGCTGGTCCCTGGTCCGCGCCGGTCGGTCCGGTCGCGTGGGAGCCGCCCCGCTGTCGGCCTATCTGCTCCGTGGATCGACCTGGAGCGGACGACGTCTCTGGTAATCACTGGAGCCGATCACTGCCACCGGCTCGGCCGTATCGGACGCAGTGAACACGGGGACACGCGGATACAGGGACACGGTGGATACATGGACACACGGACACAGGGACACAGAGACACTGCCACCGGCCCGGCCGTATCGGACACGGTGGACACAGGACACGGACACAGGGACACGGAGAGACTGGATACAGGGACACACTGCCACCGGGTCCGGCCGTACCGGGAGCCGGCGGCGGACACACGGACACAGCGGATACGGGAATACGGGGCACTTGGACAGATGGACACAGGAATAGGGAGAAACGGGGACACAAGGGGCACAGGGAAACAAGGATACACGGGGATACGGCAGACACGGTGAGAGCGGACACGGGGGACACACGAGATAGAGGGCGAACTGACACGGTGATATCGGACACACAAACGCAGGGACACAAGGACATGACAAGAGGGGGCTTTAGGACACACGGGGCGGGAGCACACAAGAGCGGACGCAGGGACACATGGACACACTGACAGAAGAGCATGGCGAGAGACGACACATGGATGCTCGGGCACGGCTGTTATGGACACATCGGCATGAGAGGAACGGACATACGGGCACAGCACGTGCAAACGGTCGGACACAACACGTGTGGATAAACAGACACGAAGTCACTGATACGGCAAATACGGACCCACGTGATAAAGCATGATGACGATGAGGCCAGGGATAACGTGTGCAGCTCAAATATGAAATACGGACACACTGTGAAGAAGCAGGGGCAGAACGGCAGGGTGGCACACATAATCGTGTGGTGATGCTGTCTGGTGGGTCCAGCGGGATACGCAATAGTATGAGATGCCTGAGGGTGGAGGGCAGAGCTTAGGGCAGCTATGGTCTCAGGGTAGGCTTGCCGGTCAAGGACGCTCACATGCCCTCTCACAAGGGGGCCCACAGCCACATATCTACACATGCAAGCCCGGCACTAGCGCGCAAAGGTGACTCTCAAACCTGTTTGGAAGATACACAGCTGATTTCAGCCCCACCAGCACGTTCACGGTCACACAGCAGATCACGTGGTTTGCGGAGCCCTCCACTGAGCCGCAGCGGCCCCCTTGCTGCCACGCTGGGTCGGTGGTGACGTCGCAACTCACCAGACCGTGCAGTGTCACCGCGCTGCGCCCGCCGCCGCCACGCTTCCAGCTCGTCTCGCGGGCCGACCGCCGCCACCGCCGGGCGGGGCCGATGGCCGGTCCCAGCTGATAGCCCCGCCCCCGACGGACGGCCGCCGCGCCGCAGCCAATCACAGCTCGCCGCGACGCCGCCCGGAGAGCTGATTGGTGGAGACGGCCGGCGGAGGCAAGACGCGCTGACGGCGGCGGCGGCGACTGCAGCCATCGAGCGGGCTGCGCCGGCGGCCGGCGGCCGCGCCGCCGCCGGCCGCCGCTCCGAGTCTTTATCTCGACGGCAGCGGTCAGAGCCGAGCCGAGGGCCGGACTGTGATGTCGTGATAGGCCCCCGCGGCCCCTGTCCCCACACAGGCTATCGCCGGCCGGCCGGCCGCAATAAAAATGACCGTTTTGTCACCAGTCTGTATCGATCGGCGATCTAACCGCCTGCATGACGGCTTTCCCATGACGGCAGTTATCGGTGGCTGGATTTTTAGCGACTGTAAATTCGCTTTGACACTTGGCGGTGGTAAAAGTGTCGGCGCTGTTTTGAACACTGTCGGCGGAGAACGGGCTGTCGGCGGCAGGGGTGGGCTGTCAGTGAGACGTGTCCGGAGCGTGCCGACAGGTTCGACATGTCTCCTGCAATGCGTTCCCTAATCCAGGGGATTTTCTCAGGCAGTCTTTCCATGTCACTCAGAGTTACAGCCTACAGGTCCTGCTCAGCAGGCTAGACCGTGCTGTTTAGTGCTTATGTTATGGATGTCTGGGCTGCGGTGGATTGTGCAGTTTGCAATATCCATTCGTATCATAAAGATCCACCAAAAGTAAACAGAACCATCCCTTTTACTCTAGTCTTTAGATCATAAAAAATAGCACACGATAGATATCAAATCCGCACGGCAGCACTTGTAAGAAAATAGTGGGGTATCCCATAAGATCCTTGCAAAATGATTGGATAATTCACCTTATTATCGACAGCACTGATGTTGTCGTTTGAAGATAGAAGACACTCGACAGTGGACAGTGACATATGGCAGCAATAACAGTGCCATTACCAACAATTTCCCTCTCATCAGCCCAGACGACAGATATCTAAGAAGCTGCAGTGAGTGCAGACCCGTGACTTGCTTTTACTATAAGTACTTGGTAGTTGAATTTATAATGTCTTCTATGCTCTCAATCCGCAATGTCCATCAAGACAGCCCAGGTTCAGCAATCCGCATGATTCTAACACGTATTTAACTTCATAAGTGCAATGTAACTTCATAAGTGCAAAATAAGTGCAATAACTTCTCTTGTCACTCTAAATCGTTTTCTCGTTTATTTCAACTTAATCATTTAATCATTTAATTCAATTTCATCATCTAAAAATCGTCTTCCTGTCAATAGCTAGATCCTAGAAGAGCGTGACGCGACATTTTCGACCAGAGGTCGATTCGGAATAATCAAAGTTCCGTTATCCCACGAAGCGACCATCTTTGCAAGAGGACATTGTATATCACGTGATGCCGCACAGTCGTAGTTACAGATGTAGGTCATCGACATTGTACAAGGACAGGAACAAGAAACTCATCTACGCTTGTATTTATGATTGCAAACATTACTCGCAGCCAGATATAGAGACGTCTCGCAGGGGCAGGGGATAACTTGTTGACTGTTGAGTATCAGCGGGTGGGGACACAGTGAATCGGTGGTGAAGGGGACACGGAGAATTTCAGTCTTCTCAGACAGCTCCTATTCTGTGTGTAGTGCATGGTACGCTCAAAGGGATTTAAATCTGCAAATAAGGCCGCTGTTCATGTGTGATCATTTGGGCCCTATGGAAAACTTCGTCCTAAAATGTAACGAGCATTGTCACTTTCAGTAATGGCATAAATATTTAAAAACAACAGCTAATCTCATCACAGTAAATCGGTATTGCATAACAGCATGACGTATCGCAAGTTCGTTTGGTCTATCATGGATTGACTTCCGAAACTGGACAAGGCGTTTTCCTCTCTCACTAACACATACCAGCGCATGAGACTGAACAGATCTTACAATAATCCTGCAGGTGCAATAAGCCGTCCCATATGGTGATAATGCTGCTGCAAGCCACTCTCCACAGACTTTGAGGAACACTCGTGTTCTTAGTGTACAATCTAACACCTATTGTGTCGACTGACGACCCAAACCACAAAACCGGCAGCAAATAAGCGTCGCTGTCAGCACTCAAGGATAGAAATCTGTGTTTGCCACCCATGCAGCCAGATTTGTGGACCACCCACTTCGGTAGACATCTTTTTCGTAAATAAATCCTCTAATCATGTTATTTATCCTCTCACACCATAAGTGTTTCTAACTAGTAAGTAGTGACTAGCCTCATTTCTAAGCTGACTTTATCTCACAGGTAGCTAGCTATCCCTGGCTAAAGAGCACTTACTAATTAAATGTAACCATGATTGCGTTAGCCAACATTTGTTGCCTTTCTTGTCATCCTCATTTGCCCTACTCCTCCGTTCGTCCTGGGTTCCCCACTTCCCCAATTAACTATTTATGCGATACGAAAATACATTGAATACGGTGTGCTCTTCTCAAAACTGCCTACCAACAGTAAATCCTTCCAAATTGACCGCTGCAGTGGTTCCACGCTGTTGATTGACGATCTAAGGGATATAAATCCCTACGGCAGCGCCAAACTGGCCGATAACAAATAATGTGGCGCCGATAAATACGCGGTTCGGACAATATCGACAGCGGTCCAGGCCCAGACGCATCGATTGCTAGCTCCGCCTCCACCCATCCCTCCCTGCACACATCTTCCATCCCCCCCCCGACCCAACATCGCCCTCTCCGACCCCGTACCGTCACTCAGGCCACTTGGGTTCCTACTCACCCCGATAAGTACGAACATGCACACACGGACAAAAGGAATTGATTTACATGGTGAGCTACGGTAGCGACAGGTGGAAAAAGTGTCGGAATCGCGGGGCGGTGCTTTGTTTTGCAGGGGGACATCGCGGAGGGGACGTCTGATTAACCCCGTCCCTAAGCCCTTATGAAACATGGCAAAGAATGTTTCGTTGGGTCGGCATGCTCGCTGCTCACGCCTAAAAAGATGGCGAACTGGTGGGTTTGCATTGTGTTTGCTCTAGATATCAACGCTGAACAATGCCTGCATTTATGTTCACTAACAACGCAAACTCACATGCCTACTACATTTGATATTTGATTTGGTTGTTCATCATAACACAAATACTGAATCTGGCGTTTACGTTTCCTCTTTCGACAGCAACGATAACACAATCATAAAAAATACATTCGGCGACAGATTCCATCCGTCACTCAAAACCGTTCCAGTCCAAATGGAGATGTTCGGTATTTTCCTCTATCACACTTGGCTCTCTGTAAATACGGGCTAAAATTAGTGCAACGAAGCCCGGGAGGACTTCCCCTCCCCTCCCCTTTCCTTTCAGTCTGCCAGGCTGCCGAGGGTCCTGCCGTCCGCTCCATAAGTGAATTAAAATAACACCCCCTGTCAGTTCTCACGCCGATCCTGGTTGTGACATACGGCGGTTTGAAGCTGCAAGTGAGTGGCGAGCTATACCGTTGGGCGTAAACAATTTGTATGGCAGAATGCGAATTGTGAATAAAATCATAGACACTGAACAGCAGCCTGTTGCATTGGAGGCCATGATAAGTTATCACAAGGCCTAAAACCTAACGTATCAATCTCTCAATGAAGGCCACGTTTTATAAGATGATCCGATTGATCGTATGCATCGGTTGTTCCACATGCGTGTCCCATCCCCTCCCCAGCCAGCCTGGGGATGCAGGACCATCCAATGATCACTGGAATCAGGATCATCCTATGATCACTGGGATCGGACCGTTCCGGGATCACCATGATCGGAAATAGGAATCGTCCCGGGATGACCGCGTCGCGAGTCCCACCGAGCCCCCGTTTCGCCTCGCCGGCTCGGCTCACCGGACCACAATACCCCGGCAGGTGCGTCGTCGACCGCGTCGGTCGCGACGCTCGGCGCTCCGTCGGCGTCGACAGCAGATAACGAGCTGCGCCGCTGTGTTGCGTCGTTTCCATGGCAACCGCTGGGCACCTGTCGTCGGCTCCGGGCCGGCTCCGGCGGAGCGAGCCGCACCTGTGCCGTCGGCGAGCGGCTCCGGCTCCTGCCTCGGCCGACCGGCGCCGCTCTCTGCGTTAAATGACCACGTGCAAATACACGCCCGCTTAGTGTTTCTGACATGCAAATAGGGAGCGCTGACAGAATCGATGCGCTCTAGTGGGAGGACGGAGGGACGGCGTGGAGGGCTGGGACGGTTACGGCGGACGGTGGCCGGACAGTGGACACGTTCCCCTCCTAGTGACAGGCCATTGTCACCGTCAGAGAGACACGGTCGATGGTCGGGGAATATTACCGTGTACCGATATAGACACAGCTGTTCAATCACATCGGCGATTGTGTAATGAGCAAATGATGTCTAGAAGGTATAACGAATAATACATTTATAATTTCTGGCGAAATGATGCGTTACTGTAGTCTCAATTACGTAACCACAGTCTGTTTTTATCCAATTCAAAATGTGTGGAATTGCGGCTTACGTGCATGTGAATGGCAAATGAGCCGTGTTATACCTACCATAAAAACAGGCTCGCACAGGAAGCCAAGGTAAAAAGCAGAACACTTAGCGCATGGTACAGACTAAAAGTAAGTGCACAACAATGCCAGTTTAATTAGCATTTTTAGCACCACCAGCCTTTTATGGTTTTGTTTCCGGTCCATTGAAATTTGATTCAGCATTGCTGCAGAAAATATATAACTATGCTCACAAACTATGCGATTATTGCACGATAGCAACCATATTTTCATGAATCATGACATCATATTTTGACCTTTGTTCATTAGCATTTCAGTGCTGTTCAAATGATCTGTTGATTTTTTGTTGCATTTTCATGATTCATTTAAGCATTAATGAATGCTCAAGCCAAATGCGAAAATGAACAGCCATTAGCGCCCCGTTTAAGCTTTGGAAAGTTTGCACAATATTACTTCGAACAGCGAGCCAATGTTCGACAAACGTTTTCGGATGTGTCTGATAAGAATATGTTCAAAATGTATAGCACGCTCAGTGGGATATTAGATTTTAGGTATCTTCTGTCATACTTTGTTACAAAGAATAAATTATCCTTTTACAAATGGTGCTTGGTTCCCAATCGCTGTTATTCCTCCATCTGCGGTTTATCCCTGGGACAGGAGGCTTAGCCACTGGCCAGACTTCTCCCGACCTACAGCAGAATGGACAAGTTAGCAAGTGGCGACAAAGTGAACGTCGACCGCCCATCATGTTCATAGGTTGTATCCGCGTGCTCCGGGGACAGAACAGCGCGCACCATCCGTACCCATCTGCACGGCAGTGTCTTGGTAACCTGAGCCTGGCCCTTAGCCAGGTGGGGGGCAGACGGACGGTGACACTCAGAGTCTATAAATCGTCACATTTTTGTGATGTTTCTGTGTTGCTCGACAGGCGACAGTCATATGACAGATAAATCTGGAAAAGTACGCAGGCTGGATGTCGTGTGTTATGGTTCAGTGCGTAGATGATATCAATAAACTACAGATGTAACGGACATTGCACTTTGAGACTTCGGTCAAAAGAAATACATTTGAAGCCCAAACGCTCTGACAAGGGACAGCATTTGATAAATGGTACACGAACTCCTTATTTCTTGTGCTCTTCTACGTTGAAAAGTGACCCGGAGCGATGACCCGACTGCCCCGCGTGAGCTCCGAGCTGGCAATGAGGTCGACGAACCGATGGAAGGCGATGGAACCAATGGATCACGTGCCATGGGTCCGGGTATTTGAGAACGAGATGGTCCAAATTGGGGCAGGCTGAACGTTATGCAACAGGCGATAAAACAGCTCGCATTGCGCCACTAAGGGCCACTACGGGAGTCGAACGAGCATTATGCTAGCCATGGAGCCATGTCACGGAGGTTGCCCCAGACTCCGTCACGCCAGTCAATTATTTTTCATATCGAGCAATGTTGTACAAAGAGGTAGTAAGTAAAGGTAAAGAAGTAGTAGGTAAAGCAGCTTCAATAACATCAGAATTACAACGAATCCATATAATAATTTATTCATGAAATGTTATGTAAAAATCTGGAGCGTCTGCAGAAATTTGCGCTGATAATATTTTTAATCAGAGAACACACCCAGCCGGATATGGATCGCTCATCGAGTCATCGTTTCTCGTCCCACGAACGGTGCGGCACTGTGGGAGTTCTGGTCCGGAAGAGAACGCAATAACGGAAGAAGGAAGGCATCAGCTATGCAGTGGGATTCCAGGCTGATCCGAGCTAGCGTGCGGCGCTCCAATACAAAATCCTCCCGTCGTTCTAAATAGCTTTTATCGTGGCTTCTAAAAAGCGGCGCGGCGCGGCGCGGCCGGCGGTGGTCGGGCCGCCCGCGGCGGACTGCTGAGTCGCCCGGCGGGCCAGCTCAATCAAACGTCCGGCCACCTATCAGCAGCCGTCGGCTTTTTACCGGGCCGAGCCGCACCGCTGCCGGCCGGCCGACAGGTCAGACTGCAGAGGGGCGCCGACCGACGACAGGTCAGACTGCAGACAGGTCAGACTGCAGAGGGGCACCGACCGACCGACACGGCCAACAGAGTCTGAGAGACTGCCGGCCAACATGTCAGTCTGCGTCTGCTTACAGGACATTATTTTGCGATAGGTATGTACTTACGCTTGAATGCTGACCGAAGTTGTCCCAACGTATCGCAGTAATGCTCCGTTGACGTGCGAGTTCGTAAGCTTCTTCGGTTCTCGCAGTCCAACACATCACAAAACGAGCACCGGCCTTTTCCAGTCTGTTCGACGGTTTCACAAGGGACCAGCGCAGCCGTCGCCTCGGCTGCCGCCTGCCAACACTCTGTCCGCGCGGAGGTACGACTGCCAGTCCAGGTCCAGCTCCTACCGCCCTCCGCTCCCACACCCCGGAGGAGCTCGGTCCGCCGCCCGCGGTCCGCCCCCGCCCGTCTCGGGCGGTCCACAGCGTGCTCCAACAGTCGCCAATTGTGCGCGGCTGTCGGCGACGGTCGGTAATCAGCCCCGA
Source organism: Amphibalanus amphitrite (assembly GCF_019059575.1). Taxonomy (NCBI): domain Eukaryota; kingdom Metazoa; phylum Arthropoda; class Thecostraca; order Balanomorpha; family Balanidae; genus Amphibalanus; species Amphibalanus amphitrite. The sequence continues at coordinate 259,639 of NW_024881966.1, forward strand.
CGTGCCGCGTGGCCGCCGTTTTTAGCCGTGCCCGGTAACGACCGGGGGCCGGCCGGCCGTCAATCGGCCGCCGTGAGTCGCCGCGCGCGTCATCGCGCCGCCGCCGCCCCAGAACGGCGCGTCATCGCGGCGCGGCGATGACGCCGCCGCCGCCGGTATGCCAGAGTGCAGTTTTGCGGCGGTGTGGGCGGGGCAGGCCGTCAGCGGCGGTCCGGACCGCGGACAGATCCCGCGGAGGTGCCGTGTAATCACGCCTTATGCAGACGGTAACACGCGGTGAAAACTGGACCAATTCAGAGGAGCGTGGGTTTTCAATGGCATTTAATTACATGGTGTGGTGGTGACGTGAATTTTTTTTTTCAGTCGTTGCGAGATACGGTTTTTCAATCAATAATATCATGCATCAAAGTGCATGTTATGTTGTGTGCGACCGATGTAGCGGTTGTAGGGTAAAGGATGTGTCCGTCTTCATGTTCATGTCTAGCTATGTTTCGTTCGATCACGTCACTGACTGACCAGGAACTGCTTTATGACCTTGTCGAATCAGAGCATCATGTAGGAAAAACTAATGCGCCTATTGTTACTCTGCTCGTGAATGAATGCTCATCGCCAAACTAGCAACACATTGCTAGCAACAGTGTAACTCGCTCAGACTGAGGCGCGTTTTGTGTTTGTAAGAGCCATCTAAAGGGAACAAATACACGAAACGAAGCATCTAAAGCCAGTAAATACAAGGGCTTATTGCTCGCTGCCTCTGATCAAAAGGATGGCTTCTCGATCTTAATGTTTTATGAAACTTGTATCGCAACGAGATTTGTATCTTGTATAAATTTGTATTTGTATTTGTATTTGCATCCATGGCGAGAAGACGACAACGGAGACACGCACCGCGGGGAGACACCTCCGGTCTCGAGCTGTTTGTCGTCCTCCCGTTCACAGGACCGGAAACTGGGGCAGCGCGCGCCGCGGCTCGTCGCCGCCGCCCGCCGCGAGCGTCACGATCGACGCCGTGTGTGGGCCGCGGGGACCTCCTCCGACGCAGCTGTGCTCCTGACATTGCTGGCCGCCTCTGCCACGGGGGGCCGCGCCCAGCTGGGACGGAGACGGGCCGAAACGCTGAGAAACCACTGAACGAAACTGAGGTGTGCGAGTTGAATGAATGGAAAGGTGGGTGAAATGAGAGCGAGAGAGTTGGGTCGAGTCTCAAGTGACCAGCATGATGAATTGAGAATGAATTGAGAGTCTTGATCTGAGTTGATGTAAACCCGTCAGTTGGAGAGAAGATCAGAAGTCGAGCCAGATTGCGACTGGTTGTCATTCCTCGGACATCGACCGGAAACCATGCAGCGTGGCCAAGTGCTGAGATAAGTGACTGTGCGCTGGGACAGTCCAGCTTCTCATGGACCACCCGCAGGATGGTGAAGCTCCCCATGATGGACCTGCGGGTAATTAAAGCTCCCGTGATTGAACTGCAGGAACGCCGAAGCTCCCCGCCCGCGTGCCGACACCATCATGGTGTCACCACAGACGCCGGCGCGCCGTCGAGCGCGGCGAGGTAGGGCCGCCCGGCGAGCCGACCGCCTAACCATCCAGAAAAACGGCAGCTCCGTGACCCGGCCGCGGGTCGCTGCCGCCGCCCCGGGGCACGATGACGGATTGTCGAGACGGCGCCGACGCCGTCACCGTCAGCGGCGCGCCGGCGGCGGCGGGGGGCGAATGGCATGCGCGTGTAGTCGTGCGCGACTCGACAGAACGGAGACGGGAGACAGAGCTGTCAGAGGGAACATGGAGCAGACCCGAAACTGCTGCCGGTGCGGGAAACGGCCTTGACAATGGCCGCATTGAGGGTAGGAGATTCTCAGGCCAATTAGTGGATGGGGAGGAGGAGTCGAACGAGCCCTTGCACCTGATTTGCTTTATTTCATGGGTAGAAAAGAACGAGAAGGTTGTTAGGACCAAGTTACCGCCGCGGCGATTCCAGTCCGTAGCCCGGAGCCAGGTCAGCGGTCCGGAGCGGGGTTCGCTGGTCTCTCCGACCCGAGGGCACTGGTCAGCGCCCTTGCGCCTCGCCGTCGCGGCCGATGGCGCCCGCCGGGCCGGCTGACCGTGAGAAGACGGCCATCTCGCCGGTGCCCGGCGCCCATTCAGAAATATATCGCAGCGCGTTCATTACGGCACGGCGTCGGCCGTTCGTCACCGGCCGGCCGCAGCGACCAATTAGGCGGCCGGGCGCGCGCGGCGCCGCTCGTTACACACCTTGCACTACCCACAGCAATTAGGGGCGCATCTCATTCATCTGGAGGGCGGCCCGTTTGAGCGGCGACCTCCGACCCGCGGCAAAAACGCCGGCAGCCGGTGGGTGGGAGCGGGCGGGCCGGTGACCGTCGTCGAACCCCTACTGGGCGGGTCGCCACACCTCCCAGCCGCCGGCCGGCACAGGCAGAGATCGTTAGAGGCGGATCGACCTGCCGTTAGCGGTCAGCCGGGAGGGGCCGGGGCGGAGAGCGTGAGCGTGATTAGATCCCCGGGAAAACTCGGAAACGGACGAGCCAGCCGCCAGGGGTTGATACAGCCGATAACGAAGGCGCCCGAGGGGCAGCAACATTTATCACAGACGCCCTGTTAAACCAGGAGAAGCGAGCGTGGCGTGCAGCGTCCATTGTCGGCCATCCACATGCCACTTTGGTTCATGAATCTTTCAAAAACAAAAGTTTTCCCAAGTAGTAGCCAACTGCTACTTCGCAATGGCTTCATTTTTCAAATAAAAGAAAAATTCCTGCGCTTCCAGCATGGCTGCTGTGAGCATTTAAGGTAAACAAAAACAAATGTCATGACCGACAGAACAATGCAAGCTGCAGTAACGTGGTAAGCGTCGGCCATGTTATGTTCTGTCGGAAGCTAAAGGGTTTCGTGTTACACACGACACTAGTCACACGTCTCCAGACTCCACGTCTCAATTACACTGCCAATTATGAATTCCTTTGAATGTGTGCTGCACACGATATATCTTACACGTCATTAAGCAAATTAATTTGCGTCATTAATGAGAAAACTTTTTGATACAATGCAGAGCACCATTAGCGGTATTATCAGGGTCCAGCCAACAGGACGACGAGCTGGTGTTAAAAAAATAAACATCTCTGACAGTGTGACATATTATAGCTTGAAAAGCATGTCGGCCATATTGGATAAATGTGCTTGGAAAGCAGTCATTAGATAAAATACGTTGATTTATCCATGTGAACTAGATTTTGTATAAAGATCAAGGCAGAAGTGTTGCTCACACATGAAAGACGCCTAAAAAAAATTATTGCAAAAAATTGGGTTGATCGACTGATTTCCTTAACTTTTTTTATACACTGTTGTGTCCAAAGGACATACTGTGAACGAATTGCAATTCAATCTATGCATCTGCAGCGTACAATATTGTGAGCTCATTTAACTTTATCATTGTCGAGAATGTTCACATTTATTTTTCATTGTCATTTAGAAAGTTAGGGTTTTCTTCGATATGCCCGTTGCCCATTGCACATTCAAACTGAGTCGTCGATAACGTCACCGAAGCTCAGGATAGGGAAGAGTAGCTAAAAGATCGGCAGTTTTCTATTCACATGAATTTAGATCGCAGCTGTGCTGAACATAGCGCGGCTGGGGGTGCGTTTCTCGTTTAATCAGGCTGGTTCGAGTAGGTAGGTACCCATTTCGGCAGGTTTTGTTTGTTATCGAAGGGGTGATTGCCGCCAATACCGGCTCGATCGAACAAATAAGTCAAGCCTCAGGCCACAGTCTGACTCATCAGCACTGATCATATCTTCTTCTGCCCGGACAGGTAACGATTTTGGGTCATCGGGCAGCGAACTTGCAGGGCGAAACACCTCGAAGGTGGTGGGACTTTTATTGAAAATAGATTGCAGCATCACCTTGCAATGGGTACTGGGCTCCGGCAGTCTTGACTGGGATCGGCAGTGTCTACATATGCAGTGCTGATTCCCGTACATAGTCACTGCCGTAAGTCACGGCTATACGAGCAGCCGGCCCGGAAAGGTGCTCACATCTAACAAATTAGCGCCCAGCGGGCAGCCGCCATCTCACAGCGGGCGGCGCCGTCAGCCGAGAGTCACTACCCGGGGCCGCCACGGGCGCCACGTGCCTCACACCGGCGCCACGTGCCGCACGAGTCACGTGGCGTCGTCGCACGTCCGTCAGACCGGAGACAAATTGGGCCGCGCCGCTATGATTTGAGAGCTCGGCGAGTACGGCAAAAACGGCCCAGGTCGCCGCGGCTCGTGGGAGCGGCCGATCCGGACCGTGTTTACGGAGCGGGATCTGAGCGGACCGGCGCGTGCAGGCCACCAATTAGTGGCGCCGGCGCCGCTCCGACCAGGCCGGTGACCGCCGGCGCCTCGGGCCGGGTGGAGGTACTGAGACCGGGACCTCCGCCGCCGCCCCCGCCGCCGACCCAGCCGGCCAGGTAAGCACGTTCATCATCAGAAGGCGGCGCTGGCCAAGACCGGGGGCGCGTCAACGGCTTCTGTGTGCTCGCCCCCTCCCGCCCCGCTCCCGCCCGCTCCCGCCCGCCACTACTATAAAGTCTCAGTGGGAGGACAGTGTGCGCTATTGATGGTTATTAGCCTGCCTCCGCGCCGATGCTAAATTTGCTGCGGAATTTGCCAATAACACTACTGAAGTGGCGTCGTTCGGTCCATCTATAAGGTAGCGGAACATGTAATGTAATACGCAGCTCATTAAAAAGTCATTTTTAAAAATAGCTGCGGTAGCTTGGAGCTCGTATTTCATCTCCGGAGCTCATATGCATGGGGAAATAGCACCAAGACCACAAAGGCAACACAAGCGAGTAGGTAAATTGCGTTTTCGGCGTATCAGGAGCAGGAATGTGGAGAGGTTGAATCGAGAGGCGCGAGCGAGAAGGACTGGCGGCGTATGTACGATGGTATTCGTCTATATCAGTGTATACCTATGGGCGCTTAATTCGTATGATATCCAGAGCTACACTTTAAAGTTACTGTGTAAGTAAACAGCTGATGAGAAAGCGGAGTTCAGAACTGGGAGTATACACTGTCGCTCCTATTCAACAAAAAATCGTCATTTATTTTTTGTTTAACCTGCGATCGTCAAGCTCAGTAGCACATACGCCCGTTTATTTTGTCCACTTCTGGAATGTCTTGAGGTAGATATTGCGGTTCGCCTGAAAAGTACAAACACATTGCCATGTTAGCGTTCACAGCTAATGATCATGATTAGTCAGAATCGTGCAAGCTGCACTTAAGATAACGTTGTTTTTATTGTTCTCTCCATTCAGGCCCGTGTTTACATGTGAACAACATTACTACCAGATTGACATAGCTGCAGTGCAGGTGTGGCATGTTTCCATAGAGTGACCACATTTTTGTAGCAAAGTGATCTTATGAGTCGCGACCCAAATCTCAAGTACCGCTTTATCCGGAAAGTAATTCAAACTTACGTGCAAGGAAAGGCGGAGAGAGAGAGAGAGAGAGAGAGAGAGAGAGAGAGAGAGAGAGAGAGAGAGAGAGAGAGAGAGAGAGAGAGAGAGAGAGAGAGAGAGAGAGAGAGAGAGACAGAGAGAGAGAGAGAGACAGAGAGAGACAGAGAGAGACAGAGAGTGAGAGTGAGAGAGAGAGAGAGAGAGAGAGAGAGAGAGAGAGAGAGAGAGAGAGAGAGAGAGAGAGAGAGAGAGAGAGAGAGAGAGAGAGAGAGAGAGAGAGAGAGAGAGAGAGAGAGAGAGAGAGAGAGAGAGAGAGAGAGAGAGAGAGAGAGAGAGAGAGAGAGAGAGTCGAGCATCATGACTCTAACAATTTTCCTCTGGTGATTAAGCTTTTCATAGAAAGTTTGAAAGACATTTAAGTCCAAAGAAGCTTTAAGTTTATTTTATTTTACATGAACATTTTTTGCTCCTTCCGCGCATGCAAATCAGCAGATAAGATGTTCTCTTTTATGTGTGACCCAACATTAGCTTTATAATCCCTCGCATCTGACCCACGTCAATAAATCAACTAGAGATATGCCGATTCTGAGCCGGGCATGACGACGGAAGCTGCTTTGTAAAATGCTGAAAAACCGCAAAAACCAAACGAACTTAGATCAGCGTCATTTCATCGGTAGAGCATTCTCGCGGTCTGGGTCCGTTGCAAAAAATTCGCCGCTGTGTGGTTGATCCCATCTGTAGTCTGGGAAAAGTTTGGAGCGGCTGTCGGCGCCGGCCGTCTGCTGACGGCGGCGCTATCAGCCGGCCCGATCAGCGCAGCGGTCGGCCGGTCGGGCGGTCGGCCGGTCGGCGGTCGGGATCAGTCCGACCTGACCGACCGGCATTTGATCAATGCCTGCAGCCTCCGGCGCGGACTGCAGCACAACAGAGCACAGCTGCCTCGTGAAATGTATTAAACTGAAATGTATCAAACAAGGGTGCCAGTGCCTCAGCTGCCTCGTGAAAACCGTTTTCACGAGATGAGGTCGGCTCAAGCCTTTCCGAGTCAACGGATATTGGATAATCAACGTAGCAACGAGCTCCGTTTACAAAATATGAAACACAACTGCTTGAAAAAAGCTAAAAAACTAAAACGGAACAATAGCTATTTTAGATCTAACTGTATAGCACATGCTGTTTTATGCATTTAGTCGTTACATTTACGAGAAGCAAGCTAGAGGACTTCTGAGACATTGAGGCGGAGAATTATTTTTTTTACCTTCTTCAAGTAAATGATTATGTTTCGTTTTAGTTTGGGGCTATCCTGAGTTAAAATTATTATTGTTATTATTAAAAACCATCGGATAATAATTTTTACCTCGTTGTCCAACACTGAAACGGAACACATAATTTTAAGAAAATAAAACAAAACAAAAAATTGTATCGCGAGCTAAGCCGAGGGAGGGCAAATTTTGGTACCATACGTTGAGGTGCGTGAGCTGACCTATAAGCGAGAGGCGGTCTACGCTAACAAAATGACGAGGAATTGTTTATCGAAGGAGTGCATGGGGAAATGATGAGACCACGATATTGGACGTTGGACTTAAAGGTTAACATCAACTGGATTACGGAAGTTGCGCTGGTCTGAAAATATAAAGCATGTCGTTGCTGAACAACGGAAATTCTTTTTTTGCGTTCAGGCTTTATATGGATGTGAAGTAATCATCCGAGTCATTTCTCATAGACCCTCAGACAAGGGCAGAATTTCTTTCCGCCAAAAGCAGTTTTGGATGGATCCTGAGGAGGAAAATGGACGTCATCATTGGTAATTAATAAGACATTTAAACTTGTTTGCAGCATTAGAGCGTGATATCTGTCACAATGAGACTGCAAAAAACCGGTTACAATAAAAAATGGTATGTAGGCTATAAAATGTTAAATTTAAATGTTGTATCTAAAAATGTTTATGCAAAAAAAATGTTATTACAAATTGTACATTTAAATCTTATGTTCAAGTGTTTTCATCGTTCGGCCATGCATTTAATCAAATCATAATCCAGTAACCAGCTTTTCTAGGTAATGTAACAAAACCTGCGCGCCCGCATCTTGTTTGGATTTTTATGGATTGCGAAATACCTTGCGTTCTATCTCGATGAAAACAAATGCAAAATGATTGTGGCAGTTGCCATCGGCTTGGTTAATCACCACAATTACCTGATTGCGTCACCACAAACATTAATCACTGCATTCATTAATCACCCATGGACGGTGTGTTTTGCTGGATGCGCCGGTTCACCGTTGCGACTCATCAGATCCAAACAGTTATTTTTTACTGCCGGTCTCCGGGCTGTCAATCATTCGTCGGGGTTGATCTCCAGTGGCCTGCCGATCTCTGCGGTGTGGTGAACCGCAAAGGGCACCGGCATCGGCCCGCAGACCGGGCTCCCTATCCGCGGCTCCCGCAGAAGGTAGCATTGCCAAAATAATCAGCAGCAGCGGTTCCCTCTCCGCCTCCGCAGTTCCCGAAAAAGGTATCACTGCCGAAAAATGACCAAATACTCCGTCTCCGTAGTTCGGAGAGGAGGTATCAAAGACGGGCTCGGTGTATGAGTCCTGAACTATCGCTGCTTGATTTCTGATCTCCCCAGAATATGCATAGACATTGCTGCTGGATTCTGTCTCTCAGGAATTACCGATTCCAGGCCATCAGCATCTTACCAGAAAGTACCTTTGTAGAAAGTAACGGAGGGGTGCATTTCCTGGCAAGAAATGCACCCCTACGTTTCTTCTTACCCCCTCACTTTATAATTTTTTAGTGGAAACTTCTCATGCAAAATTATCAATTTGCATTATTAATGCATGGCAAATTATTTTGTCGTTACGTTATGATAAAACAACTAGTTTTACCTTGATTAATTAGGTTGTTTATTCCGACTAATATTTGAGTAAATAACTTCTTTTGGGGGGCCGGCTCTTAGACGGATGCCATCTGAAGCCATGAGCATTTTCTCTGCTTCTGGGAATATGGCCATTGCTGTCAGTTGTTATAACAAAAAATTCATGAGAAAAAGATCAATTTACGACGCCCATGTTGCCAATTGCCATGGTAACATATTCCTGCTATCATAAAAATCAAGGCAAACGGTGAGATCAAAACGTCATTTACCGTCGGTAACTGACGGCACAGCAGCCCCAGCAGACGGCTTCTAGCTGACGGATGGCTGCTGACAGTTGACCGTTGACGGGTAACAACTGACGGCATGACGACATGACGGCATGACTGCTGACAGTACGACTGCTGACCATGCTGGCTCTGACGGCTGAAAGCTGGCTGCTGACGGAAAGACATTCATGTTGTTCATGTCGACGGCTGCTGGCTGTTGGCGATCCGCTATCGTCATAAGCCAGCCATCTCAGCCTCCGCCCTGGCTTTCACCAGCGCCGCTCACGGGTCTCCGATAAAAACACTCCGGGATACAGCGCTGAGGAGAGCAGCGTGCGGCGCAACACGGGGGCGCCCCCCGCCGGCGGCCACCCAGACGCGGCAATCGCGCCGCGCCGGGAGCGTCACGGCGGCCAGAGTGGCGCACGTCACGCGCCGTCCCTAATGATGCGCCGGCCGGCCGGAGTCGGTCCGGTAACGGTGAACGGTGCGCCCCCGGAGCCGCCGAGGCGCTGTGCGGCGGGCCGACCCGACCCCTCAGAGCGGTGGCGCCGCCCCCGGCAGAGGCCAGCCCGCCGCCCCCAGGCTCCCCGCGGTGACCCAAGATGGACAACCGCCCGGCACGGGTCGAGGGAGCTCAACAGAGCTGTTTACTGGGCGGTGCAGCTGACTCGGTCACAAAACAGAGAGATCGATGGAGCTGAAGTTCCAAACAAAGAAACAAAGAAGTTTCTGGCGCTAAATCTGGTGCTGTAATTGTTTTGATTTAGAGAAGTGCGTAAAGGAACGTGAAACGGTTTTTGAAAGATCCAAGATGCTTTTACGCGTCTGTTCGAGACCGATTTACAGTTTCATTTGATAAACCAATGTACTTACAGTTTCAAGAAAAGTGACCAGACTCAGTGACCAGAACAGTGCCAGGCAAGCGGTCCCAGCCTCGTTGTGTGCTGAGCGATGGGTGTTGAGCGATAGGTGTTGAGCGATGGGCGGTGAGCGATGGGCGTTAAGCGATGGGCGATTGGTGGTGGGCGATGGGCGGTGGGCGGTGGGCGGTGGGCGGCGGGTGGTGGGCGGTGGGCGTTCACTCCCTCCTCCCCCAGTTCCCCGCCCCTCGGGCCCGCACACGTTTGGTATGCAGCGCAGTAGCGGCGGCGGCGGCGGCGGTGGCGGCCGCCGCGCTGCGCGGCTATATGTTACCTTTTATTGTCCGCCGCACCAAGATAAAACGGGCCGGCGTCGAGAATTACGAGGCAACATCGATTAAAAACGGTCTGAGTTACGGCGGGCCGGCCGGCCGGCGGGACGGGCGCCGCTCGGTCCGAACTGAAATTGGCGCTGGTCGCCCGGTCGGCAGCCGCGGCCGATCGGCGCAGGGAGCGGAACCGTCCCCACCTGCCTCCGGCGACCCGCGAGCGGCAGGCCGGCGGAGGCGAGTCGCTGATGAAATGCGGCCTCTTTGCAGAAACACTCACTCCGATCGCAATCAGAATTATAGATGACTTCCGGCAGACATTCTATCCGCTGATGATTGCGATAGGTGCGCTCAGTCAGCCGGCAATAGCATCTGTGCCCGTCCTCGGAAAAGCCCAGTCTTCTGCGTGTGAGCGCCTCTGATGCGTACTGTTCTCGCTCCAGCATTTGATGCATGTTTCTAGTCTAGTTCGCTCCTGTTGCAAAGACGCACCGCACTGTTCACAGATTATTGAACCACGCTAACGAATGCTACTCATTTAGTTGACTGGAGCACTCGCCGCTTCCGTTCGCTGTTGTGTGTCCGCTCGTCTTGGACATTATCAATTTAACGGCCTTGTCCGTAAGATAAGCGCTATCGCTAAACATGCATCTTCAATTTAACCGCTCTAAAACTTAATCGCCTTTCAATTTGTATGGCGCTATAAAAACCTGCTGTGAGCCCTACTTTATTCGCCGTGGTCCGCGGCGCAGCGATAGCCTGTGTTAAGTGTTCATCAGAGGTTTTCGCGGTCATATAACGTTATCGCTGGAGCCGCTGGTCGACGGGTAGCGACTCCCATGAGGCGTTTTTCATCGATCCTCACGCTGCGTTCGGGTGAGCCCGGAATGTTCCCAGTTCCGTGGCGAGCCCCGGTCGACCAGCTGACTCGATAAACGCGGGCACGACTATTCAATTAGACGGTGGCGAGGGGCGTGAAAAAGCACCCGGCGGATCGACCAGCGACACCAGCCCACAGCCAGCTCTGTGTCAGCTGCGGTGGGAAAGAGGCGGGGCAGATTTGGCAAGGAGGGTCGATAGGTTTGGCTGATGATGATTGGGTGTATCGAATTGGGAGTCTCGGTAAATTGTGAGAACAACGGAAATTTAGAAAGCGATTGCACAGGGCTGAAGTAACATAAGCACCGAGCAGTGGCTTTCAGCCAGTCGGGTAAGGTAAGACCGACACTAAAAAGGCAATGAACGCAGATGATGAACACTGAGCAGTGATTTAGCATGACATCTGGATCTGCAGGCTGAGCGAGTAGGACAGTGGACAGTGTGTATGACAGTGAACTGTGAAAGTAAACAGCTGCCAGGTAACATATGCTAGTTTTCAGTGCCACCGTCAGGCGTCAGCCGTGCAGGTTAGCCCGCACATTGACAGCGGACAGTGCCACATGGACAGTGACAGCTTACAGGTGACAGGCCCTTAGAAGTGGACAGTGTCTATGGACAGCTGAAGCTGACGGGTGACAGTGCCACTGGCAGTCATGGGCCATGGCCCGAACAGGACAGTTGGCAGTGGCGTTGAACGGTGGCAGTTGACAGCTGTGAGCTGACAGTGCCACCGGCAGCTGCGGGCCGATCCGGAACAGTTGGACAGTGACAGCTTTCAGTGACAGCTGACAATGACATCTGACTGGTGACAGTGCCACCGGCAGCTGCAGGCCGGCCCGGAACAGCTGGACAGTGACAGCTCTTACAACTGACAGCTGACAATGACATCTGACGGCTGACTGGTGACAGTGCCACCAGCAGCCATGGGCCGGCCTGGAACATTGTACAGTGGACAGTGGCAACTGGCAGTAGATAGTAACAGCTGACTGGTGACAGTGCCACCAGCAGCTGCGGGCCGGTCCCGCGCCCTCCGCGCCGGCCCGGAACCACTCTGCGCGTTAATTATGGCGTTTCGGTAGCCGATCGGTTACCGTCCTCCAGCCCTGTCGGTCACTGGCAGTGTGTCTTTATTAATTGTCGTCTGCCCACTCATTACCGTCTCGGCGTCAAACGGAAGGCCGTGGCCAGTGTCCCCAAAGGGGTGTCATCAGCGTCTCATTCATCACCCGGCTGACGGCGGGGGTCGGCCGCCCGCGCCGCTCCCCGCAGGTCGCCGCCGCACGGCCCCGCGCCCCGCAGCAGCCGCTCGAAACGCAACACCGCAAGAAAGGGCCGCCGCGCCGGCCGGCTGGAGGAGCTCACGCAGGAAGTGGGCCTCTGTGGCGCCGCCGGAGGGCCGCAAACACCGCCAGACACCCCGGAGGACCACCACACCCCTCCCTGCTCCTCACACACCCCAAACACACACACGGCTGGCGGCTCGGCCGGAAAACCGAGCTACCTGTCCTGATCACGACCAAGCCGTGGCCGAGCATCTGCACACCACATTGTAAACCACCAGACACAAGTGATTTACGATGTTTTCCCTCTGCGACATAAAAAGCCGATGCGTTTGGACGTTATAGCCGGAAGTGGGGCCAGGAGGAATCCTTAGTGTTGTTTTCCTTGTCATTGAGTATTGGCATGACCCGGACAAAAGCAGTGCGGTGCGAATGGTTCCACCGGCGCTGTCGGTTCCGTGCGGCCGGGCTCGCTGTGCTGGAACGGGTCGCTGATTTCCAGGAGGTCCGGCCGTGTGTCTGTCTGTGTCTGGGCGCCGGTAAAGCCGACAGCGACATGCCCACAGCAGCGGCCCGTCACGCTGCCGGCGTGCCGAAGTGACAGCGATTTGACCGCGGCCGCTGTCGGTGGAACAGGAAGGCACGCACCAGTCGCCGACAGGCACCGTCGGCTGTGTACGAAAACCACGGGGTAGGAGCTGAGTGTGAAACACGGAACCAGGAACCGAGCATGAGCCGCGGAACCAGAAGCCAAACATGGAGTACGAAAAAGAACATGGAGGTTATCAATGACTGATGAGCATTAGCCATAAATCTATAGGAGCTGAGCATATATGAGCCAAAGCACCAGAGCCAGACCAGGAACGTAGCACGCATTGCATGGGAAGAAGAAATGAGGGAACCAGTGGAATCAGAAGTCAAGCTTCTGGGAATCAGGAAACGAGAAAAGCCACAAAACCAGTCGCTGAAGAGCTGAGATGAAGCTGCGGAACCAGAAGCAGAACTTCAACCAGGGAAATGACATGAGCGAGCTCGAATCAAGCCCGAATCGAGACGGAGAGCCGAGCGTCCGACCTTATTCACTTTCTTTGCCCATTATTAACATTTTTAGATGAATGAACTATCAACTATCCTATGCAATTTGTATATTGAAAAGTGACTGAGTAATAAAACACTTCCTTTTCACTCAATGACAACCACATTTCGCATCTTATTGCATAACAAATAGACAGGATCTTTTTCTTCTATACATACATTCGCATGCATTTTTTACGTGTATCCGTTTTGTCATTCGTCCGCGTCCTTCTCGCTGTCGAACAGTGCGGGCATATTTTCCTTCACGGTGAATCCCTCCGACCTCATAAGGTAATACGGAATTTAAAATGTCTTTCAAAATATCACGGCGTCGATCAGATAACCGGTGTATTTCCACCGTCCGACGGCTGCAGAGTTCATGGAGCGGCGACTTTCCCGGAGTGATACTGTCACAGCGATATACCAGCGCTGGGACTTCCGCGGTGTCGGCGGCGCGACATGAGCTGCTGTACGGAAGGAGACCAGTCTGGTCTGCCGGTTTGGTGGGTCTGGCGGTCTGGTGGTGTGGTGGTCCGGTGATCTAGTTGTCCGTCAGTCTAATTTCGCTGGTCTGGTTAAATGGGGCGACTTGAAGCTGGCTGTTCTGTCTGTCATAGCACAGGACAGATAGAAAGGCCTGTCCCGTCTATCCCTCCTGTCCCATCTGTTCCGACTGTCCCATCTGTCCCATCTGTCCCATTTGTCCCGTCTGTCCCGTCTGTCCCATCTGTCCCACCTGTTCCTACTGTCCCGTCTATCCTGTCTGTCCCGTCTGTCCTGCACCTGTCCCGTCCATCCTGTCTGTCCCGTCTGTCCCACCTGGCCCGTTCATCCTGTCTGTCCCGTCTGTCCCGTCTGTCCCATTTGTCTCATCTGTCCCTCTGCCCATCTGTCCGGTCTGTCCCATCTGTCCGACTGTCCCAGTGTGATCGATTATCTCCAGCAGCAGAACCCGTCTCTCCAGGACAGAGACAGCAAGGACAGCCACTGCACCGCTCCTCGTGTGTATTCCCAGCCTGTCCGTCCTGCCGGCAGACGGCCAGTCGGAATGTCGCCCGTTCGGACTCCCACCCGAGTCGGATATCTAGTTATCTCGTCCGGCGCTCAATCTGATCACCGACATAGCTGACGGCCAGGTGCCGCCAACGGTCGCAAGGTCCTGCACCCCCCCCCCTCTCCCCGGCAGAGCGGGAGCCGACACTGATTCCACATTAGTCGGCGGGGCGTCCTCCGCCGGCGGCGGTGCCAGGTGCTACTCACGGGCAGCAGCGTCGGAGTCACCGCCGGCCGGCGGTCACCTGCGGCAGGCAGCTGGTGGGGACTGACCCGGCCCACCGACCGGTCTGCCGCAGCGGGGGGCCGCGCCGCGCCGGGCGGCAGCCTGTGATGTTACAGGCATTGCTGGTTCGACAGTTAGTATGACAGACTTGTACCCGAATACCGGAGCATTGGGCCCGGGAGAGACAGGCAAGTAACTACCACAGCCCGCAGGAAGTGCTACTCGGGCCTTAGACTTTCGACAAGGGATGAGCACTGAAAAGCAACACATATCTACTTCATATCTAGCACCTATCTGATTAAAATAATATCATGACGAGACACGAGTCAGTCTTGTTGGACGGAATCGAAGTCCTCCAAGATAATGGGTCAGCTCTGTGACTCTCCAGTGATCACCAGCTGATTTATTGGCTGGAGACGGGATCGCCTTGTGAACCCATCGCCTTGGTGAGCCCCGCAGCATGCAATGCTGGCGGCCTTGACGGGTGACCTTCATTCACACTGCGAGTGATACAACTCCGCAAGGTGTAACCACTCGACTAGACCCACTTCATCAATGAAACGCTAGCGCAGCTCGTTTGTAGCGAGATGCGTAAGGGGTGCTCCGAGAATGGAAGGCACATCAGTTACGAAAATAATGTAACTCAGTAGAAAAGACTCTCTTATTTCTACGACTCTTCAGTTTTCGCTTACGTACGCATTACTGTTGACTTTAAAGCAAACCCTTTGTATATGTTACAGGGAGTATGCGATTTCAGTTAGTTTGCAACGACCCTAGGGTGGTTGTAACCTCCCTGAACGATCAGTTTGTTTGCAACGACCCTAGGGACGTTACAAAAAAACTGCTCGTTCCGGGACGTTGTAACGAAACTAGGGTCGTTGCAACCTCCCTAGTTAGTATGCAACGAACCTAGGGTTGTTACAAAATAACTAGGGAGTTTAAGAAATCATCGAGTCTCGTTTCACAGGGGGCACATGGGGGGGGGGGGGGTTGCCACTCCCCCAGGTAGTCTTTCTGCTCTGCACTCAACATTTTTAGAGCTAGAAGCCTGATTTTTGATATAGCTGCTCCTCTATCCTTTCTAGATGTTCACTAAAAATTCAAGTTTTTGTGGTTTTTGGTTTCGGAGATATGACCTTGTTTTTCAGGTCATGTCATGACCCAGATGGCCAATTCTCAACATCTTGCGTTGGCTATGGGCCTTGTGAGCTTTTGACACCTTGATTTCGGCCTTTTTTGCCAGTCTTACCTCCCACCTATCATGGAACATGTTGTTCGACGATGTACAGATGTCAAGGTCAGGGTTAAGGTCAACCTAGGTCATATAAAATAATTGCATTTTAGGCAAGCTGAATTTACTTTTCGTGAAGTTTTTTGACTGCATTCTTGGTGAAAGCTTCTCAGATCATGATTTCATGTAATAGGAACACAAACAATCGGTGCACACATCATTATACACACAGACACACACAGACATACAAACACATATCATTGATCTCGACCTAACTTGACCTGAAATGACCTCAGCAGCAAAAATCTGGTCGGGTAGTGTGACAAAGAGGTTCTAGCTAGCTGGGCACCAGAAAACGGCATCGTCATCGGTATATGCTGAGCAGCGCACTTGATATCCAACGGTGACCCAAAACAGCAACATTTTTTAGTTTGACCTGACCTGGAAGGTCAATGACTGACCTGAGAAGGTAAAACTGGGTATCATTGGATTCGTTTCTTCCCAAAGAATCTTTTTGTTCTTTACCGCGAAGCTCTATCTCCAACAGGAACGAAATGGCGCGGGGGGTGGCACCCCCCCCCCCCCCAATGTGCGTTCTAGGACGGGAAAATGGCATGTGCGGGCGAGGGTTAACTCTCGCCCTTATTGGTGTTTTGCTAGCTGCAAACGCACATGGCGGGGCTAGGTTATTGGTTGACTTTCCAGGTCAGGTCAGTGACTCAGAAGTCGGGAAAATCGGGACCTGTTAAAACTTTGGAGAGTTAGCTTGTTACGAGGTTTTTCGGTGAGCTGATCACGAATTTCATGTTAGCTTTGATCACCGATGATGTCTTGATGTTTTTGGGTCAGGTCGGGTCAGGTCAGGTCAGGTCAACCAGTAGGGGTCTTGCTAGCTGTCCATAGTAGGTGTCAACCACCACTGACAGCCTCGTGACATGGTACGAAGGCGCCAAAATTACTTCTTAAATGTTTAAATGGGTGCTAAATTCGAAATCAGCTCCAAAAACTAGCCTAAAGAATATATGAACCCAGAAGAAGTGAACTAAGGTCATCAAAGGTCAATGACCTTGACCTGACCTTCACGTGACCTTGACACCCACTATAATGCATGGGACCATCATCATTTCACACGTTTGAACGTTAACAATCACAAAAAGACTGGAAACGAGCGGATAATAACCGTTTTTACGAAGGGCTTCCAGGCAAATGCCCATCTAATTTGAACAAATCTGCACCAAATGTGCACCTAATCTGCACAAAATGTGTAGTAGATGGCCGTCGTGAAATACTCCTGAGCTGAATGTTCAAATTTTGTTCTTCTTTTCTTTTTAAATGAACTAGATTGAACAAGATTTTCAATGGACAAGATTGCTGACGGCCCTCATGTGAAATGAGACTCGATGAATTCTTAAACTCCCTAGTTATTTTGTAACAACCCTAGGTTCGTTGCATACTAACTAGGGAGGTTGCAACGACCCTAGTTTCGTTACAACGTCCCGGAACGAGCAGTTATTTTGTAACGTCCCTAGGGTCGTTGCAAACAAACTGATCGTTCAGGGAGGTTACAACCACCCTAGGGTCGTTGCAAACTAACTGAAATCGCATACTCCCTGTAACATATACAAACATTGCTAATATTTTTTTTTCTTATCCGAGAAAACAAAAACAACCGAGACGCATGTGTTCAATACGTCATACGAAAGCACCAGAGGGATGAATGGCCGAAATATCCCCCCCCCGCCCGCCTGGCTCCGGTATGAGTGCGGTACAAGATTCTGTGCGGTACTGCGAATGTGTTTAGAGATTCTATCAACCATGAAATTTTCAATACAGCTGCTGCACCCACTTCTTCTGCATATATTCCTAAAAATAGAACTGAAACGCCGAGTACTTTTTTGTTATTTTATTGAACTATATTCCCATTTCGCCCCGACTAACCCTAACTTCGCCCCCGACCAGGAGAAGTTTGTTTTATCAGTCACGGTGCACATTTCGGAAGGCGGATCCGGGCTCGGATCGCAGTAGGACCGTTACCCAGGGTGCGGCTGGCTCCCATCAATGTCCGAACGGGTTGTCGGGGGCGGGTAGACGTCACCGACCGTGAGGTCATTCGAGGCCGTCAGTTCCGACACTGCTCCGATACAGCCGCGTGAGAAATCACGGCCTCACCGACCCTCCCCTTCCTAGGCCGTCCGTGGCCGTCCGTGGTCGTCCACCGACCACCGCACGGCGCTCGACAAAGTGTCAAAATCCCGCCGGAAAACTGCAGTCGACCGCGGACGGCACCGCCGCCAGGCACGAGCAGGTAAACCTGCCGAGTTGAGCGGGGCGTGACGCGTCCGAGACGTCAGCGACGGCTCCGATCGATACCGGCTATCGGACGAGGGCCGGACGGGCACCGGTGGCGGAAGAAAGGTGTGGGAGGACCGGGTGTCTCCAATAGGTGCCTCCCGCAAGCGAGAGAGAGAGAGAGAGAGAGAGAGAGAGAGAGAGAGAGAGAGAGAGAGAGAGAGAGAGAGAGAGAGAGAGAGAGAGAGAGAGAGAGAGAGAGAGAGAGAGAGAGAGAGAGAGAGAGAGAGAGAGAGAGAGAGAGAGAGAGAGAGAGAGAGAGAGAGAGAGAGAGAGAGAGAGAGAGAGAGAGAGAGAGAGAGAGAGAGAGAGAGAGAGAGAGAGAGAGAGAGAGAGAGAGAGAGAGAGAGAGAGAGAGAGAGAGAGAGAGAGAGAGAGAGAGAGAGAGAGAGAGAGAGAGAGAGAGAGAGAGAGAGAGAGAGAGAGAGAGAGAGAGAGAGAGAGAGAGAGAGAGAGAGAGAGAGAGAGAGAGAGAGAGAGAGAGAGAGAGAGAGAGAGAGAGAGAGAGAGAGAGAGAGAGAGAGAGAGAGAGAGAGAGAGAGAGAGAGAGAGAGAGAGAGAGAGACGTTTTTAAGAGGTCTCCGGTGCTGTCCCTCGCCTTGTCTCAGTCGCTGCTATCCCATTTTGTCGCTAGTCGCTTGTCCTGCAAACTAGTAGTGAAGTATCGAACTATTTGATGATATCATTTGTTTTGGAATTCAGCAACTGAGCCATTGAGCGATGCTTCTGTGAGTGAGACTGATATTAGATATACATACATAACGCTTGTAGAAACAGCGCCATATTATAGAAGTGACACCACGCGGAAGTAAGGCAGCTCTGACAGCAAAGGGAGATCTGTTACAGGTCATCCGTCAGCGCAACTTTTTCTAACGAATCTCTGTTTCCAGGCGGCACAGCTAATATCTTTGATCTTTCCGCTGTATTTAATCTTGCCAGAGCCACTGTTTATAGAATTATGAGCTTTTTACTCCTACAGCCACGGTGTCACCAGAGCTGCTACTGGTGGCGGCGCAGCTATAGTGCCGCTGGTGCTGGAGCTGGTGCTGCTAGTGCCGCCGCTGGTGCCCGCCTCTGGTGCCGCTGTCACTGATAGCGGCTGATAGTGTCGTCAGGGCCCGTCAGGTCCCGTTTGTCACTGCCATTGACGGCCCGGCGGCGGCTCTCGGCGATTCAGGGGCCGATAGCCGGCTTTTAGGCAAATATCTACTGGCCTCCAGCGGCGCACGCCACGCTACCGACCGGGCCCGGCCGGCCGGCGCGGCAGCTACCGACCAGGCCCTGCCGGCTGGAGTGGTAGCTCATGACCGGCCAGCTTACAGTAACACTGGTGTGGGATCAGACAGTGTCGCTGTCACTCGCACGATCCTCCGTCCCGCCACATGCTGGGAGCTATTGACATCCATCGCTGAAGCCCGAAAGCTGCTGATCGCTGATCAGTGGACATGGTCGCAGTTGCCCGGGCCCACGCTGGAGCTACACTGTCCTCCGTCCTCTCCCCACAGACTGCCAGCCGCGGCGGTTGGTGCGGCAATGATACCTACCCCACGCTGAGAGCCACTGACCAGCACACACAGCCACCCCGGGCCAACCACGGTTCAGCGAGAAAAGGGTCACAGCAGGGCCGCCAGTAGCTGACAGCGACACCGCGGGATAGCAGGGCAGCGCGCTAGTGAGACAACAGGGATTACTAAAGGATATCAGGGCAGCGTAACGGCTGGACGAGCCACTCACACACACACAACGGCATCCAGCCGTGCAAATTAGGAGGAACGGGAGGTCGATAAATCAACACCTTTGATCGGACTGCTCGGAAGGCCCTGCCCTAGCGTAGCGATCGCGTTGTCCCACGCTGCCTGTGATTCTATTGTGCTGGCTGGAAACATCAACTTTATGAACTCGAACACACATGGCACACATGGCATGAAGGAGTTTCAGCGTGGAATAGGAATTCCGGTTTTGGAATAAGTTTCAGCGTATTTTCGATAGTGCCGTGTTATTTGACTGACCTGCTGTCCTATCCTGTCCGAGTGTCCTCCCCAAACGTTATCCCCCTCCCCCTGTCGTGCCTATCTGTCCTGACATCCTGTCTCCTCGGACATCTATCCTGTCGCTCCTGCAGACCGAGTGGAGTGCCTGGTGTTCTTTATTTCCCGGCATCACCTGCACGCGGGGCCGGCATTGTCCTGACCGGCGACTTAGCGAGCCGATGCTAATCGGGTCTCCAACGAGCCGTGGTTTCCAGTAGCTCATAGACATCGCCTTATCGATTCGCCGCGGAAAATCGCAGTGTTTGTCGCAACAAAATACTTTAAAGTGACACTATCTGCGACGCTCCGCCCTTGACCAACGCCTTGCATGTCTGATACTATCAGTTAGGCATGCCTGCAGCTCAGCTTAGCGAGCCGAACGTATATAGGACATGCATCAAGCAAATACCTCTTGCTATTTGTTATCAGTTGCTGAGCGGTCCGGTTTTATCGGCTTGGTGATCTCAGGCGCAGCGAGACCGCGGTGGAGAGCGGTTTGTGATCGGGCAGCCAAATCATCTTGGGTAACAGGACAAGGGTTCCTCCTCGTGGTATAACCAGACAGGGTTCTGTGCAATGCTCTGTATAGTCCTCTGTAGTATCTGCGGTCCGTCTCGGTCATTGCGTGTTTCGGTGGTCCCATACAGTGCTCTCAGCGATCCACTACAGTTTCCTGCGGTCTACTGTGGTCCTCTGCTCCCGTGCGCCCGTATTGGTCCTTTGCGGTCCTCCGAGCCCCTCTGTGGTTCTCTGTGGTCAGCTGTGGTCCTCTGTGGTCCTCTATTTTCCTGCACCCATCTGTGGTCCTTTGCGGTTCTCCGAGCCCATCTGTAGTCCTCTGCTCTCCTGCTCCCATCTGTGGTCCTCTGTGGTCCCGTGTGGTCCTCCGTGGTCCTCTGTGGTCTCGGTGGTCCTCTGTGGTCTCGGTGGTCCTCTGTGGTCTCGGTGGTCCTCTGTGGTCTCGGTGGTCCTCTGTGGTCTCGGTGGTCCTCTGTGGTCCTCTGTGGTTCTCTGTGGTCCTCTGTGGTCAGCTGCGGTCCTCTGCCCCGCCCCCTGCGATCCTCCGCTGCCCTCCTCGGTCCCTCTCGGCCGTGGGAACGGGTGCGCCGCGCGCCGCCGCTGTTTGCTCCGATCGGCCGGACCGATACGTCAGCCGGCGGCGCCATGTTACTCCGTGACGCCACCGTCACACGGAGGCGGCCCGTCACGGACCGCAGGGGGCTCTGTCCGGCACGGCGGGCGGCGGATGACGCCCCCCCCCCCCACGGCCAGATGACGCGCGACCGCCGCCAGCTGACGCAGCCGACTGACCTCACCCGATCAAACTGGGCAAAGGTCAGTGGGCTGGTGGACAATCGACGCGCTTTCACTGGTGATACAAACTGGATCATGGTTTATTAGCTTCACTCAGTCTCAACGATGTTTATCTTTGGCACGGAATATCAAAACAGTCTTCTCGTAGTGCTATTTTCCGTGACCCAGCCATAGTGATTTCTGAGCCTGTGCGCCGCGTGTGGTGCACCTAAAATTGCTATTGGAGGCTATCTGTCATTCATAATTTCATTTAGTGTCTGTCTATGGATGAGGGAGCTTCTTGATTTCCTTATAGATAAGTAGTTAAGCTTTTTAGTTATTTTACTTTTAATAGTTTTAATGCGAAACTATTCAATTTTTTAGGAAACAGCAAACTTGTCCCATTAACAATAGATTTTCCTATGCATAACAGATCACTACTTCTTTGACTTTTGGTGGCATCTATGGTCAATCAAACAACCAACCTTAAAATAAACGCTGTCAAGCGTTCATATTCTATTCCACAGACAGATCCTCCCTTTACGAGCCGTGAACGTATAACACGGTGATTCGACCGAAGCGTGACGTTCTGCTCCCCCGCAGCTCTAGCAGCTGTAAGTGATGTACTATATGATCCCAGCCACGGTAACCGGCCGTTACATTAGCATCAGGGGTAGAGTCCCACCATTGACGGCCGCTCGACAGGACCGCCAGGTGGACCCCCCACCCCCCCCCCCCGTCCCGCCGAAATCACGGGGGGCAGGTGACGTTCGGGCCATAACGGATATTGCATGCCTTATTTTCCGGCCAAGCGAGGCAGACGTCGCTGGTAGTTCACTTATGCAAACTGCTGCTGGATTCCGTATCGCTACCGGTGTTCGCGGAATGGTACTGCGCCGGTGGCGTGCATCTACTTACCGTGCCCGGCTGAAACTGACGTCTGCCCGGCCGGCAGCTGCACAGAGAGAGCGAGGACTTCCTCGAGCCATAAACACAGCGGAAGAGAGGTGGGCGGAGGAAATCTGCATATTTTGTAGAAATGGTATTAGACACAGCACCGTCGTAGAACAGATTCATTCTTTGGTACTGGATCAGCTACTAGACGGTTGTGGAGAACCGACTTAACGGTAACTAAAAAAAAACTTAACTGTAAAAATGCTAACAAATCAGTTAATTCTTCAAGCAAAATCTAGTATTAAAACACACGTTGTTGCAAAAAAAACGAGTCAGATAGGTAACACATATGTTTGCAACCTAATACCGCATCCAGTTTATCGAAGCAGAAAAGCTAACATCATTGTAAGCCGACAAATATCATCAGTGCAAACCATGGCCTGGGTGGGATACGACCTAGTTCAACGTAAAACATACAAAATGAGGATAAGACCCGAACCAGTTCCAATGAGAGCTTGTCACTGGTGGATTACCTTGAAGCCTTGCTTCGATTTAAAGCTCATGTAGCAAAATGCTAATTAAATCGGCATTGAGCTTAATTTAACCCGCGCCCTGCTGGGGGTCCTGGATTTCCACGCCCTGCTGGGGGGGGGGGGGGTGTTTGAACACCCCCCCCCCCCTTGTAACTCGGCTCCTGGGCCACGTAGCGATACGCAGAAGGCGGCGTTCGAAAGAGCGTAAAAAATAATGACGAAATCACTTCGGTCAATTTTTTGGTCAGGTCAAAGGTCAGGTCACCAGAGGTCATTGAAGGCAAAATTTCGCCGATTTCCAGGTCGAATGTCGACAATTTCCAAGAAGCCAACGCATAACTCGGGAACCAATAGAGCTACAGCGCCGCGGAAAAGCGCATTCGATAGCCCTATTAACGCCCTTTCTGGGTTATTCTCTCAGATTTGACCTAACGTCAACGGTTTTGCCTGCAGGGGGCAAAAACTGCAAAAATAACCGATTTCTTCGAAAACAGTTTTTCTGCAATAACTTTTGACCCAAGCCTTGTACGAGCTTACTTTTACCGGCATCGTGTTCCTCTCGTCAAGACGCATCGAATGAACTATAACTTGACCTTGAAAGGTCAACTTGAAAATTTGACCTCAGGTCAAGGTCATGACCTGACCGGAAAGGGTCATGTTGCATATCAGTCGATCCGTATCGTCGAGCTGAACACATCTAAGGAGTTTTCATCGCTCTAGCATGCCTCTATCAAAAGTTATTTGCGAAAAACTGTTAGATACCATTCGTGACCTAAGATGACCTCAGGGCATAAACAAGGGTCACGGACACCATTTTCAAGTTCAGTGTGTCTAAATCACTTGTAATTCGGTGTTTGGGAGTGTTTATAATGTCTTTCATCCAAAAGAGGCGCATTTCAATTTTCTCCCATTGACTTATAATGGGGAGGTCGCAAAATTGACCTGACCTTAGGTCATCGATATCAAAATTCTGAGATATACATTTTGTACATGCTATTGCTCTTAGCAATCGCTGAGAGTTTCAAAGCGATCGGTCACTCGGTGTAGCTATGACAGACATTGAAAGTTTTTATGAGGTGAGGTCACTTCAAGTGACCTGGTGACCTGACCTTGAATAACCTTGGTCTGAAATTTTCACAACATGTGTAGAATTGATGTATGATAAGGTGTACCAAAAACGGCGGCGCTCCGCGCCGCCGTTTTTGAGATATTCGCGAAAAACCACAAGGGGGGGGGGTGTTCAAGCACCCCCCAGCAGGGCGCGGGTTAAAGGCAGTCGCAATTTTTCAACCTTTTTTTAGGAATAATTCATTATGTTGCCCAGCAAATGACCGCATATTTTCAAAATATGTGAATGTTGCAGACAACATGTGGCTCGCGGGACAGGCAGTCGATGGGCCCCGGTCAGCGACATGTGAACTGGGCCTCACCGGCATAGTTGTGGGAGGCAGAAGAAGTGGACGGGCGGGTGGGTTATCAGACAATCAGCCGCCCCACACCCGACCCTGTCCGGTGGTGAGCTCGCAGACACTGTCCCGAAGTGCACGCGAGTATAGCCCAGGAGGAGACTGGCCAGCGCATTGATCAGCTATGGGGACAGGCTAGGACAGGACAGATGATCGCGGATATGGCAGGAGAGGACAGAGCAGTAGAAGACAGGACAAGGAAGGATAGGCTAGGAATATCAGTCTATCTCGATCTCCATCGACGGACAGATCAGGACATGACAGGTCAAAGGAAATGTTAGGAGGTTGTCTCGCCAGTGGATATCACAGGTCAGGAAGGGCTGAGAACAGGGAAGGACAAGCAAGGTGTTGCTAATATCGGTTCATTACTAGCATGGAAAGGACAGGACAGGTGTTGGGATGCTGGCTCGCCGGCGGACAAGACATGGTCTGCGGAGGCTGGTGGCCCTTTCGGCTCCTCCTCCTCTAAAGTTGACTGCAAATGCTCACAAGGACATCCCATGGCTCTTGCGTCCGGATCAACCAGTTAGAATTGCTGTGACCGATCATTCTGTTGGGGCTTTTGTCGCAGTAACTGCGTCGAACACTGCAGTGACCGTCACCCTAACCCTTTGAGCACAGCACGACACCGGCTCAAAGGGCACTTTGCAACAATAAAACAAACAATAAAAGCGATCATGATCTGCGCTGGAAGCATTTACGGTCGGCCGTGGCTACTAAAGTCACCTTCCGCCGATAAAGCCATCATCCCGAGAGGCTGTGTTTTTGCATGGAAGCACTAAAACGCAGCCTGTAAAGGTTTATGAAAGCTCACACTGTAAAGCTACGCCGGCTGCGGTGGAAATAAAACTCGGACAACCTTGTTGTTATATGGGCTGTTGTTTCTCGGCTCCTTTACAATCGCACGGGAAAATCTACAAAAACGGTGTGAGGAAGTCGTCCACGCGGCCGACGGGCGACTCCTGTGTCCATCTTGACGTGATGGCACCCGCTGCACCCTTAGGCCAGCAACCGGCACCCGCTGCACCCCTGGGCCGGCTCTCGGCACCCGCTGCACCCCTGGATGCACCCTGTTGCAGGCCGTGAGCCGTTCGACTCTCGGACGGGTGCAGGTTATCTGATGCGACTCGCTGTGTTACAGCCGCCGACCGGAGGAGCGTATCGAACAAGCTATACCTTCGAGTTCGACCGTCGTCAGGACGAATATGCTAGCAGAATTTTATCGTCATTTTCTGAGCGAATCCTCGCGCTGCAAGAAGTGCCCAGTCAAACTGCACAGCTAAAGTCAAGACTGACGAATGAAGACCCGTCCCCACTTTTGTCTGCATGTCTGCCGATCTGTATATATTTGGCTGTTTGCAGTCACACGACGAAATACTGCGCTCGAGATACCCGCACAAGCTGCAGGCATGCAACACTCACAAAAATATACGGAATACGGATGGAGCGCAGTAGCATCATGTTTCATATTTTCTTGCAGCGTCGGCGATCAAACCACCCTATCTGAGCTGGCTAGATTGGCATTTTGCCAGAAACCCGGTACAGAGAGTTGCGAGAAAATTGAAGCAATTACGGTAACACCCGACCGGCCGAGCGTTGGATTCATTACCAATCAAGGACTTCAGGTCGGCAGACGCAGTCGTCCTGTGCAGCCTGTGAAATCCGATCCAGGCGGCAGTGATCAGGGTGCGCGCGTGCGACACACGAGTCTCCGCTAATGCCGAGGGATTACAGGTCGGCCGTCGGGACCGGCAGGGAATCCGAGACGGCACCGCCCACGGCCGGCCACGAGCGGCGCAGAAGGCAACGTCCCCGGCGACCCGTCAGAAGGGGCTCTCCGGGGCGGGGCACAGCGCCGGGAAAGGTGCCGACTCCACGGGGCGACCAGCGGGACTTTTGATCGCACCACGCCTACCGCTAATCCCAACTGATACCATGATTCTTTGATGAGGCGGTATCGGTGTCTCTCACATTGGGTCACTGATTATGTAATGGGACACGACCAGAGCGCCTGGGGCTAAACATTCCGGCTATTTGGAGCCGCGGAGTCGCGCCGGAGTCGCTCCAAGTCGCACCATCCCACGCCGGCAGGCGTACCGGAGTGTGCAAGGTGCGCAGTGTCGGGTTAATGGGCCACAAAGGGCCACCCGGCGGCCGTATAGCGTGGGGTCGCCGGGCGCGTTGTTCTACCGACTGGACGAGGAGTAAATCAGCGGCAACGGTGGCCGAGACTGATACGGGCCGCTCTATTGCCCACAATGAAGCAATCACCGGTGCGGCGGCGACGTGGCGGTCCTTTGGCGGCGGCGGCGGCGGCGGGGGCGGGGGTGGCGGTGGCGGCGGGGGTGGCCGGTCGTGTGGCGCGGCGCCGGCTATTTTCCGAGTGCGGTCGTCACGCGCGGGGATACCGCTCGCCGTGGCTGGCTGTGATGTATCGGGGCGCCAGCAGCAGCTCCGCTGATGGATGGCGTCATAGGTTGTCGGCTGTCAAATCGAGAGCAAACATGTGACGCGCCGGGACCGGCCGATGGGCCTCGCCAGCACTGCGCGACAGCTCGGAAACCACTCTGTCTGTCCGCTGTGTCACAGCGACGGAAATCTATGGCATAATCGTGGGCGACACAGGACTGAGATGTTCTCCCGCAGGCCAATTGAGGTCAGTCACCTCGTATGACGACGTGAGTTTTTAATGATGACGTGTGTGATTTTAGGTTCGATGTCGGTCACATGTTTTGTTTTTAAATGCATAAAATGTCATCTATTTCATAAAGCAGAGCAAATGTAGAAACAATTAGTCATGAGGCATAATGCAATTAATTTTCATATCTTCCACTCGGAGCCATACAAAATCCTCTATATCCCGCGCGGGGCTGGGGTCTCCAGCCGAACGCGCGGGGCTGGGGGGGGGGGGTAAATTTTACCCCCCCTGTTATCTCCCGAACTAACGGTCCGATTTGGAAAATTCAAACGCCAATCGAAAGCTCTCATCACGAACTACTAAAAACATGTACTTAATTTAAAGTTTGAGGTCAAGGTCAAGGTCAGGTCAAGGGTACAAATTGCAAGTTTCTACAGTATCGGCCTTGCACCGTAGTTGCCGAAGAATGGAGTCATGGACTGAGACTGATCGCCCAAAACGTGTTCTTAGGCTACCAAGACAATATTCGTTGCATACAATATCATTCAGAGGTCAAGGTCAAGGTCAGGTCAGGTCAGGTCAGGTCACCAAAAAACAAAATATAGAAAAGGGCATGTGCGACACATGTTTTATGGGTCATTTTACTCATAGAATTCAATAGGCACACTCAATAAGTGATATGGACCACCTCTGGATGAATTTCAGGTCGAGGTCAGGTCAAGGTCAGGTCAAGTGAGGTCAAATTTTGAAGTTGATTGTTAAGGCCTAAAAAGGTGTCTATCTGATGCAGTTTTTCACGGCGAATCGAATGGTGCTATTTTTGTTTCCGTACGAGGTCTAGAACTTCCAAAAAAGTCATTTTTCAAAAATTTTGTGTGTCGTGACGTCATAAAATTTTGAATAACTCCCACATTTTTGAACCGATTCTTCTAAAATTTGGTATGTAGGTGCACATAGACCACTTTTCTGACATATATTCCGTTTTTTTTTATAGACTCAAAATTTGGGATTTTATAATGATTTTCCCAAAAAAGTCAGTTTTTTGAAAAAATTTAGGCCAAAATCCAAAATTTTCAAAAAACCGAGATAGCCAATTGATAGACAAAGTAAAATTACGTATAACCTTTTTTGTTACGTCTTGATTCCTTTAAAAATGAAGATGTTAGCGGCGTTTGAACTTTTGCCGTTTTTGAGGCGAAAATGACGAACATGACGTCACTAAAACGTCAATTTCTCAAAAATTTTCCGACGGATTTCGCTCAAATTTTCAGGGAACGTGTCAAATTGATGTAAAAAAAGGTACTGAAAGTTTGGCGGCGCTGCGCGCCGCCGTTTTTGAGATATCGCAAAAATTCGCGAGGGGGGGTAAAATTTACCCCCCCCCCCAGCCCCGCGCGGGATATCTTTCGTTTATCTAGGAACA
Source organism: Amphibalanus amphitrite (assembly GCF_019059575.1). Classification (NCBI taxonomy): domain Eukaryota; kingdom Metazoa; phylum Arthropoda; class Thecostraca; order Balanomorpha; family Balanidae; genus Amphibalanus; species Amphibalanus amphitrite. Next base: position 287,806 of record NW_024881966.1, read on the forward strand.
TTTTCATTTCAGCATCGCAGCACTGTCAAAAAAGCACACCAACAACGTATAGTCGACTACAGAATGATGTTCCACTCCTCAGAAGCTATGAGTTGACCGGAGCGCTAGGTTATGCCGTTTATCACGCAATTAAGCGTGTTGATTGTGAGCATTGGGACAAAGTAATAATTTGTGAACTCAGCCCATGTGATGCGGCACAGCCTACCACTCCAGGCAAATAATTGCCTGTGAAAGTGGAACATCATTCTGTAGTCGACTATACTCTTTGTATTTCTGAGTGTCCTAAAAGTTCAAATCGATATTTTCCTGATTGTTGAGACCACTTAAATGCACTTTTCTTGCGCCCCATCCCTGTGCTTTTTAGGCGAAGAAATGAAAACTGAAATGCAAGAATTTGTTCTTCCACGCTTCTGCTACGACAGAAGAAGAGACAGTTTGCTTTGATTTTGTGGCTTGTCTTGTGTCAGGCTCCTTCATACACAGGAAAAATACAACGAAATGTTCTAACTATAAGGACCTAACGCTTTCTTCAGATTTTGTGGGAAATCCTTGGTCAAACAATGCTACAAAGTTACAGCTGAACTTGTCATGCTGTATCAATTTCAAGCCCCAAATCTGCTTATACATGTTTACATGTTATCTAAGTTTTAAATATAACAAATTGCTGCACATTTACGGTGCAATTTAACTGGGGACCGTTCCAAACGTTAAGCTTCCACGCTATCCTACCGCAAATTTGCACTGTTTCCATTTACACACTCGTCACCGTCCTTTTGCACCGTCTTCCTCTACCTGAATCTATGAGGACCGTATATAGCGTGCACCACACACAGGCGCCTTGTACCGACATTGTGAGCGATGGCTGTTGCCTTTGTGCAAGGACCGGCGGCGGGAATGGCCGTCATAAACAATGCTAATGGCCGCGCGGTGCAGTATTCATGGGACCGTGAATCCGAATCGCCATGTTAACAGGGTGGTGTATTGTCGAGAGCACTGGTCATGCACTGGCATAGCTTTGTGTGAACCGTTCCCGACTTCGATGGCTATTGAGTTGTAAAATGCAGCCCTGAGTAAATCCAACTATATCTAAGTTTTATTGGCTACCGAATGCGAAATAATGCACATTAGCTATGTATGTGCTCCAGATCAGCGGGCGAAACGGTAGCGATCACTTTAGTGAATAAAAGCGGGTGTGCTTTATTCGGCTTACTGATAAATGCGCGCACAATTATGCAGATGGTGCAATAAGCTGCAAATTATACTGTTCGCAAATTATTTTAAATAACCAACAGTCCAACAATCATGCGAACACACGCATTACGATCAAACATTAGCTGTGGCGTGTGCTCAACCCAGTCTGGTCATGTCCCGTCACACGGGACCAATGCATGTTTACCGAGAGTTACATTCATGTTGCATGCTGATAGGACAGGCACAGACAGCCTGTTATGCCTTTTTCTCCTCCCTGGATCTTGCAGTGGTCGTTCTCACGGATATTACTCAGATTGCTGTTTGGCCGTTCACGACCAAAAATAAACCTGCTTGAAAGAAACTGCTTCGGCGATCCATTTGTTAGGGCTCGCTTTCCTGGTCGAGGCGTTTAGTGCCACTTTTCGCCTGGCCAGTTGTTGTCAGTGCAGTCCATGGCGGAAATCGACTGCACCGTTAGCGGTCGCGGCGGCGGGTATGTTGCGATCTATCTGACCAATGATCCTGCCACGGCTTGGTCCCTTTTAGCTTCTCTGAATGAGTAATGGTTTGTTCTTACCATCTGAGTCCTATCAGTTTGCTTTGCAGCTGTTTCTGTGTTTGTTGTGCACGTTTGCTGTAATATGGCTGCCCTTAACTAAAAAAGTCATGCACAGTGAGGCACCTGACTTTGAACACTGAACAAAGCACAGAACACTGCAAAGGGAAGAGATGGATCAATCGCCGCAGCTTGGAGACCGGACCGCGCCACTTCCGCCTGCTGCTAGTCACCCTAAACTCAGTCTTAGCGCCTTCCTAAGCATGGCTGGCACTGACCGACGGGTCTCCCATCTGTCCATGGTTGAGACTGTCTATGATTTATCTTATCTTGCAATGTGTGCGGGTAAACACAGCCGTAGAGCGAATATAAGCACTGTCAGATCAAAGCCATACCCACGGAATCAAAAGCACAGTTGAGCGAAAACAGAGCGGGGCCATTTGCATTTCATGGTTTGACATGACCCCGAAAACCGGTAACATAAGACATGTTCTGAATACAAGCAGCTAATAAGAACACCATTTTGATTCTTCAACTGTTTTTTTTACAGCTTATGATTTCATCAGAGGAAGCAAAGCTGCTGCTGTTGCCATTTAGCTGTATTTGTCCAACAGGATAAACAGGATTTAAACTTTTACAAACAGGCTTGAACCAGCCAAACTAGAACTACTTCGTCATGGATTGACATTCCATAATACTTTTTCAGTATTAATTGCAATGCGCATGCGATGAGAAACCATGATAATGCACCAGAGAAACAACACTAAAACATTCCGCGCTATTGTATGACCGTTGACAGCTATGTAAAAGTCAAAAGTGTAATTTTCTTACTGTTACTACCGCGTTTATTTTTCGATCATGCTCCTTGTTATCAGCAATTTTTACCTCCATTTTAACCATTATTTGCATTTAATCACGAAAATTAACCCGCGCCCCACTGGGGTCTGCGTATAACACGCCCTACTGGAGGTGGGGGGGGGAGGGGGGCTCTCCATAGCCCTGGAAAACTGTCGAGCGAAACTTAATTTCATTGACCTCGAGGTCACCGATGACGTCACAGGTCAGGTCAAATTAAAAATTATTAGCATTTCCGCTTGTTCACATTTTGGGCTCTGGCCGCCGTCTTACAAGTCAGATCAGGCTCATTTTTGATTTACACACTCGTGAACAGATGCTCTAGATACCTTGAGGGTACCAAACTTGTAGGTACTTTGATTTTCAGGTCAGGGCCAGGTCATCACAGGCCACGGAAATATTATATCATGCGTCGGTCATGCGACACATGTTTTATGGTCCATTTAGGCCATATATTTCGAATTTGATGTCGTCTGTGTCATTGGAGGTCATCTTGAATCGAATTTAGCTTAGGTCAGGTCACTTTCAGGTCAAAAAAGGTCAAATTTTGAAGTTAAAATTTTTCAACAAAAAAGGTGTCTATTGGATGCAGTTTGAGCTCAAGAACACGATGGTGCTATTTATATTGGTGTACGATGTCAAAAACGTACTGAAAATTGATTTGAAAAATTAATAATCGTGAATTTTTTGCAATAATGCGAATAACTTAACCATTTTTGAAGATATGTAGCTAAAACTTGCTAGAGTTAGTCATAAGCATGCATTCTGTCACATATATTCCGGTTTTTTCGAAAAATCAAAAACTTTTTGAAAAAAAATATAAAAATATAAATTTTGGATATTATTATATATAATTTTCAAAATTTTCACAATTTTGAAAATCCGAGATAGTAGTTTCATAGCGCAGTCAATTCTGAGTCCTTTCATGCAAAGAAATTTGATCTAGCTTAAAACCTGAGCTCTTGGGAGCGATTGCCGTGGTTCAATGTTTTGCGTCGAAATCGGCCGAACATGACGTCACTCTGACGTCATTTCCGGCCGACCCATGGTAGCTACGAAGTTCAAATTTTGACACAAGGTGTCAAATTGATGCAGGTGAAGGTACTGAAAGTTTGGCGTTGATATGTCAAGTGGTTTGGAAGTTATTGCAGAAAAACGGGAGGGGGCAATGAATAGCCCCCCAGTGGGGCGCGGGTTAAGCAACACCAGATGATAATAACAACTATAATTTCATAGAGTTTTTGGAATGGCATTAAGATAATCCTGAATATCCATGGGCGCCGCCACCGGGGGGGACGGGGGGGACGCGTCCCCCCCACTCTCAGAATGGAAGGGGGACGTCCCCCCCAAACTCATTACGGAGCGAGCGAAGCGAGCGTAGTCTTTCGTAGGTTAACGGAAATTTCTGAGTATGCCGTGGTCACGCTTTTGCTAGGCTTATATCTCAGCAACCACTTGACCGATTTACATGCGGTAATTTTTGTAGGGTAGCACTAGATTCATTCCTTCTAACAAGCATCGGAATATTCCCGATGCATGTGAGTGACCCCATATGCACGCGCCACATGAAAAACGAAGAGGTGTCAGTTTTGTAACAATTTCAATATCTCGGCAACTACTGGGCCGATTGCGCTGAAACTTGGCATGTAGGTAGGTATACCCACTAGACAATGCATATCCATGTGCCACAGTTGGGGTGCTGCTGCACGTGCGCACATGCAGGGGTCGATTCCAGATCTCGAGAACGGCTGAACCGATTGTCCTGAAATCTGATACATGGTTAGGGACCGGTTAGTAAGGTGCCGTGCAAAAGTCATTTGGGACCCATTTTGCACGTGCGCACGTGCAGGGTGCCGCTTCCAGATCTCGAGAACGGCTCGGCCGATTGCGCTCAAATTTGGCACATCGTTAGGGACCGGTTAGAGGGGTGCAGTGCACAAGTTGTTGGAGGTATCCCCTCGCAATTTCGCACGTGCAAGGCCCATCCCACCCTCTCGCTCGCTCCGTTGGTCGCCCCAAAAGGCGTTTTACTGGTTGTTATCCTACTCGAAATTTGATTAGGCCCTTCGGTCCAATGAGACCATTTCAGAGCCGCAAGTATGAAAGAATTAGTGGGAGACATTGGTCGGGGCAGCCACCCCAGTGAGTCACTTGGGATGAACCCGACCAATTGAACAGGCAGCCCAGCCCACTGGCACTCACTGCACCCGGCAAAGGACTATAGCTCCAGTGGAGCCATTCCCGCATGGGATAGAGTTGCCCGTCCAGCCCGGAGCAGGGGGTTGCGGCGTGGAGGAGAAGGATTTGACTGTCATGAGGATGGAAGAGATGGAACGGCCGGTGCCGAATCTGAGAGGGTCCAGGAGGTTTAGAGTTACTCAGTATATGGGGTGTGGGCCTACAGGCATTGGTCTGACCCCTGCCACTTCGGCCATCAAAACCTCCAGCTCTTATCCGACCTGTCATCGCGGAACTGCCGATTTTTGATATCGTGATCAACGTGTGTCGTATAACACGACTGGCTGAACACGGGCCTAATATATTTCGTCTAACCAGCCAAGAGCATGACTTTACACCAATCCGACCTCGAAGTCAAAATCCGAACATTTTCGAAGACTTCAACTCCGACTCTGGCCAAAACTGGCCAAAACAGTCAACTCCGACTGATTCCGGCTCCGACCCCACACTTCTGCAGTCACGCTACACTAAATTTCCAGCTTCTAAGAAATAAGCTATACGGTCGACAGGACCACAAAACTTTGAGGCGACTTGACTACTTGACTTGGTTTTCCTGACCTAAGGTTTTCTGGTATCAAGCTTGTTACACGGGCTGCAAAATTCGTATTTTGGAGCAGTTTTGCCTAATGTTTTTTTTTTTGCCAATTTTCGCGGCGCTTCGCGCCGATTCGTGCACAAACCAAAAAGAGAGATTTGTGACTATACAACGTCCCCTCCCCCACGCGGGTATGCAATATGCATTACCTATGCAATATGCATTATCGATCGTATTAGTGGCATACATCAGCAATCATACCGTGATAGAACACGAGGCTTTGCCGTGTCAAACTGAATCGGACATCAGATGTGTATATAGGTAGGTACTCGGTGGGAATGCGGTCTATAGCCATTACTTTAAGGAAATACCTACCAAGCATAGTACGTAGTTCAAACCAGCTGAATGCTGATTGGCTAGCATTTTTCCGTAAGGGAATGGATTCCTCGGTAAGAGAATGACAAAGTGTAATCTATGGGAATGACTTTAGTCTTCAAACCTAAAATCGATACCGATATATTTGGCTAGGGTGATCGTTGGGCCATAAAAGCTCCTGATTTGTTCTCGTCTCAGCTCAAGCTATAAAACTGTTACTTCAGTTCAAAACCCTATGTTAAAAGTGGCATATTTGCTTTAAACGTTGAATGCATCCGACTGAAAAAGCCACGGTAAGAATGTCTGCTATTGGGTTTTCAGTCGGTCAGTCCGTCCCCCCCAGTCAAAAATCCGTGGCGGCGCCCCTGTGAATATCCCACTGTTAATGACTTCCACTCCTACCTATGCAGATCATTACCTTTAGCACTTGGTTTGGTTACCTATTTACAACATATTTACTTGCAATACAACATGTATGGTTCTGTTCGATGAATGAACCCTGATTCATCGATATCGCCCGATCATAAGGATGTAAAAATACAACCCCGATCTGACTAGTTATTCCGATACTTAGGTATGTGGAACTCATGCAAATTCAAATATGTATATTTCCTGACAGTTCTGTCCCTCCCGCATTAATGACCGGTACTTATAATTGCTATGGCAATCGGAGCTTGGACCATCGGAATTCCGATTTTGTTCAATATCCAATTTGGAATTCGGTCGGACGAATGCAGCGGACTTTGGACAACATTGGGCAATCACTTGCTACACCTCAGCATTTTTATAAAAGTAATCGTTTGTAGCATTGGTTGGCGAATATAGAAGGCTCAGCTCTCAATATGGGCAACACTTTCTGGGCTGGTTATAATACATTAAAAGCAAAATATATAGCAGTGTTGAGTTGAGTGTAGACTACTCCGCAGTTTTTCAACATCTTTGGACAAATGGCTGACTTGGACATTTTTGGACGGACAGTCAACGAAAATACCGGACATTGGACGGACTTTGGACATACAACTTCTGAAGGTGGCACCACTAGCTACTATCGTCCCTGTGCTGGGTCCTAGCGGTCAAAATCCTCAGAAATCGATTTATGGGATCGATTTACCTTACAGTCACTGCCGGCTTCAGCAGTCGTCATATCACCCGCTCCAAACCTCAAAGGAAACATGGATGACCGGTGCTGATACCAGTTCTCTGAAAGGAACTGGAGGAACAGCACTGCGCCGCTCAGGTCAGCAATTCCCGGTGGCGGGGCCGCGCTGCTCCGGCCGTCCGCCGTTCGTGCACTGTTTACGCTGTCTGCCGGGCCTGCGCCTCCTCACCACTGATAATGATGTATTCGGAGCCGGTCGGGCGGCGGCCTGAGCGCAAGACGGGTAGCCGAGTGGCCCGTGTAAATATTTGGCCGGCCCGGCAGGAGCGCGATTAGTGCAGACGTTTGTCACATCCGGCGCTCCCTGGAGACCAGTCGGCCGCGCCGCGCACCGAGTCTGACCGCTGTCCACGTCCAGTGACCAGGGGACGAGTCGGTGGCGCCGGCGGGGACAGTGACCAAATCTCGCCACTGAGCAGCGACCAGTGCGCGCCTCTGACCACTAATCATTGACCGCTTCTATCCAGTGACCGCCATCGACCACTGCACTGACCAATGAACAGTGATTAGTTCAAAGCAGCGACCACCTCTGACTGCCACGCTGGCCAGTGACCAGTCACGGTCGTTCCTTACCAGTGACTGTCCGTCCAGTGACCAGCAGTGACCGTGCCGACCAGCTAGCGCCCTGACCACTGATAAGTGATATGCTGTGACCAGCCAGCCACTGCGTTCAGACTTCATCAGAACTGCCATGCTATCCTGAGCCCCCCCCCCTCCCCCAGACCTGCTATAGGTCCCCAATGCAACAACCGCGCCTCGAGGGCACGCAGAACGAATTCTGCAGTCCTGTGTGCGCAGAGACGGTAATGTAATATGTAGGAAGGTATATTTCTGTCCATCACTGAATCAGCCATACGCAGAGGCGTTAGAGAGGTGACACTCGTCGCTTGGGGGCGGTTTACACCCATCGGTTCATGTCGGCGCAAAATGTCAGCCATCGATGCAGCATATGAGCAGTCTTCAGCCATCATAGATCGATATCTAACCGTTCTGATTCTGGCTGTTGTATGTATGTAAGTACAACGATGAAGTTCTGAGACCAGTTTTCCAACAGAAAAATATCCGACTGCTGGTATTTTTTTATTTTTAGAAATACCACTCAAGCTTAACCAATCACGTGAAATAATAACCGCTGATGGCTGCTCTATCATCAAATCAAACACTTAGTTAGGCTGACTGATGTTATAATTCACATTGGCCGTTTTCACGACGGAACTTTCGTGGTGGAACCTAGTTGATACGACCCAATCTTACCAATGCCGTGAATAAGATTTGGCAGCGCTGGCCGGAGTTTACGGCACTGATATCAAAGATACCCTTCTTATTTACACCCAGCTAATCTTGTCCAATTATTTTGATAGCGTGAATGATTATGAATGTTGCCTGAACGAATAAATAAGTGAATGCGGAATAGTTCTGAATGTTACCAAATGCCGTGAATGCGCATTCACGGCATTTGGTAAGATTGGGCCCTGGAAAGTACCAACCCTTTAAGCCCTTAGAATCCTTACAACTGAAGCCTGTAACGTGCCACTTATTCGAAAGGTAGTAGGTAAACCTACTACAAAGAACTACTAAAATTTCTGAGGCATCAAAGGAAACCACTAAAATTCCTGAGGTATCAAAGGACCAAACAGGCATCTATTAGGTAGCCGCTATTCCGTCGTGAAAACGGCTATTGGTAGTTTTTTTTTTACCTGGATGGCAAATTCGGGGGAGACTTTGGGCAAAAAATTCAAGCGGTCGGCGATTTTCCTGTTGGTAAAAGTGGCCTCAGAGCCAGAAGTAGGGTTCGATTTAGTTAAATATGTGTATGTCGTTAGCCTGACCCAAAAGATAAGACTGCTTAGACCTTGTGAGTAAAGCAGTTCATTTTTGTTTTATCTTGCGACTGATATGAGATTATGTTTGATCAGGTGCCGAAATAAATATTTATATTGCTGGTCTTCTGTGGCCGACAGTGGCTACTTTGTTTTGGTTTATGTTTTGCTCTGACGAGCCATTTGATTTGATTGCATCTTCTAGCAATCGATATTAGTACCTACATATAAAAATAGCACATTTTTCATACATCACTTTTACAATTTATAAACCGGAGAGTTGTGAGTCTTGTCATATGCTGGAGTGACTTAAAAATATGTGGAATTAATCTACTCAACCTGACATGCTTGCATGCAATATGCATTGAAGTTACAAAACACTACCCCACATTGCATGGAAGAAAAATCCAGTGAAAAGAAAAAGAACCATCTCCATTGCACAATCCCCTTTCCTAATGGTGTGTATGTCAAAATATTGTTCGACGCTCAGCTCGCCATGGCTGCCGCCTCGCGTCTGTGATTTGTTTGGTTCTCGGCCAGCACCAATTAGTGTGGGCTCGTGCTGATTCATTAAACATCCGCCATTTGCGGGCGCCAGAGCGGCGCTCGGTCGGTAATTTTTGGTGGGGAGCGGCGTCTCGTCTGGCCGGGCCCGTCTCAGCTCGGGTCTGCTGGTCTCCGTGGCCGGCTCGATGGTATCTGGCGGCTCTCCTGATTGGACCAAACCACAGTTGTGCCGACCCCATCCCCGGCCCGGGCCAGCTCTCCTAAATCCAGAGACGTCAGCATCCCGCCAGTCCACTGCGGTAATGAACCGTGATCGACAGAAGAAAGCCGCATCCTCCGTCACGGCAGAATGGCGGCTTTCATTCCACGATACTTTTTTACCTTCTGAATCCAGGTATTTTCTTAGACTGACAGATAATCACCGCAAAATTTCATCCCTCAGCTTTAGCCTCTACGCCGCTCATATAGCTAATGTTTACTAAATGCCTGAACAATATATAAAACAAAACAAATTACGAATTATGAAACACCCATTTTGATGTAGGTCAAAATAATAAATGGGTACGGTATACCGTTTCATAGCCTTCATAGCTTAATGTCCTTCCTTCCTGTTAATCACAAAAGTGCCCATGGACTTGAGCATTAAAAACAATTTGTCTGTATCGCAGAATAAGATGCCTAAACACGCTAACAGCAACGAATCATTGCCTCAATACGTTACTCGTCATTCCACTGCTAAGGCGTCCAGCACCCGCCCAAATAATAAATTTCAGGTATCACAAATATTTAGCGCAGCATGAGATGTCATTCCGAATGATTTTGTACGAAGAACAAATAGTTCCTCACAGACACTGGATAGTGGACAGTCCGTGGAACAAACGTATATAAGTGCCTATCCAGTATCCACCACAGACTGGTAACATACAATCTAACAAAATTGAAGCTCTGACAATTCGTAATTTAAACAAAAATGCAACTTGTCAGTAATGAACTGAACTGTGGCTGTTCAATGCATTAGTCGGTAGGTAGTTGAGTAATGCCAATTTCTGAAGGCCCATCATCGACATCAAAGCACAAATGTAATGAAAACCGAAATGCATGCGATGGGTAAATGCATCGATACCTATAAATAATTCTTGAAGTGATTTACGATGACTTCCAGTAAATGTTTACCAGACAGACTTCGAACAAATATATGATCTCTTACTGTAAAAAATAACTTTTATTTGTTCAATACTAATAACCTGTCCTGAGGACACTAATATTTAAATTCATATGCCGTTACCTATTGCTTAAGTGCAAAAGGTTTTATTAGAATGTCACAACCAACCCTCCTATAAGTAGTTTCGTAAATTCACTCGCGCCCATTAGACAGTTTGCTCATTTTCGCTTTTGAGTGGCTACAGGCTAAATGAATGATCACTCTGCCAGATAATGAAAAACTTGCAAAATTTTCTTGCTACGGCCATCCTGTTTCCTCAGAAAGTCCACGACAATTTTTGTTTACATGTTTTTGTCGGCAGCAGCGGTAGCCATTGCAGTCTGAACGGCTGAGATGCAGCCTCGAGATCGCCTCAGTCTGACGTGGCAGCCGATGACAGCAAATGAGCTCCGCCGCGTAAAAGAGCCTCGAGCAAAACTATAATCCCGACACCTTCCCTTTTGACGACAGATAACGCTTTATCTTGAACGTTTGTCAGCACATCGGTGGACTGTTCTGTTCTTTTTTACGGCGCGTGGGCGGCGAGCGGCGGTGCGGCTGACAGCTGTTATCACCTCAGTGGCTGTCAACGGCCGTGACCGCTGCAGCGCTGCCTTTATACCGGTCCGGGGGTGGTCGGCGGCAGCCGAATCACAATCGGAGCTGCAGAAACACCTTACTTTTCCGTCAAATACCTCACCATGCTTACCATACGCAACTTGACCAAGCTAATCGTCGCTGAGAGACGGCTGATCGCTGAACAGTGTACTTCCATGGACCCGATTTTAGTCTTGCATACGACGTTTTCAAAGCGAGTGGAATGTTTAAAACATATGCGGTCGAAATTTTAGCTGATCCGAATCTACCCAACGCTGGATAAGCATTCGATTATTTTTATTTGGTTGGTTATTCATTTGTTTGGGTGAAGTCCCTTTGGTCTAACGAGACGTTTTCAGAGCCGGAAGGAGGATAAAATTAGGTGGTGTGGGCGGCCACCCCGGTGAGCCGCCGGGGCCGAGCCCATTACATGGATGGACCGACCAGCATCGCAACACGGTCACCCCACACCGTCCAGCCCAGAACACGGGGATTGATGAATTGAGGAGGATTTGTTTAGGTGTGCTGAGGAGTGAGGACAGATCAAATAAATCGGTGGAGTAGCTGATTTGCACATCGATGATCGCTGGCAAAAGCTTGCTATAGTTTGCTCAATCAATTAAAAAAAAATGAGAAAGTCTTTTGCTAAAGAATTTTTTTTTACATGACTATTCTAATTAACCGCCATATTATGGTAATTTCCTCGTAACAATCACATGTAAATTGCCTGTGTGAGTGTGTACCTGTGTAGGTAGACCAACAGCAAGTATCCAAATTACGCGGGATAAAATTATGCACCTCTGTCGACAAACACCATGATGATCACATCTGCCTTTACAGTCGCAAACGATTGAACTGTAATGTAAGTGCTCAGCGAAGCACGTTTTTTTTTTTTTTTGCACGGATCACCGGCACTGAATTCCAGAGACGACGGTCGTCTTACTAATGTGTATGATGTCAACTTCAGCCGTCTTCAATGTAAGAGTGATCGCATCTTCTACAGAAACTTTGCACTTGTTTTTCATAACTATCGGACGAAGTCGATAGGCACCATGTCTGCGATATGGCCAGAATATGCATGATGTTTCATGTTTATAGTTATGTATTTGCACTCCGTGATACATGCGCTATTCCAGTTCTATTCGCATTCCTGTCGGATCAATAGGCTAAATGTAAAATGGGTGATTCTCGCCAGCAATGTGATCTGTCGAGCGAAGATCTATGTTTCAGAGTTTCAATCATAACCACCAAGGCCATGCCCATATTCAGCTTTGATTCAGCTCGGGCTCAGCCCAAGATTGAAGAAATCTTTGAATCCTCTTGGTGTTGCCGAGGACAGTCACGGTAGATATCCTCATAGTTCGGCCATGTTCTTTAGATCTGCCTAGCACACCTGTTTAGAAATTATAATTGCCGTGTGAGTGTGACTCATCCCTCCCTCGGTTGATTACAGGGAATATGTGATCCCGCTTATTCTCCATGCCGGCTCGCTGTATTGACACGAATCCTGGGTGGGTATTAATGACATTTTTAGATCATCGGAACCCCTAAACCAAGCCAAACACCAACCAATGACATTACCCGCGCCCCATTGGCGGGGGAGGGGAGAGAAGCGTCCCCAGTCCTCTTTCTTTCATATCAAAGGTCAGTAGCTCTACCATGCTTTGTATACCCCTTTCGATATTGATTTTATACATTCTGACAAAAGCAAAATGTGGAGACCCCCAGGACGGCCGGAAATGACGTCAGACTGACGTCATGCTCGGTAAATTTTGATGCAAAACATGGTTATACTTCAAACGTTTTAAAGAGCCTACTTTTTAAGAGCCTAGTTTTTTTAAGTTTTTAGATGGTACCTTTTTGCAGTTGCTGATAAAAAACACAAAACCCTACCAAACTGTAACCACGAATTAGGGAAATTTTAAGAAATTTGAAACGCACAATTGTCAAAATTCAAAATAATTAATTTTACAGCTTTCACCTATTTTTCATTTAAGAAAAAAGAACATAATGATAGAACACATATGTTAAGATGAAGTACACCAATAGATTTTGGCTCGATATCTTCCAAATGGAATCGTTATCCACTTTGACATCCAATCGTATTTTAGGGACTTAGGTGGGTACCTTGCATGCACTAGAACGCAATTTTCAATGCAATTTTCAGTACGTCTTAGACCTCGCACACAAAAATAGGTAGCACCATCGTGTTCCTGAGCTCAAACTGCATTCAATGGGTGCCATTTTTGTCCATAAATTTCAACTTCAAAATTTTACTCTGTTACCTGACCGTGACCTGACCTTTATTTTAACCGGCTGAAAATGGCTTCAGACGGCACAGACGATGCTATTGTTGAATTATATTGCCTAATTAGACCATAAAACATGTGTAGCATGACAATCATGCCTTTAAATTTTCATGGCCTTTTGTGACCTAGCGTGACCTGGTTTCGACCCGAAACATCCCAAATATACCTACAGGGCACAGGCTCGGTACCCTTGGGACACCTTCGACCTGCATTTAGGAATTTGTAGACCAGAAAAAACAGCTCGTTATTTGTTTAGCGGCGGTTAGAGCCCGTAGTGTGAACATGTCAAAATGTTGATAATTTTATTTTGACTCGACCTGTGACGTCATCATCGACCCGAAAGTAAGATTTCGCGCACCATACCTACTGATCGTTCATGTGCAGGACCTTGAAATGCTGTTTGAATTTTGAAAATCGGTTGGTAGCTTTCCCGAGACCTCAGGGGGCCGAAACGCGGGGTCGGCCCTGACCCTGCCACAACGGTTGGCAGGGTCCGGGAATAGTCCAACGTAGCGCGGGATAACACAGCAGCTTGGGAAACTATTAACAGAAAACATTATCCAAATTTAGATCATTGCAAAACTATTTAGTAAGTTCAAAGGCAATAAAATACCAAAAAAAAGTTTGAGACACCAAACGCCAAATCGACTCAAATATTTTGATATGGTTTGGGCAAAGCCAAAAGTTGGGTATCCGATTGTCTAAATAGCTTCCGCTTGCATACGTGCGGCTGACCGTCACCAGACCGGCACTGCTGTCCACTCGGTCCAGCCGGGGCGGGCGGCCTGTGTCCTGTGTCGGTGGGCGGCGGCGGCGGCGGCGGCGGCCGACCAACCCCCGGTGGCGGCGGCGGCAGCAGCCCGCCAGTGGCGCCCCCCGTCGGCCGGCCCTGCCGCCGGCGCCGGCCTCCACCAGACTGCGCGCGACCGCCGCGCCGATCGGAGCGCGGTGTGAGCCGCGGAGCCGTGCCGCGGGTTGTGCGAGCGAGCTGACCGACCCGGGCCGTCACACTGGCCATCGTCTGCAGTTCGGCAGTGGCCGCCGCCATGGCTCCCAAGGACGGCGCCGACACGGAGCTGCGGCCGTGCACGGACAGCGAGCCGGATAGCGTTGAGGTGAGTCCGAGAGAGCCACTCCCTGTGTGAGAAGGGCGACAGTGGACGCTATCTGAAGCGGCCTCTGCTCGTGTATTCTCGTTGAATCTCGCTGCCCACAAGAGTCTGGGCCATCTTTATCCGTGTGCTTCTCTGTGAATCCCAGTGTCAACATAACAGTGACCTTCTGTGGCGTCCAATGCCATTGTATCACGTGTGACGTCCGGTGACGTCCCGTAAATAAGACTGTTCAGTGTGACGTCTTCCATGGATGTTCTGTGATGCCGTGTGGCGACGCCAATGACCTTCTATCATGGTCAAAATCCCAAACGCTCTGTCCCTTGGCTCCAGCCACTGCGCTGTCACCGCCGGCCGGTCGCGTTCACCAAGGGCCGGGTTTGCCGATGTCTGGTCTCTGTGTTGGTATCATTTGTGTCTGCCGCTGTCTGCCGCTGTCTGTCACTGTCTGGCTGTCTGCCGTCTCTGCCGTGTGTGCCGATGTCTGCGGGAGCGCTGATTCGTTCCGTTCGGCTGGCCGTGGCCGTATATCCCGTCTCGGCGCCGCGCCGCGGCCGGCAGCCCCGGGTGGCCACCGGCTCCGTCTGACTCCCCGTGCCGGTACCCGTCTGCCGGCGCCCTGCCGCGCGGAGGACAGCCGCACTGCACTGCAGGCGAGGGGCCGCGGTGGCCGGCACCGGCTAACCCGGGTGTGGGATGGTAGCCGCTAGCCTCCACTGTGGTAGAGGATGCATGTGTAGGAGAGACTACAGGCAGGGACAGCTTTTTTAGCCTCAGCTGCGAAGATAGCTGTAAAACAGGTAGGCGTTGTACGGTGCCATCGCCACAGTTCTGACCTCTCGATTCAACAGCGCTGCGCTACTCCTAGCGATGGTATCGGGCCCAGCGGGAGGGTATGTACCGATGGCAGATCAGGAGACTGGCAGGGGCCTAGTGCGCTACCATTCGAACTGCACACCTTGCCGGTCATGGCGGGCGGAACGGAACGGCAGCGGGCGGAACGGAACGGCGAACGGCAGCGGGCGGAACGGCTAGCTCCCTGCTGCCGTGCAAGCACCGGCCCATGTTCTGGACTGGGTTGGACTCTGGTTATGCTGCTTCACTGCTACTGATATGGATCGGTGGAAGATCGTCTCACTTCACTATCTGTTGAGAATCCCGTCTCACTGTAGGCTGGCGTCATCCTAGTGCCATCATGCCTTGACGTCGTTCCCGGTACGTCCGTCGCCGCCTTCGTGTGATCCACCCTCGTCATCTTATCATCTCTCCAGTTGTCTCTTCTCGTCCATCTCATCTCCCAAGATCCGTCCCTTCTCCCCTGCTCCGTCTCTTCTCACTCGATCCAGATACCCTCTCACTTGGATCGGATTCCCTCTGTCCCCGTCATGCAAAGTCGCCATGGCTGAGCCGTCAGAGCTGTGGCCTGTGGGCGCTGAACAATGGACGCTGGAGTCTTTTCAGCCCTCACCCCCCCCCCCCCTGTTGTAGTTCAGAGCTGAACCGTCAGAACCAGCGGCGTATTTAGAAAATCGCGAAGGGGGGGGCCAAGGGTTTGGAGGGCGCCACCTCACCCAAGGAGGGCGCCATACGGTCGCGAGATAAAAAATCGCTCAGTGGGGGTTGGGAGGCGTTTTTTACCATGCCACCAGTTTTTTTTTTGCGTAACCTCTATAGGTCGTGCTGCATTGATTTTGCATCGTGTGTATTCTTTATACTTCAGGTCACAAAAGGTCAAGTGTTCTTGAAATGCTGCGCCGAAGGCGCGCGAAATTTTTGAAAACAACCTTTTCCTCCGCTTTTTAGGCACGCCTTTTATACGATCACTGTTCAAAGCTCCTCTCGCTCTTTTACCAAATTTGAAGGTGTAAAAAATACCTAAGGTTTGGTCGGGCCGCTGCCACACAAACTGTACAGAAAGCTTGGCTCATGGGTGTCGATGTATAAAAGTTTATTGGCGGTGGCATATCTACGCACCAGATCACCGTATCGGATTGATACCGGAGCGCGAGATGCGTAAACATCATCCAAATTACCTCAGACCAGCCTTCATAGCCTTCTCACAGATGCATAGTGTACCCACATAACCAGTTTCAAAAGTACGTCGAGTATAAAGTACGGATGGAATAAGTACGTCAAGGACGGAAGTAGGCGTAGGTATCGCAGAGGTAGGTACGTACAGTACAAAGTACGTATACCTAGACAAAAGTACCTACGTCAAGGAAGAAAATACGCATCGAAAAAGTACGTAAATTATAAAGTACGTATATCGCTAAGCATAGATGTCGCAATCGGTCGCAACTACAGCGAGACATGCAGTGCAAACGGTAGCAGACAGCAGTAGTTTCCCCTACCAAAGTGGTGGTTTTCTACCACAGACGCTCGTCGAGGTCGGAAATTCCAAATACGCGTTTCAATCACCGAAACTTCAGATGCCTGCTGTTGCGCCCGAACCTGTTGACAATACTTAATCGTAATCCATATAGATGCCATGATGCACGTAAAGTAGGGGAAAGTGGGGTAAGACGGGCACCTTAACTTTGGAGCCATTTTTCGGCCGGTTAGAAACATCATAGAAACGGGAAACTGGGTGAAAACCTTTTTCAGACATTTTACTTTCATTTGCCAGAAGATGAGACTTAGACCTGATTCAACAAATAAACTGCAGCTATTTTTGCAAAACCTTGCAAAAACCCGTCTTACCCCACCCCATGGGGTAAGACGGTCACATGGGTAGGGCAAGACGGCCAGCTTCTTTCACCGATCAGCGCAGCTCGCAACAAATGCCCGAGATTAGCCGCATTTATACAGTCGCTCGTTGGTCTCAAGTGCTTCGGAAATGGCAGTATACGAGATTCGTGCAGAAGGCGTATGCTCCTATATAGGCCCTAGTTCAGAAGCCATGTAGAACCGTTTTTCACATTCATTATTCGAGAATAAACTGTGCCGAAGGAATATTGCTAACATGTCTGTGAGTATCGGAATCGAACATATTCTTATTAGAAATGCTTCTTTTTTCCTACAGCAACAAAAATATTTTCACCATTACAGACCCATTGGGTTCATAGTTGCCCGTCTTACCCCAAACTCAATGTCAGAAGTTCAGCACGATTTTTCGCTGTGGACAATTTGATGCAGACAAAGCAAATCCGCCGTAAATGAACACTGTTGGCATATGAGTGTACCACAAGTGATTGCGAGTTTTTAACTCTATAGTGCTGTACACAAAAGCTTGCACAATACATTATGGATGTTTTCAATGAAATGAGTGTTTTAAAGAAATCAAAATAAAAGATTATCGACTGAACACAAATTCACCAGACTTGAATGGTGGTGTGTAGTGGGAAAGGCAATTCTGGTCCTAACTTTTCTTGCTCGTAGCGCTATTGGTTTGGTCTGCAGAAGGGGTGCCCGTCTTACCTACCCTGACCGTCTTACCCCACTTTCCCCTAGGATCAATCCGTTAAGACCAAAGACGTGTTTTATGCATCGTAGAGCGTAGATAGTTTTGGTAGGTATAGATACTTCATTCATTGTGCTGAATGCACGTTCATTTGTGGCAGTTTTCACGGGTGGAGAATTGTGCTGGACTGAGGGTGCTCGAGCTCTCCCAATTCCACGCCGGCTTGGCTTTGGAGCCGCGGCCGGGCGGCGCGGGTCAAGGTCACCGCTAGGCGGCGGCGGATTTGCTGCGCCCGAGCACCCCCAGCTGGTCACAATTCTCCACCTATGGCAGTTTTCACAGGCAAGACATCAACTATGTGCAGTAGAACGACTAAGTTGAAAAACATGCCAAAGGAGTAAATAAATGATAGGAGGGCAGCGATCAACGGATGTTGCCAATAGGTAGAAGGGCTGCGATCCACAGGAGGGCACTAATAGGTAGAAGAGCCCCGATCAACATCCCGAGTTTCGACAGTAGGGCACCGATAGGTAGGAAGTTGGCGAGCAGCAGGAGGGCGCCAATGGATAGAAGGGCAGCGATCAACAGGAGGGCACCAATAGGTAGGAGGGCGCCGATCAACAATCAACAGGAGGGCGCCACCAGGTAAGAGGGTGGCGAGGAACAGGAGAGCACCAATAGGAGGGTGGCGATCAACAAGAGGTCGCCAATAGGTGGGAGGGCGGTCATCAACTGGAAGTCGCCAATGAGCGGAAGGGTGACGATTAAAATGGGGGTGGCAATGGTGAGGAGGGCGCCTTTGCTCAAGAGGATGACACGAACAGGAGGGCGTCTGTGCGGAGGGCGCTGGTCAACAGGAAGGTGCCAGTGGATAGGAGGGCGGTGATCAACAGGAGGGTGCCAGTGGTTAGGAGGGCGGCGATCTACACGAGGGCGCCAATAGGAGAAGGGCCCCGATTAACATTCAACAGGAAGGACTAGGGAACCAATAGGTAGGAGGGCGGCACTGAACAAGAGGGTGCCAAAAGGGAGAAAGGCGGCCTTCAAAATTTCACATGAGGGCGCAATAGGTAGGAGAGCGCCAATAATTATGAGGACGCCGATCAGCAGAAGGGCGGCAATGTGTAGCAGGGTGGCAACCTACAGGAGGGCGCCTTCGGGTGAGAGGGCGCTTATTTACAGGACAGCGGCTTACATAGGCGACCACCGTTACGCTTAGAGAGCTACAGCCTACAAATGTGGTTGGAGGGCGCCCGAGGGAGCCCTCCAACCGTATTTGGAGGGCGTATTTGGAATGGGCGTCCTCCGAGGGCGCCCTCCATCCGTATTTTCCCTGTAAACACATTCGCGATTGGAGGGCGCCCTCCAGTCGCGATTGTTTTTCGATTCGATTATATCACAATTGCATTTGCGATTGGAGGGCGCCTTCGGCGCCCAAGGGGGGGGCCATGGCTCAGTGGCCCCCCTCCTGCCTACGCCCCTGGTCAGAACGGTGGGAAGCCCTCAGCCCCGTGTTGTAATTCAGGGCCACGGAAGCGCCTCTCGGCTTGCAGGCTGGGCTGGGCCGCCAGATCCGTGGGCAGTGGCTAGCCCTCAGCATCCTGTCGTGAGCAGGGCCGTAAGAGCTGAGCCGTCCGAGCCGTGGGCAGCCACCAGCCCGTGTTGTTCATGCTCCCAGCACTCCTCAGGGCTCTGGGCTGGACTGAGCCGCCAGGGCTGTAGGCAGTGGGCAGTGGGCGGCTCTCAGCCCCCTGTCGTAAGCAGGATTGAGCCGCCAGGGCTGTAGGCAGTGGGCAGTGGGCGGCCCTCAGCCCGTGGGGATGAGCTGCCAGGGCTGTAGGCACTAGGCAGTGGGCAGTGGGCGGCCCTCAGCCCGTGTTGTTGCCACTGCCGGCGCACCTCGGGGCGCGGCGCGGGCCGCCGGACGATGCGCGGCACGCCGTCGACCTGTCGCGCCGCATTACGGCGGACAGCGCAGACGCATTGCCGGGGTGCTCGGCGACGGCTGTGCATGTCAGACGCGATGGGAACAGTCACCCGCACTGGCACGGGTAACGTTAATCCAGCCCGGTGTCAATTGGTGGACAGAGACGCATTCAGCTGCTATTGGCGCGATGTATTTAATACCCACAGGCTTCAACACTACGCTGTTTGGAGATGACACGAGCTATTTTATCTTGTTTCGATATCGCCTTGGATGAGGATGACGGTGTGTTATTGTGCTGTCAAAATTATCCAGCAGGCACTCCACCCTCTGAGACAAACTGCGCCATCCATAAGAGCGTAAGGACCGTCTCCGACGGCCGTCTGGCCACCTGACCCCTTCTCGGCACAAGTCGGCGCCATGTGTGCGTCCGCCCCGGGGCGGGCGAGCGAGCGAGGGAGAGGGGGAGCCAAGGACTCCCCGGGCGAGGACCTCCCTCGAAGTTGGGGAGCTCGGCGGTCCCCTCCCCTCTCTCTGGTCAGTGCCGTGGCCCGTGACTCTGCCTCGGCTCTGTCACTGCCGCAGCTGCCGGCTCCGAGCGGCTCCGCTCACGGCGGGACCAGGTGCCGGTGCGACTCGTTTCCTGGACCCGAGCTGCTTCCTCCTCGCTCTGATCAGGTACAAGGCCACAGTGCATGGCGTCGCCGGCTTTACGGCGGCTGCGCTGAGCCGCGCGCGTTGTGTTCCGTGTCGTGTACCTGGCGTCGTGTGTCGAGTGTCATGTCCTGTGTGTCGCGTGACACGTCACACATTCCGCGGCGCGCTCGGTTGCAGCCGGCGTCGTGCGGCCGGCCGCGCGGCGGTGGGCCGAGGGTCCGGCCGGCCGTCTCCGCCGAGCGGCCGCTCAGTCTCGGTTTGACGAGGGTCGTCCGTCGGTTGGTCCCGGCCCGTCCGCGCCGACTCCCCGTGGCGATTTATCGCCGGCCGTCCCGCGCCGATCGCCGACGTCGGGTCACAGAGCAGGGTCGGTCGGGTTGCGTCGCCTCTCTGTCGTTGGGCGCGAGAGAGCCGGCCGGCCAAAACCGCTCCAGCGGCGACACGGCAGCCACGGCGCGGTCTCCGGCCTCCACTGTGGATAGATGTCACCCACACACCGCCGCACACTGGTCGGAAACGCTCCAGCGAGAGGCCAGCGGCCTTTCCGCAAAAGTTTTTTGCTTGTTATTCCACAACTAGTGAAGCAAACTTCATAAAACTTTGCATACCTTCTCTGTCATATGTAAGCTATCATTTGGATGTCAAGCACTCAATATATGACGTGAATCTGTTAAGTTATGACGTCATAATTGAGTATAATACAGGATCTAGCACCACTTTAAGTCAACAAGGGAAATTGGGAGCTGCTATTCGGGCACCGGGAATGGTTTCATGCACTTCTTGCAAGGTCCAGTGCTTGACTTAAGCATTGTTGACTTTGCGTGACGTCATTTATGACGTCACTAAGGCCATGTAAGTTTTTCGTCAATAACTCCTGATCAGATGGAGCTAGAGAGTCGGGAAAGCCACTATTGGACTCAGGAAGACCTGCCGAATCGAGTGATATGCGATATGACCTCCTTCAACCATTTTCGTGACCTGAGGGGCTCCGACCTGACCTTGACCCGAGGTTAACACCTTAACCCTCGCCGGCACGGGGGGGTTGATGTAACCCCCCTAAGGTTTTTCGCGAATAACTCGCGTAAAAAGCGGCCGATCGCGACGAAACCTTCAGTACCCTCGCATTGATCAATATTACACCTATCCGGAAAATTTCATGACCCTGACCCCAATGACCTTTGACCTGTGACCTCTTTTCCGTGACCATGTTTGGTCGAAATCGCGATTCGGCGTATGTCGGCTCGCATTAGCCGCGCGTTTGCAAGCTTTTCGTGGTTTCAAACGTTCGAACATGTGATTTGATGTTGCTCCCATACATTAGGATGGGTGTCAAGGTCACCTGAAGGTCAGGTCAGGTCATTGACCTTTGGTGACCTCGGGTGACCTCGGTTCACTTTTTCGAGTTTTACATGTTTCTAGGCTAGTTTTTGGAGCTGAATTCTAATTTAGCAACCATTTGAACATTTACGAAGTAGTTTTGGCGCCTTCGTAACATGTTACGAAGCTGTCAGAGGCGGTTGACACGTATTACGAATACCCGTCACAACCCCTACCGGTTGACCTGACCTGACCTGACCCGACCTGGTCTAAATGCTTAAAGACATCATCTCTGATCAAAACTAATACGATATTCGTGATCAGCACCCCGGAAAACCTCATAGCAGCCACAATTTACGACTTTCTAACATGTCCCGATTTTCCCGGTTTTCGGGTCACTGACCTAACCTGGAAGGTCACCCGATGACCTAGGACCTTAAAATTGGGTATCATCGGCTTCCTCTCGTGACGGGCAACACGCTCGCTTTTTTCTGCGAGGCTCTAGCTCGACCATGGGCCAAACGCGAGGGGGGGTCGTACCAACCCCCCCCCCCCCTTGTGCCGTCGAAGGACGCAAAATGGCCTGTGCCGGCGAGGGTTAAGTTGACTTCACCCGAACACCAAGTATAGCATTCAACACGCCTGAGCTAGACAAACACGATTATGCCAAAATCGTGGCAGTGCGACCATTTTTGGCAAAGTAATTAACCTAAAACCGAGCCTGTGCCTTGTGGCACTTACCTGACCTAAGAGGTCACTGTCTGACCTAAGACCTTAAAATCGGGTAGTACCTAATTTTTGCGTCTTATAACGGCACACAAACTTTTTTTCCGAGAGGCTCTAGCTCAATTAGAGGCGAAACGGCGAGGGAGTTGTACCAACCCTCCCCGGTCAATGTAGAAAACCAATCGGTCCGGCCAGGGTTAAATACCGGAATTGTGATCTAATGTAAAAAGACGGCCCAAGGTAACCCGACGGCAGTGACAGGTGTCCTATATTTGCAGCGTCTTATATTCACGAAGGTTTCAATTTCCACTTTCTTCAGCCGAGTGATGGTTGTCAATAGCAAGGCTCTCTAAATGCAAGCCGTAATCGCCACGCAATATGTGGAAGGCTTTTGATGTCAATACATACATAAATGCATACATATAACGCGCTTTTCACAAAATTCATAAACTCAAGCGCATCTGTTTTTAATGACCAGTCAACTACGCATGGATGCGTGCAGGCCACACAGGTCAGCGTAAGCCGGGCGCGGCGGCCGAGCCGAAACTGGGGCGGGGCGGGCGGTAGTTGGGTAGGAAGAGCGGCTCCTGCAAATTTTGCGCAAATATGCGCAATTAGCTTTTATGTTGCCCTGGTGTAGATTTAAATCCTACTTCATCTCACAAAAAATCAGAGTGGAACTAGATGGGACTACCTGTTGTTTCCTTACATAAACTTTGCAGTTATATTCCAGAATCACTGTAGGAGAGCCTTCATAAAAAAGCTACAGTACATCTTAGTTAGGGAAAAAGTATACCAAAAATTTTGCACTGACCAGTCGGCAACTTCATAACGAACATTTTGATGCATAATATGTGGGATTTCAATTTGGTGTCTATCAGCAATAAGACTCTGAATATCCGGCTCAAGAAACCTCTTGCTCCGCGTCAGTTTCCGAGTTCTGGGATACCCCATCTTCGGGGGCTGATTACAGCTATTTTTGGTCATCCGGATTAGTTTTTTTGGCCTAAGTATAATAATTTGATCAATTTCAAATCGATCTATATAAAAAATAATCCGAAACTCCGGAATCGCCCGTGGCCTCTCGTGAGGGCGTTTCCGACCAGTGTGCGCCGGTCGCCGCCGGCAGCTCAGAGGGATCGAGTGACGTGGGGGGCTACCATCGCTGTCACATGGAGGGGGAGAACATGACGAACAGAGGGGAGAACACGCTGGACCGGCGGGCAGAGGAGCCGCTGTTTGTCTAGCTGCCCGGTGCTGGTGTTGGCTGGCGCCGGCGGGCCGTTAGAAGTGTGGTCAAACAGCGGAAAGTGTGCTCACTGCTCCCGCGGGGAGTGGCCACGCTCCCGTTCTCTCCCCCTTCGCCCCTGCTCTCTCCTCCCATTCATCATCTGTGCCCCTCTCTATGCCTCTCTCTCTGGGGTGTCTGCTGACGGCCGCCCCTGAATGGGCCACCTTCAATGGCGAGGCTGTTACATTTTCATATGGAAAGAGTGTGTGTTCAACGCTTTGATCGGGCGGCGCGCAGAGCATCACTTCAATGGAAGGTCGCTCGTTCGTTGTTTATTTTGTTATTCATTATTCGATTGTTTTCATGGTTCATGCTGTGTAATTGTCCGTGAGCCTTTTACATTTGCTAAATCGTGTACAATATTTTGTGCCGTTTTTGAGCGACCTTGCAGGTCTACATTTAACTATGTCTTCTCGGAACATTACTTGCTGTTTTATTTGGCTTCCATTTTTATTAAATTTTAAAGCTCTATTAAACTTTTCGAAGGAGACAAAACCGAAACTGGTGAATAACTGGATACGGACAATTATTTGAGAATTTCTGAAAACATTTTACCTCCATTTAGATAGTTTAATTATCTACCAATTCATAGTACCACGTATCGGAAACTGTTGGCGCTTGAACAATTCTGAAAATAGGTACAGCTTATCAATCATAAAATATCATCAAATGCAAAATATCCTTTAGATATGAAACTAAACAGATGTGTCCCCTACCACAAAGCTATGCTGAAAAGAAGTTCGTATTTCATAGCGACTGCTGCTAAAAACGGGACGGGAATGTCTCCTGCCGCGAGCGGCATCGGTCAGGTTGGAGGGGATGAACGGATGGGGTCGTCGGAGCAGGAAGGGGCGACCGGGGACACTCACTGTCGCAGTAGGGTCAGGGTGTCTGAATGGCTTTGAGATTGCATTGATAGTCATTATCAATTATTCACCATCAGCATTCATCGTCATCATTGACATCATCAGCTCAGAGCCGATGACCTTCACAGTCTGGGCTCCAAAAATATCAAATCATCATCAAAATGACATAATCAGAAGTACGTTTTTGGGTGGCACTGTGCAACTGTTGCACAATTCCATGTGACTCTTTGACTGCAGCCTGTATGCACGATGTCACCTTGTGGCACTGTGACTGCCAGTAGCACGCTGCCTGGGTAACACAGTGACTGTTACTGTGTCCATATGACTATGCGGTGCAGTGGCTGCCTGTCCTTCTGTCTCAGGCTACTGCTGTTCTTTTGGTCGGACGGCATGTCACACTGTCACAGAGCGGTGGCTCCGAAGGCTCCGAGCGACGTGTGTGGTCCAGGAGACGGCAGACGGAGAGGAAGGGAGGCGAGAGAGAGAGAGAGAGAGAGAGAGAGAGAGAGAGAGAGAGAGGGAGAGAGAGAGAGAGAGAGAGAGAGAGAGAGAGAGAGAGAGAGAGAGAGAGAGAGAGAGAGAGAGAGAGAGAGAGAGAGAGAGAGAGAGAGAGAGAGGAGCCGGGGTGACTGTTCCTCCCTCCTCGCTGCATGAGTGATCACATCCCGAGCACAAGCCGCAAGCACAGTCAAACCCCTGGCGAGTGAAATCTGTCGCTCCACTATCATAGTTCCGTCTCGTCCTGCTTGTTGTGTCTTATATTGCACCGCCCCACACCATGTGCGTTGCTGTGCCGTCCTTTATATGCTGTGTGCTGTGCTGTTCTGTGACGTGATGTGTCGAAGTGTCGTGAATTGTCATGTTGTGTTGTGCCGTGTATGTATGTCGTGTGCTGCTGCTGTGCTGTGGCGAACCGTACCGAAACGGGTCATGTGCCGTCCTGTGCCGTGCCGGTCTGTGTCGTGTGCCGTGCTGTCCTTGCTTTGTTGCGTAATTTTCTGTGCACTGATCCAAATGATGAGGAAATATAATTTGATGTAATAATAATATGCTGAACAGCAATTATTAATTTAAAGCAATTACAAAGAAGTTGCTAAGTCATAGTTCACCCACTTTTAAGACTTGGTATTATTTCTGAAAAATTATATAATGCTTTATTTGGATAAATCTGAAAACTCACTGACCTGGAATAAAGTCGCGTGGTGCGGCTGGCATTGCCGGTAAACACAGAGCGTACACAGACCACAAAAACAGTGTGTGTCGCGCTCTCTCGCGCGGCAGAGCACCGCGTCTGTGTCGGGGCACGTCTGCTATGTGTCGGCCGGCCGGGGCAGGTGATGGCTGGCTCCTCGAGCTGCTCAGTCGTGCGCCAAAAAACGTCGCCCTCCGCGACTGTCGCCGGTCGCGACGGGTGCGTGGGAGGGAGAGAGGGATGGGGAGGGGAGAGAAGAGGGATGGGAGGATTGGCAGGGAGAGGCTGGTGGGTGAGACAGCCAGACTTTGTGAAGCTCCCGAATGTATTGCCGAATGATTTGTGAGTTGCCTACCGTGCGTGGGGCCCTGTCAACGACTCTACAACTGCAGCTAAACTTCACAACTCCTTCGCACAAACGTTCACCCCCCAGAAACAGTACTGCCTCTCCGTTTTCCAGTAGCGGCTGGGGCTAAAATTGATGCGCTGGGTGTCTGGCAGCGGCCGGCCCAAAAAGCGGTTGGTCCGGCCGCTCCGCGCGGAGACAGAACCGGCCGGTGGGCGGACCGCACCGGCGACCGAACCGGCCGGTTCGGAATGTGACGCGCACCGCGATCGGCATCTATCGGCAGATTTCCGCGTGTGAAACGCTAAGGCCATCTTTCACTGCGATCGTGTAAGATGACACCTGTACACGGTAAAATGTGCGGTGGGTGACGCGCTGATTCGTTAGCGACGGCAGCCGGTGACGCTGCAGTCAGATAACGCAGACAGCTGGAAGCTGACCTGCCACCGGCCGGTGACGGTGGTGTCACCGCGGCTGATCGCGGTGGTGGGCGGGAGGGCGGCAGCGATGGTGACGATGTGTTGTTGTTTTGGCTGCACTTGTGAATGGTGATGCCCGATGAGACGGGACTTTTTTTTTTAGTACAAAGATGGTCCTATCATTTCTACCATTGTGCCCTGTGGGCTGTGACCTGTGTAAATGTGCCCTGTGACCTGTGTCTCACTATGTGTCGTGTCCCATCGGACTATGCCCTGGGACCTGTCTGACTGTGACCTGTCCTGGCTGTGCCCTGTAACCTTTGACTTGTCTAACCTGGCCCATGTCTGCGATTTTCTTTTTACGCTAACCCGTCCTGTGACCCCACAGCTGCTGGACCTGGACTCGGACTCTGGCAGCCAGGGCTGGCAGGCACCGCTCAGCTACTGTGACGCCTGCGAGGGCTGTCTGGGTCCCGACGAGCCCAGTGTGGAGGCGGGGGGCCGCCGATGGCACCCCTCCTGCCTCACCTGCTGGGTGTGCGGCCTGCCGCCCGACCAGCGCTGCTTCATCACACGACTCGGACACGTGCTCTGCATCGACGACTTCAACAGGTCAGTGTTCCGGCCCGGAGAAGTCACCATGACTTGTTGACTGTGGATGAAGCGCCTTGGCTTGTCCTGCTGGGCTTGCGTAGTGCCGGTAGGGTATTGATACTGAAGTGACGGCTTGGCTGCTGGTCTGCGCGATGGCAGAGTCGGTGGAGGCTAACGGGACCGCAGGACAAGAGTAACTAGTGATGGCGTTGGGAAATGTAACAGCAGAGCGGCGGCTACGCATTGCGCACTATACGTACGCCCACAGCTCCCGCTTATGTAACGGGTGTGGTCAGTGCAATTGCGACCCGGCTGTAAAACTAACGCATTGTGCATATTCACCACTGCACGTTGAGTGAATTCGTTGAAAGCGGCGGACCCAATGTTTTGTCTGACAGCTCATTGTTTTGACCAATTTTTCAGCGTGACACACAAAACGCACAATTCGCACAAAAGGACGGGCAGAGCTTGCGGGGGCAGGTGGACCTCATTTGGCTAAACTTGGGATAGGCAAAAACCGTACACATATGCAACTATTGTTCATCATTTTAACCTTGTTTCTCTTATGCAACTGCGGTGCATGCATGATATATCATCACGGCTCACATACCTTAAATCTACATTTGCATAATATCTGCTCCTCGAAATACCGCCCAAAATGTGCCCGCAGTCGCATCGTCCTGCGAGCGATGCGGACCGACTGTTTCCCTGGACCTGGTCCCCTGCTCCCCTGGTCCTTTTGGTGTCGGAGGAACTCTTAGGAGGGCTGTGGGACGACCATCAGTCGCGTGCCCGCCGCCCGCCGCGCCCCTCAGGCGCCTGCCGAGCCGGGGCGCGTTTTCACACGCTCCTCATACACATTTATCGGATGATCGGGTCGGATTTTAGCGCTTTATAACGTTTCTCGCCACCACTAGACCGGTTACAACAGCAGAAAAAGCTGCTCGGCGCCACCCCCTGCCGGCCACTGCCTCTCGATTGCCCCACAGAAGGCACCCGGTCGACAAAAACTGAATAATACCGGGCCGACGGACAGCGGCGCAAACACGGCTACAGAAACCGGCCGCGCCATCAAAAGCTCATTCAGGGTGCTAACACCCTTCCGCAGCACACATGTCGGTGACAGCGCTAAAAAATGTAGCCCCGCAACCATTGACGCGGGATGAGCGCGTCGAGAGGGTTTTCAATGGGCCTCTTTGATCGGTGGTCGCATTGACTCGCGCCGGCGGGAGGGCGGCGGTGGCGGCGGCGGCGGCAGCGGCGGCTCTGCTCCCGGCCCCGCCCGCCAGGGTCGCCATTCAATGACGTCATATGGTCTGTAGTAGCTCCAGGGGAACAGACAAACTAGCAGCCCTAGGCAGGGACGTAGCCAAGGGGGGGGGGCACCGGGGTCATGGCGAAAAATAAAAAATAATAAAAAATGATAAATAAATAAAATGAAAAATAAATGAAAATAAGTAAATACAGCTGCGCCAGACTCCCAAAAATAGTGGGCCAAATCCCAGGAGTTTTCCTTTTTGGAGGGGGTACGACACTAGGCCGCGACCTGTGGCCCCTCCCTGAGCAAAATCCTGGCTACGTGCCTGGCCCCAGGGCAACGTAAGGCATCTTGGTGGACGCCTTGCGGTGGACGCGACACTGGGTAGCGGATCTATAAGAGACGGGATGGTAAAAGTTGCGGTCTACTTGCTGAGAATCAGTTTGCGTGCATTCACATTTAGCCACTGCATAGGACAATGCCAACACGACAGTCACGGCGAAGTCAAAGGAACAATAACATTTTTGTTTTATATAAGGCCGCATTCTTTGGGCGCTGAATATCCCTGTTGGATACAATGTGTCTGTTTGGCGTCTCCTTATTGGCCGTTTCTTAGCGTGGAATCTCTCCGATCCATCTGATCGATCAGTCGGTGAACGCTGCCGGCACCCAGACTGAAGCCGGTGTAGCTGACAGATATCTGTTGTCAGGCCGTGAAGGAAACAGATCCTTCATGAGCTGATAATCTGCGGCGACACAATAGGCCACTAAGGTGTTAATGTCAATAATCAGACAAAACTTGGGCTGCAGCGCGGCTGGCTAAGTGATAATGCGACGCGGCTGTGTGATAAGCGGTTACAGAGAGCCGCGCGGCGCGGCACTGACAGGTGAACCATCGCTAGTCTGGTCAGAGCCGGCGGGCGCCGGCGAGCCGCACAGCGCTGCCGAACTGCAGGTGCCTGACGGACAGACAGCCGGCCTTTCAGAGATGGACACCCGTGACGGGCGCTGATTGACACTCCTGCGAGCCTGGCAACGACTCAAACGACGGGAAAGGGATTAAAACGAGTGGGAGAGTTTTGGAGACGGCTCACGAAGTCTAATTTGAACTTGAAGACCCGGTCACGAGTAGACGCTATTATAGAGCTGCCACCAGACACAATGGTGCGTGTGCAATTGTTATAAAGATCATGAAGGAGATTTGATGAAGGGGTGGCGAATCGTGCAAAAGCCACCGTTTGGATTGATGACCTATGTCGCCGACAATGACAGGACGCGGACGCGACTGCTGTCGTACTCGGTTTAATGACACAGGACACTTGTCAGACAAAACCTTGTGTCTGATAGGTAATACCTGCACGCATGAAAACGTCACCACTTAACACGCCGGGTGCTGCAAATCAATGTTGTAGTTATACATTTTGTATGCTCGTTTATATAGTATATCTAAATGATGATTATAAACACCAATTCAAATTTGGCAGTTATTTTGTATTCATTTTAAACACTACACTGTCATAGGTAAGAACACCTATATATTAGACAGATAAAAGCCGTTGACATATCCCTACGTTGCCGGTTGTATACTTTGAAATAGTCAACATGAAAAAATTGTGTTAGGCTGATATCGCTGTGGAAAACATCGCTGTGACATCGCATAACGTGGGAACTGATCACGCTCTGATAAGAACTTCATTAATTTCATGGCAGTTGGCACGTTCAACTCCTTTGACTTGCTCAGCGTCAGCGGCCGTGGTCATACGCATTACGCACAAGAGCTTATAATTCTGCACCATAGGTGGCGCTAGCAGTCAGCGCCTGAAGGTAGACTGTGCCGCACTACTTCGGCAGCGCCATCGGTTAACGCCTGAAGGTAGACTGTGCCGCACAACTTACACAGGGCTATCGGTAAACGCAGGAAGGTATACTGTGCCGCACTACTTCAATACATCAGAAGCGCATTGAAGTCTAGTTAACTAAGCACTTCAGTGAAGGTGTGTGATGAAAATAACACATTTTCTCTTCTATATCATTTCATAAGATACTTAGTATACATTGTAAGCATTGATTTGGTACGTATGCATTGTTAGCATATGCGTAAATAGGGAAATGATACAACTGTGCGAGGGGCCGAAAGGGGAAGCCACTGCATGGCTTTCCGACGATGCCGCCTTCTTTCCAATGCATATTATGATTTATGAGCATTTCACGAAGGAATGGCATCTGTCGTCGCGCAAGCTTCTTTCTTGCTCCGAAAATTATGTTCCTCTGTATTTTGATGTTGTTTATGCGCTTAATATAACTCCCGTCCCGTCCATTTTATTACAAGCTGTAGGTATGTTGTATGTGGTATAACCAATGCCGTCCACTCCATTGCTGGCTATATAACACGTGTCGTGCTCTGTCCCGATTCAGGCTGTAATATATCCATACCTTCCGTTCGTTACGGTCTGTATAAGCAATGCCGTCCGTTCCGTTGCAGATTATACAACACGTGCCGCCGATGCGGCCGCCAGTTCTCCAGTCCCTGGGAGCTGGCCGTGGTGGCTCCGACCGTGCCTCCCCGCCGCTACCACCCGGGCTGCTTCAGCTGCGGCTTGTGCCGGCGCACCATGGTTCGCCACGAGCTGTTTGCCGCCGGCCCGGACGACGTCTACTGTCCGGCGCACGCTGCGGCCGGCGGCGGCGCGGTGCCGCCCGGTGCCCTGCCGCTGCCGCCCGGCGCGCTGCCCGGTCAGCCCAGCTATGTGCCGCCGGGGAGGCCGGGCCGCGGCCGCCGCCGAGGCGCCAGGAAGACAGGTCAGTCGGCAGAGCCGGGTGTGTTAGCCCTCGCCCGTATTGGTGTTTTTCCAGCCGCGAACGTATAAGGGGGGGGGGTCCGTTGGACCCCCCCCCCTTGCCGTTTCGCCCCTGATCGAGCTAGAGCTTCGCGGAAAAAACGAGCGTGTTGCCCTTGACGAGAGGAAGCCGATGGTACCTAATTTTAAGGTCCTAGGTCATTGGTTGACCTTGCAGGTCAGGTCAATGACCCAAAAGTCGGGAAAATCGGGACCTGTTAGAACGTCGTAAAATGTGGCTGCTATGGGGTTTTTCGGGGCGCTGATCACGAATATCATGTTAGTTTTGATCACAGATGATGTCTTTATGCATTAAGTCCAGGTCGGGTCAGGTCAGGTCAGGTCAACCAGTAGGGGTCCTGCCGGGTATTCCTAGTAGGTGTCAACCGCCTCTGACAGCTTCGTAACATGTTACGAAGGTACCAAAACTACTTCGTAAACGTTCATATGGCTGCTAAATTCGAATTCAGCTCCAAAACTGGCCTAGAAACATGTAAAACTCGAAAAAGTGAGCCGAGGTCACCAAAGGTCAATGACCTGACTTGACCTTCAGGTGACCTTGACACCCACCCTAATGCATGGGGGCAACATCATATCACATGTCTGAACGCTTGAAACCACGAAAAGACTGCAAACGCGCGGCTAATGCGAGCCGACATACGCCGAATCGCGATTCCGGCCAAACATGGTCTCGAAAAGTAGGTCACAGGTCAAAGGTCATTGGGGTCAGGGTCATGAAATTTTCAGGGTAGGTGTAAAATTGATTAACGCGAGGGTACTGAAAGTTTCGTTGCGATCGGCCGCTTTTTACGCGAGTTATTCGCGAAAAACCATGGGGGGGGTCCGTTCGACCCCCCCCCCCCCTATACGGGCGAGGGTTAAAGGGGTGGGAGCAGCGGCCCTCAGCAGCGAGCGGCGATGGCACGCTCAGATTGTCTCGGCTCAGTGGTTTCGGTTGATTGGTCCGTTGTATAGGGACTGAGCTGTGTTTAGTAGCACGACTGACAGGTTTTGCACCAAATGACACCAGCTCAATTCATTCGTGTCTGTTTCTAGACCAGACAACTACCTATGACGTAGGCGGGGACGTTATGTTTTCCAAGGACAATAGTTCCTGGTCGAGCTATAAAAATATGAAACACCTCAGCTCAGGCCAGTGACAATAGCCGTGGCTCGTCGCGGCTTGTTCGACCCCGGCAGCAAACATCATAAACATACGATGAGACGGCTAAACAAAAGATAACATTTCTGTTAAAACGCGGAACAGCTCGATAAACAGGCATAATGACAACAGTCTAGCTACCTAGCGGCAATATAAAAATTCATTTCCGTTTCCGTGCATATTGCACGGATCACATCTTCAAAGAAAATACCGCACGAACTCTATTCCTTATAGGTGGATATGAACATGTATTGGTTGGCATATAAAACTATATTTTAAACTGTCAATGCATAAGAGTCCAACTGTACCCAAAATTGTGCCTTTTTATTATTTGGTATAGTGAGCAATTAGTGTTAAAATTTGATCTTACCTGCTACTTAAAAGTATAATTAGCACTTGTTCAGTTCAATGACAAGCTCAATCAATTCGTGCTTAAAAAATGGCTAGCACTGATGTCCCTTGATTGTATAACACACTCTCCGGTATCCACTAGCCCGTTTATTTTAGCACACTTCCGAGGCCGCTACGTCCTCCCAGAACTCTCGCCTTTAGCTGCACTGCTCACAGTTCTAGGTAGTGCCGCGTATCTATCAGTCGCTGGCCAGTGAGCCGAGCGAATATCTGTCCGCTTCCGTCATCGGTCGCGCTCTGGGGAGTATAGCCCCGATCGCTGTGAACATTCCAGGGTACCGCTCTGTGGCGAGGGAGCGACAGCGATTCTGTGATGTGTGGGGGCTCACGTGGATTTTGGTGAGGCAGAGACGGCTGAGACAGACACATGGCTTATTCTGTGGCAATGCTTTCGTCGTCGCCGTCGTCTTCATCGGTCCTCTCAATTATATGCTCGTAGGATCAATCGAGCTGACTACCGAGCGGTCTTCTTGATGGTTCCGATCCGGCATATTGGCCCGTACGCGGTCTCTCCCGCCAGTCCACAGGGGTGCCCGTGGGGGTCCGAGCGGCACTGGGTCGGCCTTGGGGTGCTCAGTCGCGGCGGCGCCAGTTGCGTGCACAGACCGTGAAGAACCACTCAGTCAGCAGCGGGGCACAACGCTGCACCGCCGCCGCCCGAGCTGAAATTCCCCGGGCGCAGGGAACTGCTATCGTGAATTATGTCTTATGGAAGTTCCTGTTTTACTGCCGCCTTATCTAGAAGAGCTATGCATTAAGTCCTTTTGGAGCGTTTACTGACCACTGCGATACCTATATTACCCGTGGGCGACTTTTGACCACCACGGGTATGCATGGCAAGTTCAAAAGCGCGCAGTGCCAGAATGATTAATAGTTAAGTATCGTGCCATGCTCGTACAAGATTGGATCGACAAAAGGTATTTTCTTTATTTCGTCGTAGCTGTCTTTAGAGCGCTACCGTGGAATAACGACGATCTGAGCAGAGCAGTTTGATTCGAGTCACGTGTTGTTTGCATGAATTAGTAGTGGTTGAACGTGCAGTTTGCTCCAACTTGAACTAAGAACGGTGACTCCTCCGCTCCCCTGGCTCATACACTCCGTCCCTTCTCGGTCTATTCTTTCACTCGCTCCCACCGCGCTATTCATCTGAGCTGCCGGTGCCAAGGGGTCCCTAGTGTCCCGTATAAAAACGCAGCTATAAAGCAAACACTGGTCATCATCCGCCCCGCAAACAACGTCGCCACCTCTGACCACCCAGCGCTGTGAGGGATGCGATGACACACCGGCCACCGAGCCGTCTCAGTGCCGGTGCTGACTAGCTTGTGCCGGAGGCGCCAGGTCCCGCCGGCCGCCGCGAGGAACGCACTAGGAACAGCGCCCCCCCCGCAACCCCCCTCTGCGTGTCTGCCGCGCATCAGTGCCGACTGTCATAACAGAGTGCCCCCGTGTGACGGCGAGCTGCCACTCAGCCTCTGTCGCAGTCGACCCGCCGCTCCCTCACCCACCCACACACACACGCGCGCACCGCCGACCCTCGTAACGGATGGGCAGAGTGGGAGGAATTAATGAAGGTAATGAGTTATCAACTATTTTAGGTTTTCCCAATGTTTTACTCCAATTATCCGGTTCATCTTGATTTGATGTGCCGTTGAAGAACGTTGGAAATTGCAAAATTGCAAATTAATCACGTGCTATCCAGCACCATAAATCCAAAATAGATATTTGAGAGAAAATTTCATGCGCAATTTTAGACCTTTCGAGTGCCTAGCAAGAAAAGCCTGCAGTTCTGCGTAGCGATCTATCCAGAAGCGCTGTCTCGCGAGGTCTGGCAGTGTGTCCGGACGCCGTGGTGTGACCGTCCGGCTCTGTCGCTCGCCGGTGCAGCTACTGCTCGAACCGACTCCGGACCGACTCTGTTTATATCAAACAGTAGCCGAAAAAGTGCCGTCCGACTGCCGACCGTATCTGCTGCCGTCCCGTGACGTCACGCCCTGCTCTCGGTGATGGGCCGCAGGGCTGGCAGGGCCGTGGTGGCCGTTTACAGGGCCCGATAGCCGCGGGTAACCCGGTGGCACTGCACCGCGTCAGCTCCAGGCGTCTGCAGCAACTGTGCCGGACGCCAGCCGCCCCGGCCGGCCTCAGGGGACCGGCGGACGGCCGCTCCCCGGCCCGGTATACCGCCCGTATGGGTCACCGAGGGGTGGAGCAGCGTTCCTGGCCGGGTCAGGTTTCCAGAGATGTCCAGAGGTCCCAATCGGACCTATACCGAGCATGGCAGCTTCTGGACGACGCGTTCTGGCATAAAAAAAACCGATGGTGACTGTCGAGCACGTGTGTGTCTCAGTACCACGGTTTAATGCTTTCCAGACAGCCGATGGAAGTGCCGAGTCAGCGGCAAATGAGCAGTTTCAGTGACCTTTTTACACATGTTTTGCCTGCCGATTTGATATGTTTCCAAACATCACTGCCCAGTGTTATATGTCGCCTTTACAAATCATCTGTGACGCCGAGGGCTGCCTCGAGTACATACGAGTAAGCTCGGACATTGACTTTGCGCCGGTCGTTTGCTGAACCGACCTAACTGAGCCGACGTTTCTCTTCTTGATACAGTGAATCGCAAACGATCGAGCTGCCTCAAAGAAGTATAAGACATGGTAGTCGTCAGAAATCCAAGTGAGAAATCAGAAATCCAAATTCCGATGAGATGACCTCTCATAACTTTTTTTCCTGAACGCCACCGCAGGTTGCCAACCGTCGTCATTTTTGTTACCATGGGGGCAAGGCCATCAGTGACTAACCCCTGATCTCCAATCTTTTCCCAAGTGAGACTGCGAGTGACAAATGACCTGATCTGACCAAATGACAATGGCTACCGGTGACTTGTGACCTGACCTAACACCTCTCCTTCCCTCCATAAGGACACGGCCAGCAGTGACCTGACCTACCTCCGCTCCCTCCAACAGGAGCGCGACTACCGGCAGAGCTCTCCGAGTCGCGGAGGAAGCGACATCGGATCCAGTTCTCTGCGCAGCAGCTGCGCGAGCTACAGACGTCGTTCGGAGGAAACCCGAACCCCGACTCCAAGGCCATCTTCGACCTGGCCGGCCGGCTGGGCCTCGGCAAACAGCATGTCCAGGTATGTGGCTCCGACGCGCGCGGCAGACGGGTGAGGGAGGTCTGGCGATGAAGAACAGAAGGTCGCGGGGTGTCCGGCGGTCAGTCCGTACCATGTTCACCCCGCTGTCAGCTGTCCGTGGTTAGGTGTCCGGCGGTGGCTGTGGCCACTGGCCAGTCGCCGTGGTCGGCTTTGGTCAGTCCCTAGCCGGTGGACTAACCGCGGCGCGGCGGCGTGCAATGGCTGTGTTTTGGTGACGTCAGAGGCGGCTGACTGACAGCAGGGGAGGAGCATCGGCAGTGGAGCCAGCCAGCCGTGTACCGCCAGTAAATATTTGTAACTGAGCCGGCCTGCGCAGTGGCACCAGAACCCCGGAACGCAATCTAACTCGGCCGTGGCGGCCGGGTGCCACCAGACAGACTCGGACAGACATTTCCATCGCCACACAGTGCGGCCGAACAGACACGGATAGATGTTTCCATCGCCACACATGAGGGACGGGACAGAGTCGGACAGACATTTCCTGACAGACTCGGATAGAATTTTACAACGCCACACAGTGGCCATACAGACTCCACATGGTGACATGTAGAATGGACTTAAAATATTGCAAGTTTTTCAAGGTATTTAATTCTTCTTTATCTGATCTGAGGCTGCATACAACAAGTTTGAATTCAAGGTATCGAGAGTAGGGAAGCTCCGGCCAGTGTTGATGGGTGCACTGTCCTGGAGCCACCGCCCGGGTGGCTCCAGAGGACCTGCAGTGTTGGTTGAGGTCATCGCTGTGCCACCCAACATCCTCCTAGATAGTGCCACCGGCGCCGGACGGCAGTGGCGCCCTGTCCCCCACACACGGAGCGCTCTCGTCCAACAGACCCGGCCCGAATCGCCCACCTTGGGCCGCAGACCAGAAAAATGCAGCGCTGCTCCGCGCCGCTGCCGAGTCGTGTCGTGCGCGTTACTGTCGTGACAAGCTTATGTCACTGTCAATGTCATGTCGAATGTCTCAGCACAGCGGCGACCGGCTGCCGGTTCTGGAAACTGAATTAGAGGTGCCGGGAGTGTCTGTGTTCCTGAGATTCTTGCGTGGTACAATCAGCGCAGGAAGCTGTTAGATAAACTACATACAAGCACTGCTGAAGTCGCAGAACACTGACTTAGAGTGCCGAAGGGGTTAAATAACACGAGGCTGACCTAAAGTGTCTCGTATGTGCCGTTGCGGCTCGCCTTGTATAGCTCGCTATGATCCTCGTTGCAGTTGTTTGTAAAGTTGCATCCTGCAAAGAAGATTTATGTGGTTTTTGACTTCGCCAGCGAACTCGCGGCAAATCTGCTGCACGTTCTCAAATCTGACAAGAGAAACAAATGTGTTACCATGGTAACACCAGCTGGGTCGATAGCCGAACACATTGGATAACAACGTTCTGCCGAGGCTTCTGCCGGCCACCCGGTCGTGGTACCGCCGGATGTATCTCGAAGAACAGTAGTGCTGCAAGGCCACCGGCCGCCAAAAGTGCTGTAGATTAAATACAGTTCTGCATCTCCGTGCGTTGTGAGAAGACCAGTGAACTGAAACAAATGGTTAATTTGCCACCTGTGATCATTGCAACAGGGAACTGGCACTTCCCCCTCCGGTTCAGCTTGAACGGCGTCAACTTCGGAAATAAATAACGAACAGCTTATGAGTTTGGAAAGGCCTTTTGAATCAAACGCATTGTGATAATAATCGCTTTCAAAATTCGGTTGCGATTTTCCCAGTATTTATTGTTATATTTATTTTCTACCGTGTACGATTTTTAGGGGTTTACTCGAGTGACACTGAAGTCGCAGCGGCCCCTGAGATTCGCGGGCCGATTGCGTTCCGTACAGAGTCGGCAGTGACCGATCAAAAATTAAAAAGCCAACAACGGTCTTGTTCACATCAGTGCAGCAATTCAATTCTCGGGACCAGTGGTCCGTTGGATCACCCGACACCAGTTCCTATCAGGAGCAGCAGAGAATGAGAACAGCGTTTTACAAATGCTCCCTAATGGTGAACCGACCTGACCTACCGTCAGCTTTGTAAAACCCATTTCGTTAAGGTGCGGAAAAATTTGTAGGTGCTGTTAGACGGCACCTGCAGCAAATCGCTGGGAACTCAGCGTCAAGCGCCAATCGATTAGTTTCATTTCTGGTGAATGGATAAGATCCAACATATCTGAGCTAAACATATCGATTCTCGGGCTCGCTGACAGAGCAGATCAGTCTGATTCCTGCGCCGGCTGCAGCGGCAGCAGCGGGCCCTATCAAACGGTCCATCTCGCGCTGTTCGGCGTCGAGCGGCCCGCCTCCGGACCGCTGTGGCCGGTGTGAGCGCTGCCACCGGCCTATTACCGATATCTCGCCCCATCCGATTCTTTTCTGTCGGCCTCCGCGTATTTGTGAGCTGCAAACGAGTCACCTGGCGCGAATCGGTGCGAGCCGCGGAGGAAAAAATAGCCGATTAGCTGTAACCAGTTTAGGCCACCATCGCGGACCAGTGCAGTATAGGTGGGATGTAGTGGCCACGTCGTTACTGAAGGGTGGAGACCAATCGTGGGGGCGAACGGTGTGGCAGTTAAGTAATACAGTGTTTCGCTGCATCGAGAACCTTGGACAAGAATCGTCCCCTGACGACACACGGTCGCAAATATTCCTATTCAACGGTGCCCAATGTTTTCTGATGAATCACCGTGTGCGATCCATATTTGCCAGCGGCGTTCATGCATGTAGCATGTAGATGTAAGATAGCTTTATTACACGCTTATGCCACCATCTTGACGGCATTAACATGAATAGTGGCTAGGTCGCTGTGGGATCCTGCGGTTTTCCGTCCCGCTGAACACATACATGGAATTGCTAATGTGCCCGCCGCGTGCCAGCGAGGTGACGGCAGACGAAATCCCGCCGAATAACACGGCGGTGGACACGGGTGATGCAGCAGACACGACTGACATAGTGACACGACTGACATGCTGACATGAATGACATACTGACACAGCTAATATTACGTCACAACTTATATGACTGACACAGTGGCACGACTGACCTATCACTGACATGGCTGACACGACTGACATGCTTCGTGATAAATTGTCGATGGCAATGTTTTTTTTTTCTGAACTCTGAAGATTGTTCAATGCTAAGCGATTTTGGAAGCGATTCGTGTCGCAACACTGCTCAGCTTGTAAAAAAACAATGATTCGGCCATTAAACAAATGCGGAGTTCCGAAATTTTAGTTACTTACTGCGAGATGTCAAACAGCTGGTCATTCGGTAGCTATACGATTAGTCGTGTTTCTGTGAGCGTAGTTTCTTTCCACAATATGTATCGATTATGCTATGCGAACATTCTAATGCGTGGTTCCCTGTATGCCAGATATATGTCTCGTCCTAACAGCGTGCTTTTTTGTTATAGGTGTGGTTCCAGAACCGCCGCGCCAAGGAGCGGCGGCTCAAGTCCGAGTCTCCCCAGTCCGAGTCGTGACAGCGCGGCGGCGGCCGTCCCGTCGGCTCTCTGCGAGCACTGCTGTGTACCTGAACCCGCCACCCTGGCTGTGAGTCGGGCGCCGCCCCGGGGAGGGACTGCCGACCAGCGATGGCCGAAGAGAGAGAGAGTCCCCGGTGGCTGTCCGCGGTACGGGAGCCGCCTGCATCCGACCGGCCGCCACTGCGCCGCTGTGCTGTTGTCTGTTATGTGAAATGATGTGATGTGGAACGATAGAGGTGTCGTGTTTGCCGGCAATGCGGCCAATTGTAAATCCAGGGAGGCGTGGTTTTGTTGAGATGGTGCACAGGCACCCATTGAATGGTAGATAAATTTAGCATCGGTTCAAGTGGTACTGAGTGAACCGCAGCAAGACGATGAAGACATTAGTGGGCCGGTTTATTACTTTCGGCCAAGTTAAACGTATAGTCGATGCCTCAGTGTTCTGATATGAGGTGAATGTGGATGGTACCCGTGTCATTTATGTATAATGACTTATTTATGATAGCTAAATGTGGTCGCAATGCTTGCTTTGGGAAGAAATTTCAGTGTCACTTCAGTTAGCGAAAACATTTTTTTTATGACGCTTGACAGTGCAACAATTATTTGCTCGGTTTTGTCGCTTATCTACCTACTCTCATTCATCAAATTCCACATTTTTACTTCTTTGGTAATGTTGACACTGAACCTTGAAGATACAGTACTAGGGCACATTTATGCAATGTTTTCCATAAGTTCGACTTCCCATTGTTTTAGAGCCGTTCACTAGCCGGGGACCAATAGCATAAAGCTCGCCTGGGTCGCTTTTCGTGTAATGCCTAGTGTTTTTTGTTGGTGCATTTTCTCATCATTGTGACACCGGTCATGCTCTGTGTCTGATTTATGTACAAGGATGACGCTACGATCGTGCATAAATGATTGTGCCGGTGAGGTGGATGCCAATAAATATGCAAACGATATTGAGTGCAGGTTTTTGTGCCGAGGGAACTTGACTTACGATCTTATATATCAGTTTGTCGCATCTCAAATCAAGAGGAATTCAGAAGCTCAATTTCAGAAACATAATGACACTGTATGCCTGCGCTTTCAATGCGCAAAAAAAGTCACGAATTAATGTCCCATTGCATCCAGCCTATTCTGCAGCGTCAACTGAACGGTTATTTCAAAATTCTGCTCTTCCTACGTGTGCGTTATTTTTTTCACGCGGCTCTTCGATTGACACATCCCTTTACGAATTACGAAGGCCTAAAGAAGCCTGCAGTTGAAGTGTTCATACCCAATCGCCATGCTCATATCCGGCATCAATCTCTCCACTGAGCTGCACTCGGCAGCCTCAAAACGAACCACGTAAATACAGTGCGGCCATATCTCAGCCACATCGGTGCACGTCACTCTAATCCGTCGATTGGTGAAAACAAAACGGGTTCACGTTCCCACGTATATTTCTGTCGGTGATTGATATACCACACACATTCGGACAGCGGCGATTGACGGCTAGCTTTGGCAGCCATCAGGGG
The DNA here is from genome assembly GCF_019059575.1 of Amphibalanus amphitrite. Taxonomy (NCBI): domain Eukaryota; kingdom Metazoa; phylum Arthropoda; class Thecostraca; order Balanomorpha; family Balanidae; genus Amphibalanus; species Amphibalanus amphitrite. Next base: position 328,798 of record NW_024881966.1, read on the forward strand.
ACATCGCGCGGAGGTAGGGTCCCGCCGCAGCTCCCTGCTGCCGACCGGCCCGGCGGCTCCATGCAGCTCGCGACAAGTGAGTGATTAATGCACCAGCTGTGAAGGCCCTGACAACACGGCGAATGCCTGGCGAGCTGGGCGAATTCCCTCTGTTAAACGCACGTCACTTGTCCCGGCTCACAGCGTCTCGTGTTGATTGACAAATGAAAGCTCGAAGCTCGTGAATATGAGTTTTAGTCTAAAAATAAGATTTGGGTTATTGAAAGTGGGATTATTTCTACAAAAATAGCACTAAAATAATTAAGTCAACTAATTCAGCTAGTTGCTTCATTTGAAGTCGAAAGTTAGGTTGCACAAGTCGTTTCATTACTGAAAGGTTAATAATCAGAGACACTGCCATTTCTGGCGGTGTTATCACCATAACCCGTTGTCAGACTGCAGGTGCTGTCGCCGTGACCCCGTGTCAGACCGTCGCTCGTGTGCTGCCGGCGGGGCTGTCTGTCGGTCGGTCTGTCAATCGCTGTCGGCGCCGGCGGTGACGGATCACTGGAAGGCGCGTCTGCACACCGGCCGGCCGGCAGGGGTGCTGACGTCCCCCTCTGGACGCACCTGGCCCGGTGAGGGGGTGAGGCCACCGTGACAAAGGTCGGACCGCGGGCGCCGGTAAACGGCTGCGGCGCCCACCTTCGGCCGAGCTTCCGGTCTGGTGCGGAACTGCCGGCGCCCTCGGGTGCCGGACCCTCCCCCGGCTGTCAGCGGAGGTGGACGGTGTCCTCTGTCCACCCCCTCCATCCGCCCCCCCCCCCCTATACCGCCACGGCACCGGAACTGAGCCAGTTCAGGATTAGAATCTAGAGCTCACCCCACGCCGCACCGGCCGACCCAAGCAGGCTCACTATGCTGATAGTATCCGCCACAGAGAAACTGCAACTGGATAATTCACCGAGGTGGGCCGTGGGTCCTCGGGAGATATCATTTTCCGTCGGTGCTCTCCTGCAAAACAACTCGTAGATTTGTTTGATCAACGGTAGCGCTGGTTTGAATGAAACATGCGAGCTGTGTCATTCGATGTACGAGTACTCGTAGTAGAGGGATTGTTCATTATGCAATCGTCGATTGTCAAACAGGTAAAATATCTTAACCCTCGCCCGTAAACGGCGATCTGCCACCTTCGCCCATGCAGGGGGGGGTTGGTGCGACCCCCCCCTTGGCGTTTGAAAACGGAGCGTCGTAGAGCTTAGCGGAAAAGACCAACGGATTGCTCTCGCCGAGATCTCGCGATTGGTGGTATATTTTTTGGTCCTAGGTCAACATTTGACCTACTTTTGACCGGTCAAAGGTCAAATTTTCGGAAAAATAGACTTTTTTCAACTTTCCGCGGCGGTTGCGGCAAAACGGTGGGAGATATCGACTTGAAACCTTCACTATCGTGTTCCTTGATCAATTCTCTATCGTTTGGTATGTGTTTCGTTTCCCTAGCTCTAAAAATGGCGCGTTGGGAGCGCCGGAAGTCGGCAAGGTCACAGTCGGCGGCAGAAATTCGAAAAATCAAAATATAAATTTTTGAAATCTGATTGTATTTTTGGATTTGGAAGGTCCATTTGCTCCCTATAGAAGCTAATATTGCTGCATATTCCCATTGAGGTGACAAGAATTAGCAAAATAGTGGTTCGGGCGCTTTTCAAAAATAGTACCGGACGCTGTTCCTCTTGTGACGTCATAGCTCCGTGACCTGACCTGACCCGGTCAAGTTTCTTATACCATATGATAGCCAATACTTGCCCCAACATGCATGGGAAGTTTCATCACGATCCATCAACCGATGTCCGTACCACCGGCAGGAAACCTCGGGCGTTGGCACTCAGTTTGTGAAAATCCGGCCGGAGGCTGTTCCCTTTGTGACGTCATAACTCCGTGACCTGACATGACCCGGTCAAATTTTTTTTATCAAAAGATGCGCAAGGTTTGCCCCATAAGGTACCCAAAATTTGGCGGCGCTGCGCGCCGCCGTTTTTGCACTATTTCCGAAAAACCTCAGGGGGGGGGGGGGTTGCACCAACCCCCCCCCCTACATGGGCGAGGGTTAAGACATCTAGATAGTCAGGGACGACCTTCTTGTTCTGCCAGTGATAAAAATCATTGATCTGAATACATATCGACCACAAGTGTCCAGATAGACGGTGAGTTAAAAAAAAAAAACATTTGTCTTTTTATATCGCAAACATCTCCCTGAGTTGGACCGTCCAGCAGCGCTGCTTAGTGCAGACACCCACTGGCACTCCTCCACAGCCAGGTGCGGGGCTCGGGGAGCACGGTGCATCAGCCGTGGATGGCCCTCCGTCAGCCGTCTGACCGCAGTAACAGCCGTGACAGTCCGTGACCAGCCGTGACGGGCCGTGACGCAGCTGGCGGTGGGCCCAAGCCGTGTGGGGCAGCTGCCAGTTCAAGTGCACGACAGAAGTAAAACACAAACAGCTCAGAACGGGTGGCCAAGGAATCCATAGTGATCATCAGACGTCAAAAATAATATTGCAAAGCGTAAGTCAGACCTCACGGTCAGTGACTGCCGAGCAGCTCGTTCCCCCAGTTTTTGACCTATGTAGGGTCTCGTAAGGCTGTGAACCTACCCCGACCATCGTTTTTGACCGGCTTACCGCCGTCTCTGACCGCCTCTGACTAACAAACAGCTGTCCTCTAATCCGTCTCTAGCCGTATCTGAATGACTGAAGGTCGTCGTTGTCGTTGACCGTCTATAACCGACTCACCGCTGTCTATGACATGACCGTCTTTAACTAACTAAACCACCGTCACCGACTCACTGACCGACATCTCTGACCGACGCTCTGTAAAATCGGCCAGCAGCCTGCACCCTTCCGCGGCTCCCTGTTCACCGAGTGATGTGAGGACGCGGGGTCGGCGCAGGTTTGAAGACCGTGAGTCGCCGTGAGTCGCCGTGAGCGGCGGCCGTCGCCCTACTGCCCCGCTGCGTCCTGTGGCCAGCCTGTCCAACGAGTCCTCACATCCCGCCGCCAACCGGCGCCCACACCGGCGCAGCGCTGACGCGGCTCTTTTTGCACGTGCCGTTTTTGCCAGCAATGCCGCCGAATTTGATCGGGAGGGCACCAGTTGGCTCGCGCTGCCATTTTCACGGTCGGCCGCTCGCGGCGGATCGGATCCGGCGTGCGATAGCCGCCGACAGCGGAGGGTGACCGATGGACGCAGCCTGCCTGCCCCCGCCGCACTCCCCACACCGCCCCAAACGGGCACAAAAGCTGGCCGCCGCCAGCCCACTTCCACTCTCCCGGCCGGAAATTAGCCAAAATAAAGATTCACTAATGAGCGGCGGTGCCGGCGGGGGCAGCTCGCGCCACGGGCTGGCCGCCGCCGCGATCTGCGGGTCACGCCCCCACCCCCTGAGGGCGGGGGGGGGGCAGGTGTTAGCTCTGACACACAGCCTACCCCAGCGTGACTGACCGTTTCGGGGTGATGATTGAAGTGGTGGGTACCCATTATAGTATGATGGGCGGTGTGGTGTGGCCATGATTAAACATGACGCCATTAGTTAAATGATTACACAAGTGGTGGTCATGCGGTTTAAATGGATTTCGCTTTCATGGAATTAAATTGGGCATTATCGCAATGTTCACACACCATGGGCTTCATAAAGAGATGGGACGACGTGTAATTCATTTGTTACGGAGGGGTGTCCGCTATATAGAAATGATAGCCCTACCAAAATAAACAGACTGCCATCGAAAGTAGCTCAAGGCAAACGCCATGAATTTAATTGTTGAGTGGAGTCAAGTCCAGTTGAGGTAAGCAAGTAAGATGCAATGTCTTGGTTTGACCGGCTTTGCGCCGCCAAATGCAAAGAGAGGGATAAAATTGAGTAAAGGACGGTGGCCCAGGGCCCATGACGATTTGACAGCTATAGGACTTACAAGATATATTGGAAAAGTGGCATCGGGGGTCTAATGATCGGTATCGAAGGTGCAGGTCGCATGCAGATCAGCCAATTGAGTTAAATCTGACTGCAATAACGGCAATGAACGTATATCTACCTACACACCTTATTTATTGGCCCGAACTAGGTACTCCATTATTCACGTTATAGGTGAATTTGCGAGAGAGGCAATGCTTTTATTCGCTAAACGCAACAAATAAAATAATGTTTAGAGCATATCTAATCATGGCCTAAATGATTGGTAGCTGCAAAGAGAAGCAAATATTTCCTTGCCAGAAACGTCTTCAAACGATAGACATAGACTGTCGTTCGCAGGGCATATGAAGAAAATATCCTTAGATCGGTGGCGCATGAAGTCAGCATGTTCTTACTTTCTTACTCTGATTTTTTTGCCATTTTAGTTTGAGATAAACTTGATAAGAATGTCACCTGAAAAATTAGGTAGGAGCGGATGAGTGAGCTATTTTAGGCGAAAACTTGCATACCTTTAATTTGACACACAATGCTGACTGTCACAGCCAATTGATCTACACAATATTTTTATAAGATAACTAACGCTATCGCGCAGTTATGACGGAAACAAGCCGTCACAGCATGATGGCTAAACTCTCCAACAATGGACACTGAACGATGGGACGGTTTTTTTGTGGGCCACTGATGGTACGTACCCTGGGTGGGCCGATGGAACCGTCAGTGCTCACCTCGAACATTGGAACAGACACCCGCAAAACTGCCTGTCATATGTCACAATCGGATCAATGTCACTGCGCGACTGATCACCTATGGGTAAATTAGGCTTATGCGAAGCAGTAATCGCCACGCACTTTGTATGTGGATCGCTCTTAAATGTTAATACAAATAGGTACAGAAGCAATGTGAGGTATGCACAATGCGCATAACGCATATTTCTATGCTTGTCATCCTCGTCCTCTGGTGCATTTTATTTCGGGGTATACTTCATGAAACCACATTATCATTGCTTCTTAGTTAAACCTATATTTTTAGTCGATAAAGCTTTTAGGTACTAAGCATAGGGATAGACACGGAGGAGGGACGGGAAAGACAATCTTTTCATTCTTTGGCCAACATAATGATTAAAAGCTTGAACTTTCCTTAGAAGAAATGTTTCAAAAGATTCCGTTTGGGGAGATGAGCATGCATTGAACGTCATGAGATGCATTGTCGTAATGTGGTGGTATAGAACATTGGCGAGGGCAGTGGGAAGCTGGCACGGTTGACGGCATGCATCAGAGCTAGTTGAGGCGGGGACGAAAAGCCCAGTCGGGAGCGGGGAGCAATGGCCGCACGTGAGTCTCGCGGCGGAGCGGTTAGGAAGGGCGGCAGCACGGGAGCTGCTATAAGGGGCGGAGAAGGGTTAGGAAGGGGAGGGCAAGGGCGGGAAGAGGAGCAGCACAGGAGCTGCAGAGGGCGAAAAAGGGGTGGGCAGGGGTGGGCAGGGGTGGGCAGGGGAGGGCAGGGGAGGCGGCACAGGAGCTGCTGGGGGCGGAGAGGGGCGGCTGCCGGCGCGGCGCTCCCGGGGCTATCGGGCACCAATTTACCCTCGCGCTACCAAACGACGGCGGGGACGTCGCGATAAATATGACAAAGGGCGGCGCGCCGGTAAAAAGCACGCCATGAAAATGGTCAGGGGGCGGAGACAGGTGAAATATCGCGACGAAAAAAAACGCCGACCGGCCCGGTCCTGTGAGAAGCCTGCAACCGAGCCGGCCTAACGAAGCGGCCGACATTCTGCATAAATCGGCTGTAATGAAGCGCGCTGTGGCCGGCCGGGCCCGATTTATGCCACAAACAGCCAGAGCCGGGCGCCGGGCCGGGGCGCGCGTCGATAACAGGTGTGTGACCGGCCGGGCGCGCCGCTCGGTCCGCTCGTTAGGCGCCGCCGGGACACCGGGCCGACGGCCGTGTTCCCATTTATCCCCCCGGCCGAGCCGCTCAATGATCCCGGAAGAATCGATCGAACAGAAACAATAATTCCATGACGATAAGAGACAACGTATTTTACATTAGGCGTTCGACGCTGGAACGGAAGGGCTTCAACGCTGATCAGAAGTAGAATTATATAGAAAATTGATGCAGCATAAATATTTGCCGTCCTATTGTATTTGCATCGAATCAACCACCCAAAAGCCGGGTCCACCCCTGACCATTGACCGATATCTGAGTTACGCACCGGCACCCGCGACCTTTAGATTCAGCTCTAATTCACCCCAAAGAGACATTTTTTAAAATCTACTCCGTAAGTGACTACATCTCATGCTATAACTTTACGCCTCGTATTGCTGTGCTCGGGGAAGAGGTCCGTGTAAGATACCCAGCCTACCCAACTTCCACACTGCAATGCCCCGTTCTCGGCACATTTCCCCCTCGGCGCAGCGCAGCTCCCCAGTTCTGCCGGTCTCAGTCAATAGCGGCGACGCCGGCGCGAGAGACACTGCTGATTTCGACCTTACGGTCTCAATCATCGCACCTCTGGTAGCGGCGGCGGTACACTAAGGGCGGCGCCGGCAGCACTGAGGCGGACATTCGAACCTCGGGGAGCTCATTACTGCGTGGGGCCGCTGGCCGCCGGATAAAGGACGAGCGCACCGCGGTGCCGCATGCGGTCAGCGGCGCGGAGACTGCGACGTCCCAGCGGTACTGGCCAGAAACTTACACTGCAACAAATATATCCCTCATCCCAGGTCACAGATATGAAAAATCCGAGCAAAAATTGATGGTTCTGATACCCTAATGCAACTCAACAAGTTTCATTTTCTAGGAGATAAGAGCCGTTTTCACGACGGCAGGGGCGGTCGCAGACTTGGAGTTTGGGGGGGGCCAACTTGTCAAAGGGGCCCCTGCGCTGACCCGGGGGGCCCGGTGCTAGCTTAAAGGGGCCCACGGACGTAGTGCACGGGTGCAGAAATCCAGGCCATGGCCGGTGAAACGGGGGGGGGGGGGTAGTGAGCGGCACCCGAGAGGAGGCTCATTGCGAAATGCGAGCTTTGAGGGTGTACCATGTCGAAAAGGTACCGATAAGTACATTTTGAAACATTGATATTGTCAATAATTCACGCAACTGTGAATGGACTACCGCAAAAGTAAAGGCGGCGCGGCTAACTTTGCCATTTTCTAAGATCATCGTGCTAAAACTTTTGACAGTGGGTCATCGGTATCTGTTCACTGTTCAATCACATGTGTTCCGTTTCATCTTTCTTTGTTTATACTTGAACACAAATGTAAGTTTTGAAGGCCATTACAGTAGCCAATACTTCGGAAGATGGATAGTGGGCCAAATATCCTAAATTTGTCGTGCTGCATGGAAAGTAGTGTTGCTGAGAAAAGGGGTTTTGTTCCAGATTACTGTGGATGCGGAATACATTGTCTGCACCCACTGCAGAATTATTGTTGGTGCAACTGCGCCCACTGCACCCATGGTTCCTACACTTATGGGCCCATCGATAGCGCTTCGGCGATACCTATCGCCTAGAGGCTGCAATGGGGCCCTTAGAGTACGGTGTCAGACCCCCCAGAGGCCGGCGTTGGACCCAAGGGTCAGCGAAGGGCCTCAAAGGCCCCAGGTAGGGCCCCAGAGGCTGATGTGGGCCTTCAGAGGCAAGTGCGTGACGCCGAAAGGTAAGGCTTGAGCCCCCCCCCCCCTCCCAGAGAACATAATAGGGCCATCAAAGGCCGGTGTGGGACCTTTAGAGGCTGGTTTGGGCCCATAGGGACCAGTTTAGGGCCATCAGAGACCAGTACAGGGCCTGCAAAGGGCAGTTTGAGACCATCAGAGACCGAATTGGGCACTCAAAGGCTAATGTGGGTCCTTACAGGCCAGCATGGAGCCCTCAGAGGTTACCGTGGGGCTCTAAAAGACCGACATGGGCCGGCGTTGGACCCCAGAGGCCAGTAGAGGGCCGTCAAAGGCCAAGATGGGCCCTCAGAGACCGATGCGGGCCCTTAGAGGCCGGCATCGGGTCTTCAGAATCCAGTGTGGGGGGCCCTCAGAGGCTAATGTGAGCCCTTACAGGCCAGCATGGGGCCCTCAAAGGTCAGAATAGGACCCTAAAAGACCGGCATGGGCCGGTGTTGGACCCCAGAGGCCAGCGGAGGGTCCTCAAAGGCCAAGATGGGCCCTCAGACGCCGATGCGGGCCCTGAGCGGCCGGCATCGGGTCTTCAGAAGCCCGTGCGGGCCCTCAGAGACTAAGGTGGGTCCTTACAGGCCAGCACGGGCCCTCAGAGGTCAGCGTGGGACCCTAAAAGACTGGCATTGGCCGGTGTTGGACCCCAGAGGCCAGCAGAGGGCCCTCAAAAGCCAAGATGGGCCCTCAGAGGATGATGAGGGCCCTTAGATGCCGGCATCGGGTCTTCAGAATACAGTGCGGGGCCCACAAAGGCTAATGTGTGTCCTTACAGACCAGCATGGGGCCCTCAGAGGTCAGTGTGGGGCCCTAAAAGACCGGCATGGGCCGGCGTTGAACCCCAGAGGCCAGCGGAGGGCCCTCAAAGGCCAAGCCATGGGCCCTCAGACGCTGATGCGGGCCCTGAGCGGCCGGCATTGGGTCTTCAGAATCCAGTGCGGGGGCCCTCAGAGGCTAATGTGGGTCCTTACAGGCCAGCATGGGGCCCTCAGAGGTCAGTGTGGGGCCCTAAAGGGCCGGCATGGGCCGGCGTTGGACACCAGAGACCAGCGGCGGAGGGCCCTCAAAGGCCAAGATGGGCCCCCAGAGGCCGATGCGGGCTCTTAAAGGCCGGCATCGGGTCTTCAGAATCCAGTGCGGGGGCCCTCAGAGGCTAATGTGGGTCCTTACAGGCCAGCCAGCATGGGGCCCTCAGAGGTCAGTGTGGGGCCCTAAAAGGCCGGCATGGGCCGGCGTTGGACACCAGAGACCAGCGGAGGGCCCTCAAAGGCCAAGATGGGCCCCCAGAGGCCGATGCGGGCTCTTAGAGGCCGGCATCGGGTCTTCAGAATCCAGTGCGGGGCCCTCAGAGACACTTAAAGTCTAGTCTTGGGACTCGAGAGACAGAAATGAGGCCACCAGAGGCCGGTGTGAGGCTCTCAGACGCCGGTTGGGCCCTTGAGGCCGGTTTAGGGGCCCTCAAAGGCCAGTGGAGGGCCCTCAGAGGTCAATGTGGGTCCTCAGCGGTCAATGTGGACGCTTGACCGCCACTGAAAGGCCCTCAGAGGTCAGTGTAGGACCCTCAAAGACTGGTATGGGAGCTGTTAATAGCTGGCGTGGGTTTCTCGAGCCTCGTGACAATCGAATACAGGCCAGGGCCCCATACGGCCATGGGGGCCCATCGGTTGTTTGGGGGGGGGGGCCAAATGATATGATGGCCCCCCCTGATTTGGCTTTGGGGGGGCCATGGCCCTGATGGCCCCCCCCTGCGACCGCCACTGCACGACGGCCATCTGGTACACATTTAGTGCACATTTGGTGCAGATTAGGTTCAGCGTGGTTCAGTGTGTCTCTTAGTAGCTATCAGCTAGGGTTGCACTAATTGCTTAGGTATATGCCTGCTTTGACATATTGGGTATCAGAGAGTATCATCGATTGAAACGCTGAAACAAATTAATAAAATAAAGATATTTGCTGTAAAAGAGATTAGGTGCGGATTTGGTCAAATTAGGTGCACTCGCCGGATAGCCCGTCGTGAAAACGGCTAAGATGTAGGAATGAAAGGATTACAATTTTTAGAGACATGGCTATTGGCTACTCAACTTGATCTTAGCCACTTAACCCTCGCCGGCACAGACCATTTTGCGTCCTTCGACGGCACAAGGGAGTGGGGGGGGGGGGGGGGGTACGAGTTACGACCCCCCTCGACTCCTCCCCTCGCGTTTGGCCCCTGATCGAGCGAGCTTCGCGGAAAAAAGACGAGCGTGTTGCCCGTCACGAGAGGAAGCCGATGATACCCAATTTTAACCCTCGCCCGTATGGGGGGGGGGGGTCGAACGGACCCCCCCCCCATGGTTTTTCGCGAATAACTCGCGTAAAAAGCGGCCGATCGCGACAAAACTTTCAGAACCCTCGCGTTCATCAATTTCACACCTACCCTGGAAATTTCATGACCCTGACCCAAATGACCTTTGACCTGTGACCTACTTTTCGAGGTCATGTTTGGCTGGAATCGCGATTCGGCGTATGTCGGCTCGCATTAGCCGCGCGTTTGCAGTCTTTTTGTGGTTTCAAGCGTGTTCAAACATGTGATATGATGTTGCCCCCATGCATTAGGGTGGATGTCAAGGTCACCTGAAGGTCAGGTCAGGTCATTGACCTTTGATGATCTCGGTTCACTTTTTCGAGTTTTAAATGTTTCTAGGCCAGTTTTTTTTAGCTGAATTCGAATTTAGCAACCATATGAACATTTACAAAGTAGTTTTGGTGCCTTCGTAACATGTTACGAAGCTGTCAGAGGCGGTTGCCACCTACTACGAATACCCTTACTGGTTTACCTGACCTGACCTGACCTGACCTGGCCTAAATACATGAAGACGTCATCTGTGATCAAAACTAACATGATATTCGTGATCAGCACCCCGAAAAACCCCATAGCAGCCACACTTCACGACGTTCTAACAGGTCCCGATTTTCCCGCCTTTGGGGTCATTGACCTGACCTGCAAGGTCAACCAATGACCTAGGACCTTAAAATTGGGTATCATCGGCTTCCTCTCGTCACGGGCAACACGCTCGTTTTTTCCGCGAAGCTCTAGCTCGATCAGGGGCGAAACGGCAAGGGGGGTCCAACGGACCCCCCCCCCCCCCTTTATACGTTCGCGGCTGGAAAAACACCAATACGGGCGAGGGTTAAGGTCCTAGGTGATCGGTTGACCTTCCAGGTCAGGTCAATGACCCAAAAGTCGGAAAAATCGGGACCTGTTAGAACGTCGTAAAGTGTGGTTGCTATGAGTTTTTTTTGGCGTTTTGATAAAAGATGACGTCTTTAAGCATTTAGATCAGGTCGGGTCAGGTCAGGTCAACCGGTAGGGGTCGTAACGGGTATTCGTAGTAGGTACCTACTACCTACCTACGTGTCAACCGCCTCTGACAGCTTCGTAACATGTTACGAAGGCACCAAAACTACTTCGTAGATGTTCAAATGGTTGCTAAATTCGAACATAGCTCCAAAAAACTAGCCTAAAAAATGTAAAACTCGAAAAAGTGAACCGAGGTCACCAAAGGTCAATGACCCGACCTGACCTTTAGGTGACCTTGACATCCACCCTTATGCAAGGGAGCAGCATCAACTTGTATTCTTGTATTCTTGTATTGCGTAATATCACCAACAGGCATGATCCCTATGATAGGCGAAGTCAAAAGATAAAATACGAAAAAAACATGCACAATAAACTATCATAATAAAAACAGCATTCTCATGTACATTGCCCTAGAGTCTCACGGATCCGGTATAGAGGACGAGGCGCCTCTTGATGCTTCCAACAGGATCACATAACACATCAGTTTGAGGCTGGGCTTCCAGAAATTTGTTGGTGGCACGAGGGCAGCGCGTAAACAGGCCGTTTGCAATGCAGTTCACTCGCCCACGCGGCACATGGAACAATATCGACAGAGCGCTGCGTGTCGCTCTGAGCGGAGCGTGTAACGAGCAGGGTTGTATACCAATCAAGTCGATTGAATTGATTGATTTGTTTCAACGCGTATTTTGAGTTGATTGGATTGAGTCGATTGACTTTTCGAGATGACTGGTTGACTGACTCGTTTGACTTTAGCGACTGGTTGACTGATTTGATTCCCGAAAATTAGAGTGACTCGTATGATTGAGTCGATTGAATGGAAAGTTCAAATAAGTTTTAGTTGACGAAAAATAATGACAATAATTGATGACATCATAGATCACAAAACTACACTGAAAACTGCTTGTCATCACAACTGCAATATGGGGTAGATGGCCAAATAAAGAACAGGGCCTAAACATGAACAGCCAACTTTGACTTTCAACTGCAATAACTGCTCCAATCCTGTGATAGAACCTGGCGATGCACCTACCTACCTTTCTGCACTCAGCAGGAAACGTTTTTTTATAATCCAGATGATAAAGTGCAAGGCCCTATATACTAATAAAGTGTGATTAATTAATAATTCACATCTCCACATCTCCTCAAAAACAACCCACTGAACTCTACAAATGTCTGAAACTCCTACAAAAATAACTGAAACAAAAGCGCCGTTTTTGTCTCGCTAATTACGTTTACGTAACTAATTAATAGCTAATTTGCTGCGTTGTTTAATTTGCAGCATAACGTTTGTTGATCCTTTTCTCCTGAGAGCCTAAGAATAACATATTTAATATATTTCATTTTCCTTAGAATATTTTACCGAATATTATTAAGTGGTTTTATTTCAAATGAAATAATAATTAAAACGAAATTGGTGTTGTACAACCGATTTATTTTATGATGATCTACCATACTACATGATAATCAATGACGTCATCTTACCAAAAAATCAAAAGACGTAGAATAAGGATTTATAAAAGCTTAGCCCCATCCCACGTCTCAAATGCACATTGTGTGGAAATATTTTTCAGGCTGCCCGTCAGTCTCTGTCTAACCGAAACCGTCACATGCAGGTAATATATTTATTACTATTTCCCTATGTTTAATATGTTATTGATGCATATTATCCATTAAAATAGACATAGTGTAGGGTAAATGGCCAAATCACGAACACTGCCAAACTCCGAGCAGCCAACTTTCAACTGCAATATCTGATATTTAGTGTAAATGGAGTTGGAATATGGCCAAAACTAAATTGACAACTTTTAGGTGAAAGGTGGTGATTTGGGTTAAGGGGCGAGTCAACTACTGGGTTATTTTGCACCCATTAAATGAAACTTCTGCTCCAATTCTACCCATTGAACCTCAATATCATGATCCACCTGTCCATCGCTACGTATCCTTCCTTATTACATAGAAACTCTGAATGGTATGGCAGTTTATAATTTTAAATGACAATATTTTTATGTTTCTTCTGTAGGTAGGTAGGTTGGTAGGTACACCAGACTGCTATGGACACTTTTCCAAGTTGGTGGGGCAAAAAACCTAATGTATGTCTTGGTTTCAGTCGTTTGATTGAGTTGATTGATTCCATTCATTGTCGCGTTTGAGTCGATTGAATCAATTCCCGAAAACTGCTCTGACTTGATTGATTTGATTGGTTTCCCAAATTTGTCGTGATTGAATTGATTGCTATTGATTGAGTCGTATACAACCCTGGACTAACGAGAACGACCGTAGAAGATGAGAGGATGACACCGAACCTTTGAATACCTTGCACAAAAATATAATGTCACTCTCAATGCGCCTGGCATGTAGCGATCTCACGTCGAACAGCTTCAGCAGGTAATGATATTCAATCGAGTCATGGTGAACGTTCGTCATGTTTGCCAGCCAAATCAAAAACTTGTGTTGGACACGTTCCAAACGCACGAGATGACACTTGGAAGCACCGGCCCAAACTACAGAACAGTACTTTAGGATGGCCCTAACATTTGCATTGAATGCCGCGAACACTGCTCTCCTGTCCAGTTTGCACCGCGGAGAGCTCGCCTGGAGGCTCCGCATGAGTAGCCCTAGTGCCCGATTCGCCTTTGAAACAATCACATTTGTATGGTCTGCAAAAGTAAGTTTTCGGTCAAGTACCACACCCAAATCACGAATCGAAGTCACTTCCTGCAGAGTGCACTGCTACCACTGATTTGATACACAGATGGATATATGTCTCTTTTGAGCGTGATTTTAAAAGTTTTACACTTCGAGGGATTCAGCTTGAGCCCCCAGACCGCAGCCCATTTCGTTACAGCATCAATATCGTTCTGGAGCCTTTGTACATTATCGTGATTTCTAACTTTCTGAAAAATCTTCAAATCATCGGCAAACATCCAGCAATCTGTCTTGACGACAGATGGCAGGTCGTTCACAAGGAGCGAAAAAAGCATCGGACTGAGCAAACCGCCCTCCGGCGTTCCTGAGACGACTGGGGCCCACTCCGACACCTTGCCGTTTAAAACAACTCGTTGCTTGCGCCTTCCTAAATATGACGACAGCCACTTCAGAGCCAACCCTCTCACACCATACATGTGTTCCAGTTTGTACAGTAAAAGACGATGGTTAACGCTCTGGAATGCACTTGTGATTGAACGTTTGAAACCACGGAAAGCTTGCAAACGCGCGGCTAACGCGAGCTGAGTGCTGACATAGGTATGGTACGCCGAATCGCGATTCCGGCCAAACATGGTCTCGGAAAGTACGTCACAGGTCAAAGGTCATCTGGGTCAGGGTCATGAAATTTTCAGGGTAGGGGAGAGTGGGGTAATTTGGCCGGTGGTGTAAATTGGCCGCCCCCACCTGTACGAAAGCTGATAAAAGTGAATGAAATAACTTTAGTCTCTATTCATTTATCATCGGCAGAACTAACTCGAGAACAAATGTCAAAGCTTTCCCCCTCTTAGTTTTATTCAAAATTAACAAAAGGTGAATTACGTTAGAAAATGGTAACTTTTACTTCCGTTTAAAAATTTGTATGACATGTAGTATTTGGGCTGTAAACGAATTCCAACATTATAGCGCCATTTTTGAGGGTGTTCAGCGGTTCCAAGAGCAATTTCATCTAGTTCTGTACAGCCATGACGACTTTATTGACAAAAATTTTCAGAATGGCAACGTGGGGTTATTTGGCCGGGACTAGCGGGGCAACTTGGCCGGTGCGCTCAGAGTCACTATGCTGGGACGGCCGAGTTGTCATGGTCAATTATACCATAAAGGACATAATTCATGACCAACTTTGACTACCTTGATGCCATATTTCCTATTGGACAGCTGTAAGTGCATGTGACGTCATCAAAGGTTACCTAACGCTTTTTTGCTAATAAAAACTTACAGAAAAAAGATACAGCCGCGCAAATGGTATCATTGTGTTCAGCTCGTCAAGGAGCATCGAATGATATACATAATGACCTTGAACTCACGTAACCTTGAGGTCAAGCGACCTGAGGTAACGTGACCTGAAGCCAACCTTGACCTTGACCTTGACCTTTCGAGGTCAACACATACATGTTTCGATGCGGAATGAGGAGAGAATTACGATGGTACTTTTAGTTTTGACCTAACTTGATTACTTCAAAAGTTATTCGTAAAAAACTGTCATCGCATCTAGAGCCGCTATTTTGACTATTTTCGACCCCTGTGACGGCTGAGTCAACCTCCAAAATGCTTCAAATGCGTCGTAGGACACGCGTCATTGCTGAATGTGAAGCTGACTCGCCTATAACCAAAATCATGGCCTCAAACTAACACCGGCCAAATTGCCCCACACCCCCGGCCAAATAACCCTGCTAGTGGGGCAATTTGGCCGCTTTGCAGACCTTTGTAATACGCCACAATTTCAATATAAGTAGTTACTCAATCATTTCAAGTTTACTGTCCAAGATAGTAAAATGTATGCCAGACCTGTCAGCGTTGAGAAAATGCAGAAATGTGTTGTCGATTTTTAGTTACAACGTTTTCTAAAAAAAGCGGCCAAATTACCCCACTCTCCCCTAGGTGTAAAATTAATCAATGCGAGGGCACTGAAAGTTTCGTCGCGATCGGCCGCTTTTTACGTGAGTTATTCGCCAAAAATCTTAGGGAGGGGGGGGGGGGCGGTGCATCGACTGTGCCGGCGAGGGTTAACCCTTAGTGGCAGGGAGGGGTTGTTTTCATCCATCCCTCAGGTTTTTCGGGAATATCTCCGAAACCGCTGAAGCTACGATGCTGAAATTTTCTGAATTTTCCTTAAACTAAATTGGGCACATTCCCTGAAAATTTCAAGTTCATAGCTTTACCAGGGGCGGCTCCAGAGCACTGGGAATTGGGGTGTCCTATTCGTGAAGCGAGTCATTTGGGCGAAGATCACGATGCTGATGTATTATAACTGTATGCACCAGTTTTACGAACAGTGAATGAAAGGTATCATGTGATAACATATAGGTACAAAGTTATTGTGCATCCTCTTTTGACACGTTTTTGCTATAATAGGCGGATCCAGGCGTCCAAAAAGGGGGGGGGTTATGTTTTACCTCCCACCATAGGTGCCCTGACACCGCCTATGCATGACCAATACAATTGCAGTCGTTCTCGCATAAGAAAATTGTAACATAACAAGACCATTACCACCCTTTTTAGAAACAGTACCAACAAAAACCTTATTTACTATACTTTTTGTGTACCTCCAATCTCAATGATCTGTATCCGCCTATGATTTTTGAAAATGCATATTTTTAGGATCCATGTGAATTCCTGGTTCATTCTCTATCGATCGGCAAAAGTTGTGTTAAGATTGGTTCAGAAACCTTGCCGTGATAAACAGTCTAAAATGTATCTGCAATTTGCCCGTTTTTACCCCCTCTACCCCCCCCCCCTATTGACATTTTTATTTTTATTTTTTAGAAATGTAGATCACGTTGAGCGAAATCGAATGCCGTTTGAATTTTGAAAATCGGCCCGTTAGATCTCGAGATATCAGGGGGGGGTCGTAAACAGCCCCCCTGCCACCAATAGGCCCTCGCCGGACCTATTGGTTTTCTACATACGCGCCGGCCGAAGGGGGGGGGGCGGGTACGAACCCCCTCGCCGTTTCGCCCCTGGTGGAGCTACCGCGTCACGGAAAAAAACGAGCGTGTGCGCCGTTACGAGACGCAGAGATTGGTATCTGATTTTAAGGTCCTAGGCCAACCGGTGACCTCTGAGGTCAGGTCAAGTGCCCCAAGGTACGGCTCCGTTTTTGGTGAATAACTTCGCAAAAAACGGCCACAGAACCGCGATTTTGGCAGCATCGTGTTCGCCTCGCTCAGGTGTGTCGAATGATATACTTTTTGTTCGGTTCAAGTCAACTTAGGGTGTTGACCTCAGGTCAAGGTCAGGTCAGCACCCCCAGGTCACGAAGTTGATCGAACGAGGTCATGTCGCATATCATAATTCGATTCGGCAGGGTCTTCCTGAGTCAATTGGTGGCTTTCCCGACTCGCTACCTCAATTTGATCAAGAGTTATTGACGAAAAACTAATATAACCTTGGCTTGATGACATCATAAATGACGTCACGGAAGGTCAACATTGCAAAAAAGCGCATCTAACCTTGCAAGGAGTGCATAAAATCACGATTTTGTGTGCTTGAGATAGTTGGAGATCATTCCCGGCGCCAGAATAGCAGTTTTCATTTTTCCCCATTGACTTATAATGGTGAGGTCACGAAAATGACCTGACCTCGTATGACCTTGGAAAATCCGAGATATACAAGTTGTGAGACTCATAATGGATACTAGATCCTGCAAGTTTCATTTCCCTGTGACATCTCCTCTCACCTCTGGCAGTGAGGGCGTTGCGAAGTTGCGACATCTGATTTATCTGAAGACCGTGCAGAGGTTCACTTATGACGTCATAGGTCAGTGACCGGACCTGACCCAAAAATGCGGTTGGTGTCAAAAGATCCGGCTTGAATCAAAGGTCAGATATGCCAAGTTTCAGCTCTCTATCGCCAGCGTGTTCGGAGCTATCGCGAAAAAACCCTATGGGGGGCGGCACCCGCCCCCCCCCCCCCTCGGCCGGCGAGGGTTAACTTTTGGTGACCTGGGATCGAACTATCACGCTCTATTCAAATATAATTTATGACAAGCTTGGCCTACAGGTGCAATACCAAGCTTCGTAGCGCTGTGCGCCGCGATTTTATCTCTAAATGCAAAAAAAAACTGAAAAGTGTGGCTGAAAAATGCCCCCACCACCAGGGCGAAGGATAAACTCGGTTCCGGTTTCAGAATGTCAGCGATGACCCGAGTGACGTTCTGATAATGCCGACTTCCAGCGTTATTACTTAGCTGCGCTGCTCAGTTCAATCAGCCACAGAATCTCGCCTCTCCCAACGTTTCTAAAAATAAGATATCTGATATCTCTCCACTTTATAGTATATACTGAGTTATAGGTAGGAATGGATACACTAGACGGCAGACGCTTACCTCAGCGAGAGCACGGTCATAGAATACTAATAAGGCTGGGGGGATCCAGAGCGTCGTAAGCCTCGTCGCAGCTGCGACGTGTCGCAAGTTGTGTAGTAAGTCGTTTTTGGAGGGATCAATTGATGAGTAGCGTTACTTAAGAAGTAAAGTCTATCGCAAAGTGCCTGATTTACGACACAACTTACGAATTTGAAATAGCAGTCGTAAGTTGTGTCGCAAGTTGATATGGCCTTGAGGGAGAGGTAACAGGTCACAGGTCATTGGGGTCATGGTCACGAAATTTGCATGGTACGTGGAAAATTGTTGAAACTTGAGATCCTGAAAATTTCGTTGCAATCCGTTGCCGCTAACGCGAGTTATAAAGCAAGAACCAACGGTTCGTCTATGAGGCCTCAATCCGCGCCAGCGAGTGTTGAACATGGTGCATAATATGTTATATTCACATTTATTGGGGTATTCAGGGATATGAAGTAGCCTAACACCATTCCAGCAACTACTGGCGAATCCAGAAAGGCGGTCTTGGACGTTGCGAGGGGCATCCCCCAAAAGATTCTCCAAATTCTAAAAACGATGTGTCCCAGATGACCCCCCATGACCTCGAATTGATCTCTGTGATGACCCCAAGTTGACCTTTGTGACCTGACGTGTCCCAGATGACCTCCAATTGAGCTTTGTGATGACCCCAAGTTGACCTCTGTAACCTGACGTGTCCCAGATGACCTCCGTGACCTCCAATAGAGCTCTGTGATGACCCCAAGTTGACCTCTGTGACCTGACGTGTCCCTTGATGGCCCCCATGACCTCCAATAGAGCTCTGTGATGACCCCAAGTTGACCTCTGTTACCTGAAGTGTCCCAGATGACCTCCGTGACCTCCAATTGAGCTCTCTGATGACTCCAAGCTGACCTCTGTGAC
Organism: Amphibalanus amphitrite; assembly: GCF_019059575.1. Taxonomy (NCBI): domain Eukaryota; kingdom Metazoa; phylum Arthropoda; class Thecostraca; order Balanomorpha; family Balanidae; genus Amphibalanus; species Amphibalanus amphitrite. The sequence continues at coordinate 347,690 of NW_024881966.1, forward strand.
CTGATGTGTCCCAGATGACCTCCAATTGAGCTCTGTGATGACCCCAAGTTGACCTCTGTAGCCTGACGTGTCACAGATGACCTGCGTGATCTCCAATAGAGCTCTGTGGTGACCCCAAGTTGACCTCTGTGACCTGACGTGTCCCAGATGACCTCCAATTGAGCTCTGTGATGACCCCAAGTTGACCTCTGTAACCTGACGTGTCCCAGATGACCTCCGTGACCTCCAATTGAGCTCTGTGATTACCTCAAGTTGACCTCTGTGACCTGACGTGTCCCATATGACCTCTGTAACCTCTAAGTGACCCCTCTGATGACTCCAAGCTGACCTATCTGACCTGATGTGCCCCAGATAACCGCCATGACCTTCAATTGAGCTCTGTGATGACCCCAAGTTGACCTCTGTGACTTGACGTGTCCCAGATGACCTCCGTGACCTCCAATTGAGCTCTTTGATGACCTCAAGCTGACCTCTGTGACCTGGCGTGTCCCAGATGACCCCCAATTGAACTCTGTGATGACCCCGAGTTGACCTCTGTAACCTGACGTGCCCCCAAGTTGCCTTCTGTGACCTGACGTGTCTCAGATTACTTCCGTGGTCTCCAATTGAGCTCTGTGCTGACCCCAAGTTGACCTCCGTGACCTGAAGTGTCCCAGATGACCTCTGTAACTTCCAATTGTGACCTCAATCTCCAACTCTACTAACTCTCTGTGACCTCATACTCTCTTAACTCATTTCTTCTAAAGCATCGCTTCTAGATGCCCTATAGCGCCACGAATCTCCTGTGATCGATCCCAAAATTCATGGCAACTCACGTGAGCGTTAGCAACCACAAGTCACCCAGTTGAGGTAAAGCTTCAGAATCAGAGAACATGCTTGAACTGGCTGTCTCATAAGCTCGCAAACCAGAAGGGCGAATGTTCCTTTATGCTTGATAGAGTTTTCGACCTTACTGACGCTTACTACGGGATCAGCTGATCGTGTAGCCTTTTAAATTCTCGAGTAAAGCGGGTATTTAAACCTTGTCGCAGCTACGTTCTGTCGTATCCTCCGACAAACCCCTCTTTCCTCAACATCCCTCCTTTTTCGCTACGACACAACTTGCGACGGGACATGTGTCGTAACTTGCGACGTGTCGTAGATGGACTTGCGACGCCCTGGATCCCCCCGGCCTAAGGCCGGGGGGATCCAGGGCGTCGCAAGTCCATCTACGACACGTCGCAAGTTACGACACATGTCCCGTCGCAAGTTGTGTCGTAGCGAAAAAGGAGGGATGTTGAGGAAAGAGGGGTTTGTCGGAGGATACGACAGAACGTAGCTGCGACAAGGTTTAAATACCCGCTTTACTCGAGAATTTAAAAGGCTACACGATCAGCTGATCCCGTAGTAAGCGTCAGTAAGGTCGAAAACTCTATCAAGCATAAAGGAACATTCGCCCTTCTGGTTTGCGAGCTTATCCCAGCCAGCAATTTTGCTCCGGGCCCAAGCAGGCTCAAGTGCGGATTGCCCGAGATTTTTAGTCGGGCTAAAGTCGGCTAGGGCTTGGGCTAAAGTCGGCGTATGACACAAATACGCCGACTAAAGCCCATGCTCTGCCGGAGGTATGCCCGCTCTGCGAGCTCTGGACAGCCGTAGTTTAGCCCTAGTTGAGCGACGATTGGCGTTAGCCCGATTTAAGCCCGAGCAGTGAATCCATTTATATAATGGAGATTACTCTGGGCCCGAGCGGGCTGAACTCCGGCAAGCCCATTCTGTGTGCCCTGTCTATCCCGACTTAAGCCATAGAAGTGAATGGGGTTTATACATTGCAAACTGCTGTGGCTTTGCTCGAGTTCGGCTCGATTGATGGCTCCTGTTTTCTCAAGTCTCGACTTGACTTCATCTTGCTTTTGCTTCACACTGGATCAAGTAGCAAGGAGCAGCCAATGCACTTTCAGCAGGTTGTGCGGTTTCAATGCATATTTAAAATTGTTACGGTCACTCATATGCTCTGTTAACCGGTCATCGAGGCTCGAGCATTGCAAAAGGAAAGTAGTGGTTGACTTTGATTAAATGTATATTTCAAACGACTACAGACACGTCAAATGAAACACAAATACATGAAACAGTGGACTGCAAACTGCAGCAGTAATATGGCATGAGTCATCAAAAAACGCCATCAAAACTATTAAACAATCACAAGGCCCGCTAGCCTCCCTCCCCGTTCATAATACTTGGTTAAACACTCAACTGAAAGCATAAAGTAAGGACAGCAAGTAATCGCTCATAAGACATAAAGCAATAAGCAAACAATCGTTTATAAGGAACTTCACTCTGGTGAATGGGATTTTTAGTGGCGTCTGGCTCCTCCACACACACACATCTGCAGTAGGTGGTCGGCCAGCTTTCGGCGCAGTTTCCGTATATGTAGGTATACCTACTTAATTATAAGCAGGCAGTTTCCGCTAAGCCACTTGGCGAGGGCGACTGCGGCGTCCACCCGGTCCTGGTTTGTATAACTATTCCATTTTTTGGAACCATTTGCTCTAATGGTACGTACCTGAAAAAGAGATTACCTAATTGGTTTAATTTACATTGCATGTTTGCTTGAAAAATAACTTATTGATGCATTAACCCGCGCACCGACGGGGGGGGGGCGGATATCCGCCCCCCCCCTGAGGTTTTTCGCGAATAGCGGGAAAACCGCGGCGCGTAGCGCCGCGAAATTTGGTATGACTACTCCCTTATCAATTTTACACATGGTGTGCAAGTTTGAACCTCCTACCTTTCAAGGTCAGGTCACCAGATCACTTTGAATGACCCAACCTCAAGTCACTTTTTTGCAACTTTGTCACCGTGCCAGAGCTACAGTAGATGTCGGAGGCCTTTGAAAGTCGCAGGATGTTATTAGGTCATTAGTAGCTACAAGTTGTATATCTCGGAATTTTGATATCGGTGACCTAAGGTCAGGTCAATTTCGCGACCTCCCCATTATAAGTCAATGGGGGAAAAATCAACTCCCTGTTTTTACCACTAAAACGGGTCGGAATGGCCCCATATACCATACATGACTTCATATACGATCAACCTTCACTACCTTGAGGTCTGTTTTGCTGTTGGGCAGCTGTGAGGTCATGTGACGTCATCAAAGGTCACCAAAGGTTTTTGGCCAATAACTCCGTACAGGAACAAGATACAGACGCGTGGATGGTCTCATTGTGTTCAGCTCGTCAAGACGCATCGAATGATATACATGATGACCTCGAGGTCACGTGACCTGAGGTCAACCTTTGACCTTGACCTTTCGAGGTCAACATATATATCATTCGATGCGGATTGACGAGAGGATCACGATGATGCCCTTAGTTTGTTCCTATCTTGACTAATTCGAAAGTTATTCGAGAAAAAACTCTCCATATTTAGCGCCGCCATTTTGACTTTTTCGACCCCTGTGACGTCATCTTTGACCTGACCTGAAAATGACCTTAGTAAAAATTGTAGATCTTGACCGTGCGTATCCGATGCCGTTTACCGCTTGTCGCTATCTTGCTTCGTTCTCGAGATCTCAGGGGGGGGGCGGTCATCCGCCCCCCCCCCCCCCCGTCGGTACTAAGTTGGCGCAGACCCCCGTCGGTGCGCGGGTTAATACTGTAAAAACACTTCTCATTGATCCGTATAAAATGTTCATTTGATTTTAAATGCGGACAGAGAATGAGCGTGCTCGGTGATAAGTAGATAAATATTTGTGTTTTGTATTTCATTTTCCTGGGTCAGAAGTGCTGGTATTTCACAAAGATATAAAGGCACGGAATGCAGCTTTTCTGAGCGTGTGGCGCATCTTATGTATATTTTTATGTATATTTTACAGAAACATAATTATTGTTTAAGTTTCGCGAATTATCGATATATCATTCTATCTTGTTTAATTATTATTGATTAATTGCGCTTTGTATGATTCACTTTTATTTTCCCGCCTGTAACCTTAGCAACCACGCGCATTACTTTTTATGTCACGAATTTTTATTTGCCTTGAAAATTGAGGTTGCTTTTGTTGTGAATGTTTTTGAGTTGTCTGTCTATACAGGGGGCTGTCATCCCGAGCTTTCCTATGTGCCGGGCGCCCGACTGTTTAACATTACCCGTGACGTCACCGGGGCGTACACTTGTCAGCTGGCCTTCCCCGCAAGTTTGGCCTTGAATACGATTTTGAGGGTCACGGTTGTAAACAATTTCCTTTCCGGAAACGTTCCGGAAACGCTGGAAACGTTGTCATCCTTTTACTTTCCGGAAATTGCTTCATTACTACTTTGCGCCTAAAATCACTAACCCTCATAGGCGCGGGAGCCGGGGGGGCAGTGGGGGCAGCTTGCCCCCCCAACTCTGGGGCCGTGGGGGCGGTGCCCCCACAGCTTTGAGACGGAATACCACACTTTTTTTGCAAATGTTTTCTTTTTTTTGTTGAAAAAGCCGAGGGGTGAAAAATAAGTGGCCTAAAACCGGTGAGAAAACTAGATTTGGGGGTACCCTAGGTTAATCTCTATTATGGTGTGCCCCCCCCAGTCGGAAAGTAGTTCCCGCGCCCCTGCTAACCCTCGCCGGCACAGGGAGTTGAGTTGATGCAATCCCCCTAAGGTTTTTCGCGAATAACTCACGTAAAAAGCGGCTGATCGTGACGAAACTTTCAGTACCTTCGCATTGATCAATTGTACACCTACCCTGCAAATTTCATGACCCTGACCCAAATGACCTTTGACCTGTGACCTACTTTCCGAGATCATGTTTGGCCGGAATCGCGATTCGGCGTATGTCGGCTCGCATTAGCCGCGCGTTTGCAAGCTTTTCGTGGTTTCAAATGTTCAAACATGTGATTTGATGTTGCTCTTATGCATTAGGGTGGATGTCAAGGTCACCCAGGTCAGGTCAGGTCATTGACCTTTGGTGACCTCGGTTCACTTTTTCGAGTTTTACATGTTTCTAGGCTAGTTTTTTGGAGTTGATTTCGAATTTAGTAACCATTTGAACATTTACGAAGTAGTTTTGGTGCCTTCGTAACATGTTACGAAGCTGTCAGAGGCGCGAGGTGGTCGTACCAGCCCCCCTGCCGTCGAATGACGCAAAATGGCCTGTGCCGGCGAGGGTTAAGCAAAGGCTACTTAACGCTTTCCTAATTGTAAAGTGTTGCATTGTCTGCATGGTGAGGAGAACGCTTACCGCTCAGAAGGGCGGTGTGTTGTGAGGAGGGCGCTGACAGGTCAGGAGGGCGCTGTACGATGAACGGCGACGCTGACTGGTCGGGAGGGCGATGCATGGTGATGAGGGCGCTATGCGTTGCAAAAGGCGCATGCTGGTCAGGAGGGCGCTGAACGCGAAGATGTCGCCGACAGGCGAGGGCGCTGACAGGTCAGGATGGCACTGCACGGTGATAAGAGCTGCGACAGATCTGGAGAACGCTGTCCGTGAAGAGGGCGCCGACAAGGCAGAAGGGCGCTGTATGGTGGGGAGAGCGCCGACAGGTCAGGAGGGCGCCCATGGTGAGGAGGATGCTGTACGATGAGAAGGGCACTATACGAGTGAAGAGGGCGCTGACAGGTCAGGAGGACACTGTATAAAGAGGAGGGCGCGGACAAGGTGAGGAAGGCAATGTACGGTCAGGAGGGCGCCGACAGGTCAGGAGGGCCGTCTACGGTGAAAAGGACACCGACTTGTCAGGAGGGCGCTGAACGTAGCGGGAGCCGGTCTGGAGGGCTTTGTATGGTTAGGAGGCCGCTATACAGTGAGGAGGATGGCGACAGGTTAGGAGGGCACTGTACGGTGAAGAGGGCGCTATAACCCTCGCCCGCACATGGGGGGGGGGGTTGCCACCCCCCCAGGTAATCTTTCTGCTCTGCACTCAACATTTTTAGAGCTAGAAGGCTGATTTTTGGTATAGCTGCTCCTCTAACCTTTCTTGATGTCCACTGAAAATTTCAAGTTTCTGTGATTTTTGGTTTTGGAGATATGACCTTGTTTTTCAGGTCATGTCATGACCCAAATGGCCAATTCTCAACATCTTGCGTTTGCCATGGGCCTTATGAGCTTTTGACACCCTGATTTCGGCCTTTTTTGCCAGTCTTACCTCCTACCTATCATGGAACATGTTGTTCGACGATGTACAGGGGTCAAGGTCAGGGTCAAGGTCAACCTAGGTCACCTAAGATAATTGCGTTTTAGGCAAGCTGAATTTACTTTTTTTGAAGTTTTTTGACTGCATTTTTGGTAAAAGCTTCTCAGATCATGATTTCATGTAATATGGACCCAAAAACAATCGGTGCACACCAGGGTTGTATACGACTCAATCAATAGCAATCAATTCAATCACGACAAATTTGGGAAACCAATCAAATCAATCAAGTCAGAGCAGTTTTCGGGAATTGATTCAATCGACTCAAACGCGACAATGAAAGGAATCAATCAACTCAATCAAACGACTCAAACCAAGATATACATTAGGTTTTTTGCCCCACCAACTTGGAAAAGTGTCCATAGCAGTCTGGTGTACCTACCTACCTACCTACCTACAGAAGAAACAAAAATATCGTCATTTAAAATTATAAATTGCCATGCCATTCAAAGTTTCTATGTAATAAGGAAGGATACCTAGTGATGGACAGGTGGATCATGATATTGAGGTTCAATGGGTAGAATTGGAGCAGAAGTTTCATTTAATGGGTGCAAAATAACCCAGTAGTTGACTTCAACAAACGCCCCTTAACCCAAATCACCACCTTTCACCTAAAAGTTGTCAATTTAATTTTGGCCATATTCCAGCTAAGTCATCAGGCCATCTACCCCATGTAAAGCCCCCGTCTGTCTCTTATGTGAGTTATGCGGAGCTCTTCTGAATTGAACCCTGAACATAATGAACCTAGCTAGGTTACATGCCACACTGACACAATATTGATATGAAAGTGTTGAAAATGTGCTATAAATTTGACAACTTCATTAGGTATGCTTTATGAAGACAGCAGGAAAGCAGGTAGGTACCTACTTACCTGCCTAGATGTGTCACTGGCTACCAACAGTACCAACGAACCAGTCTGCAAAACGTGGCAGCCAGCTCGACGAGGTGTTTGGGGCAGCCGGAATCCTGCCCCAAATGGGGCAGTTAGCCTCCCGGGCAGTCGAATTTCTGCCCCAAATGGGGCATCTAATTGGGGCAGGTTAGATTAGGCCCTAAATGTACTATATATAGCATAAAAACTACATATCAATACATCACCCGCGCAAATTTAAGTCGGTCGCGGTCGCGGTAATGAGACTCGACAATTTTTTAACGAAAGGATCTGATCATTGGTCAAGGTTATATTATATAGAGCGGCTAGTGTAGTGTTGTTAAAATGTGATGATGACGCAGTTGGAGTGCAAAACTGCCTCATGTTGCCATGGCAACGTCGAATCAATCGGCAGCGAGGGGCGCATTTCGTTTTTGCAACCAAAGAGAGGCGCTACTCGGACAATGCCCCATCATTGAAAAACTGATATTACACCTCGTCTCGGCGATGATAAGCTAGTTGTTGGCTTAGTGTTAAGTGTGCAGAGTATGCTCGTCTCTTAATGTGTAGGTCGCGGGTTCGCAGCCGGTTTAGCACGCGTTCGTTTCTAAGTGGAAATGTGGATATCATTTGGCCGGACGGCAATCATCGTGAGGGCTATACAGCACATTTACGAGTGTTCGATTAGGTCAGGTTTGGTCTGGTTTGGTTTGGTTTGATTTGGTTTGGTGAGGCTAGAAAGGAGTATCTCCGGGTAGCGCCTTTCCTTGGTTGCTAATACGAAACACGGCGCGTAAAACGTTCATAGCCCCGATGAAGGGAAAACTCGAATATGGTAGCAGTTACAAATGACAATTTCTGCGCTTCAGCGACGTTTGTGGCGCAGCTCACTTTTTCTCGCGCGTTTCAACAATACTCTGCTTCTTTATTATATTCCACCGGTAGCGTGCACCCCGCCCCGGTCCGCCCCGACCAAGGCCCTATGCCCCGACTACAAACGGTCTGCCCCGGAATTGCCGAACTCTGCCCCGATTTCTCAAAAGCTGCCCCGATATCTGATGTGCGTGAAGTTGGCGTCGGATTCGGATTCGTATTCAGCGTCGAGTACCGAATCACTTGAAAACGTCATATCTGGTCAATTCGGGGACGGGGAGCACGAATATGACATTAATTTTGCCCTAGCAGGTATCCCTTATCCCTTAATCGTCCCTTAAACGACGGGGCGCGCCAAAAGTGCCTCAGGGGTTCTTCCGATCGTGAAAAGAATGGTCCCAGGCGATTCCCCGGGTCGATATCTAGCCGCACCAACACTAACTTCACACGTGCCTCATATCCCTTATCCCTTAATCGTCCCTTAAATGACGGGGCGCGCCAAAAGTGCCTCAGGGGTTCTTCCGATCGCGAAAATAATGGTCCCAGGCGATTCCCCGGGTCGATATCTAGCCGCACCACCACTAACTTCACACGTGCCTCATATCCCTTATCCCTTAATCGTCCCTTAAATGACGGGGCGCGCCAAAAGTGCCTCAGGGGTTCTTCCGATCGCGAAAAGAATGGTCCCAGGCGATTCCCCGGGTCGATATCTAGCCGCACCACCACTAACTTCACACGTGCCTCATATCCCTTATCCCTTAATCGTCCCTTAAATGACGGGGCGCGCCAAAAGTGCCTCAAGGGTTCTTCCGATCGCGAAAAGAATGGTCCCAGGCGATTCCCCGGGTCGATATCTAGCCGCACCACCACTAACTTCACACGTGCCTCATATCCCTTATCCCTTAATCGTCCCTTAAGGGACGATTAAGGGCAATCGGGGCGCGCCAAAAGTGCCTCAGGGGTTCTTCCGATCGCGAAAAGAATGGTCCCAGGCGATTCCCCGGGTCGATATCTAGCCGCACCACCACTAACTTCACACGTGCCTCATATCCCTTATCCCTTAATCGTCCCTTAAATGACGGGGCGCGCCAAAAGTGCCTCAGGGGCTCTTCCGATCGCGAAAATAATGGTCCCAGGCGATTCCCCGGGTCGATATCTAGCCGCACCACCACTAACTTCACACGTGCCTCATATCCCTTATCCCTTAATCGTCCCTTAAATGACGGGGCGCGCCAAAAGTGCCTCAGGGGTTCTTCCGATCGCGAAAATAATGGTCCCAGGCGATTCCCCGGGTCGATATCTAGCCGCACCACCACTAACTTCACACGTGCCTCATATCCCTTATCCCTTAATCGTCCCTTAAATGACGGGGCGCGCCAAAAGTGCCTCAGGGGTTCTTCCGATCGCGAAAAGAATGGTCCCAGGCGATTCCCCGGGTCGATATCTAGCCGCACCACCACTAACTTCACACGTGCCTCATATCCCTTATCCCTTAATCGTCCCTTAAATGACGGGGCGCGCCAAAAGTGCCTCAAGGGTTCTTCCGATCGCGAAAAGAATGGTCCCAGGCGATTCCCCGGGTCGATATCTAGCCGCACCACCACTAACTTCACACGTGCCTCATATCCCTTATCCCTTAATCGTCCCTTAAGGGACGATTAAGGGCAATCGGGGCGCGCCAAAAGTGCCTCAGGGGTTCTTCCGATCGCGAAAAGAATGGTCCCAGGCGATTCCCCGGGTCGATATCTAGCCGCACCACCACTAACTTCACACGTGCCTCATATCCCTTATCCCTTAATCGTCCCTTAAATGACGGGGCGCGCCAAAAGTGCCTCAGGGGCTCTTCCGATCGCGAAAACAATGGTCCCAGGCGATTCCCCGGGTCGATATCTAGCCGCACCACCACTAACTTCACACGTGCCTCATATCCCTTATCCCTTAATCGTCCCTTAAATGACGGGGCGCGCCAAAAGTGCCTCAGGGGCTCTTCCGATCGCGAAAATAATGGTCCCAGGCGATTCCCCGGGTCGATATCTTGCCGCACCACCACTAACTTCACACGTGCCTCATATCCCTTATCCCTTAATCGTCCCTTAAATGACGGGGCGCGCCAAAAGTGCCTCAGGGGTTCTTCCGATCGCGAAAAGAATGGTCCCAGGCGATTCCCCGGGTCGATATCTAGCCGCACCACCACTAACTTCACACGTGCCTCATATCCCTTATCCCTTAATCGTCCCTTAAATGACGGGGCGCGCCAAAAGTGCCTCAGGGGTTCTTCCGATCGCGAAAATAATGGTCCCAGGCGATTCCCCGGGTCGATATCTAGCCGCACCACCACTAACTTCACACGTGCCTCATATCCCTTATCCCTTAATCGTCCCTTAAATGACGGGGCGCGCCAAAAGTGCCTCAGGGGTTCTTCCGATCGCGAAAATAATGGTCCCAGGCGATTCCCCGGGTCGATATCTAGCCGCACCACCACTAACTTCACACGTGCCTCATATCCCTTATCCCTTAATCGTCCCTTAAATGACGGGGCGCGCCAAAAGTGCCTCAGGGGTTCTTCCGATCGCGAAAAGAATGGTCCCAGGCGATTCCCCGGGTCGATATCTAGCCGCACCACCACTAACTTCACACGTGCCTCATATCCCTTATCCCTTAATCGTCCCTTAAATGACGGGGCGCGCCAAAAGTGCCTCAAGGGTTCTTCCGATCGCGAAAAGAATGGTCCCAGGCGATTCCCCGGGTCGATATCTAGCCGCACCACCACTAACTTCACACGTGCCTCATATCCCTTATCCCTTAATCGTCCCTTAAGGGACGATTAAGGGCAATCGGGGCGCGCCAAAAGTGCCTCAGGGGTTCTTCCGATCGCGAAAAGAATGGTCCCAGGCGATTCCCCGGGTCGATATCTAGCCGCACCACCACTAACTTCACACGTGCCTCATATCCCTTATCCCTTAATCGTCCCTTAAATGACGGGGCGCGCCAAAAGTGCCTCAGGGGTTCTTCCGATCGTGAAAAGAATGGTCCCAGGCGATTCCCCGGGTCGATATCTAGCCGCACCACCACTAACTTCACACGTGCCTCATATCCCTTATCCCTTAATCGTCCCTTAAATGACGGGGCGCGCCAAAAGTGCCTCAGGGGTTCTTCCGATCGCGAAAATAATGGTCCCAGGCGATTCCCCGGGTCGATATCTAGCCGCACCACCACTAACTTCACACGTGCCTCATATCCCTTATCCCTTAATCGTCCCTTAAATGACGGGGCGCGCCAAAAGTGCCTCAGGGGTTCTTCCGATCGCGAAAAGAATGGTCCCAGGCGATTCCCCGGGTCGATATCTAGCCGCACCACCACTAACTTCACACGTGCCTCATATCCCTTATCCCTTAATCGTCCCTTAAATGACGGGGCGCGCCAAAAGTGCCTCAAGGGTTCTTCCGATCGCGAAAAGAATGGTCCCAGGCGATTCCCCGGGTCGATATCTAGCCGCACCACCACTAACTTCACACGTGCCTCATATCCCTTATCCCTTAATCGTCCCTTAAGGGACGATTAAGGGCAATCGGGGCGCGCCAAAAGTGCCTCAGGGGTTCTTCCGATCGCGAAAAGAATGGTCCCAGGCGATTCCCCGGGTCGATATCTAGCCGCACCACCACTAACTTCACACGTGCCTCATATCCCTTATCCCTTAATCGTCCCTTAAATGACGGGGCGCGCCAAAAGTGCCTCAGGGGCTCTTCCGATCGCGAAAACAATGGTCCCAGGCGATTCCCCGGGTCGATATCTAGCCGCACCACCACTAACTTCACACGTGCCTCATATCCCTTATCCCTTAATCGTCCCTTAAATGACGGGGCGCGCCAAAAGTGCCTCAGGGGCTCTTCCGATCGCGAAAATAATGGTCCCAGGCGATTCCCCGGGTCGATATCTTGCCGCACCACCACTAACTTCACACGTGCCTCATATCCCTTATCCCTTAATCGTCCCTTAAATGACGGGGCGCGCCAAAAGTGCCTCAGGGGTTCTTCCGATCGCGAAAAGAATGGTCCCAGGCGATTCCCCGGGTCGATATCTAGCCGCACCACCACTAACTTCACACGTGCCTCATATCCCTTATCCCTTAATCGTCCCTTAAATGACGGGGCGCGCCAAAAGTGCCTCAGGGGTTCTTCCGATCGCGAAAATAATGGTCCCAGGCGATTCCCCGGGTCGATATCTAGCCGCACCACCACTAACTTCACACGTGCCTCATATCCCTTATCCCTTAATCGTCCCTTAAATGACGGGGCGCGCCAAAAGTGCCTCAGGGGTTCTTCCGATCGCGAAAATAATGGTCCCAGGCGATTCCCCGGGTCGATATCTAGCCGCACCACCACTAACTTCACACGTGCCTCATATCCCTTATCCCTTAATCGTCCCTTAAATGACGGGGCGCGCCAAAAGTGCCTCAGGGGTTCTTCCGATCGCGAAAAGAATGGTCCCAGGCGATTCCCCGGGTCGATATCTAGCCGCACCACCACTAATTTCACACGTGCCTCATATCCCTTATCCCTTAATCGTCCCTTAAATGACGGGGCGCGCCAAAAGTGCCTCAAGGGTTCTTCCGATCGCGAAAAGAATGGTCCCAGGCGATTCCCCGGGTCGATATCTAGCCGCACCACCACTAACTTCACACGTGCCTCATATCCCTTATCCCTTAATCGTCCCTTAAGGGACGATTAAGGGCAATCGGGGCGCGCCAAAAGTGCCTCAGGGGTTCTTCCGATCGCGAAAAGAATGGTCCCAGGCGATTCCCCGGGTCGATATCTAGCCGCACCACCACTAACTTCACACGTGCCTCATATCCCTTATCCCTTAATCGTCCCTTAAATGACGGGGCGCGCCAAAAGTGCCTCAGGGGTTCTTCCGATCGTGAAAAGAATGGTCCCAGGCGATTCCCCGGGTCGATATCTAGCCGCACCACCACTAACTTCACACGTGCCTCATATCCCTTATCCCTTAATCGTCCCTTAAATGACGGGGCGCGCCAAAAGTGCCTCAGGGGTTCTTCCGATCGCGAAAATAATGGTCCCAGGCGATTCCCCGGGTCGATATCTAGCCGCACCACCACTAACTTCACACGTGCCTCATATCCCTTATCCCTTAATCGTCCCTTAAATGACGGGGCGCGCCAAAAGTGCCTCAGGGGTTCTTCCGATCGCGAAAAGAATGGTCCCAGGCGATTCCCCGGGTCGATATCTAGCCGCACCACCACTAACTTCACACGTGCCTCATATCCCTTATCCCTTAATCGTCCCTTAAATGACGGGGCGCGCCAAAAGTGCCTCAAGGGTTCTTCCGATCGCGAAAAGAATGGTCCCAGGCGATTCCCCGGGTCGATATCTAGCCGCACCACCACTAACTTCACACGTGCCTCATATCCCTTATCCCTTAATCGTCCCTTAAGGGACGATTAAGGGCAATCGGGGCGCGCCAAAAGTGCCTCAGGGGTTCTTCCGATCGCGAAAAGAATGGTCCCAGGCGATTCCCCGGGTCGATATCTAGCCGCACCACCACTAACTTCACACGTGCCTCATATCCCTTATCCCTTAATCGTCCCTTAAATGACGGGGCGCGCCAAAAGTGCCTCAGGGGTTCTTCCGATCGCGAAAATAATGGTCCCAGGCGATTCCCCGGGTCGATATCTAGCCGCACCACCACTAACTTCACACGTGCCTCATATCCCTTATCCCTTAATCGTCCCTTAAATGACGGGGCGCGCCAAAAGTGCCTCAGGGGCTCTTCCGATCGCGAAAATAATGGTCCCAGGCGATTCCCCGGGTCGATATCTAGCCGCACCACCACTAACTTCACACGTGCCTCATATCCCTCATCCCTTAATCGTCCCTTAAACGACGGGGCGCGCCAAAAGTGCCTCAGGGGTTCTTCCGATCGCGAAAAGAATGGTCCCAGGCGATTCCCCGGGTCGATATCTAGCCGCACCACCACTAACTTCACACGTGCCTCATATCCCTTATCCCTTAATCGTCCCTTAAATGACGGGGCGCGCCAAAAGTGCCTCAAGGGTTCTTCCGATCGCGAAAAGAATGGTCCCAGGCGATTCCCCGGGTCGATATCTAGCCGCACCACCACTAACTTCACACGTGCCTCATATCCCTTATCCCTTAATCGTCCCTTAAATGACGGGGCGCGCCAAAAGTGCCTCAGGGGTTCTTCCGATCGCGAAAATAATGGTCCCAGGCGATTCCCCGGGTCGATATCTAGCCGCACCACCACTAACTTCACACGTGCCTCATATCCCTTATCCCTTAATCGTCCCTTAAATGACGGGGCGCGCCAAAAGTGCCTCAGGGGTTCTTCCGATCGCGAAAAGAATGGTCCCAGGCGATTCCCCGGGTCGATATCTAGCCGCACCACCACTAACTTCACACGTGCCTCATATCCCTTATCCCTTAATCGTCCCTTAAACGACGGTGCGCGCCAAAAGTGCCTCAGGGGCTCTTCCGATCACGAAAATAATGGTCCCAGGCGATTCCCCGGGTCGATATCTAGCCGCACCACCACTAACTAAGATATCGACCCGGGGAATCGCCTGGGACCATTCTTTTCGCGATCGGAAGAACCCCTGAGGCACTTTTGGCGCGCCCCGTCGTTTAAGGGACGATTAAGGGATGAGGGATGTGAGGCACGTGTGAAGTTAGTGGTGGTGCGGCTAGATATCGACCCGGGGAATTGCCTGGGACCATTATTTTCGCGATCGGAAGAACCCCTGAGGCACTTTTGGCGCGCCCCGTCATTTAAGGGACGATTAAGGGATAAGGGATATGAGGCACGTGTGAAGTTAGTGGTGGTGCGGCTAGATATCGACCCGGGGAATCGCCTGGGACCATTATTTTCGCGATCGGAAGAGCCCCTGAGGCACTTTTGGCGCGCCCCGTCATTTAAGGGACGATTAAGGGATAAGGGATATGAGGCACGTGTGAAGTTAGTGGTGGTGCGGCTAGATATCGACCCGGGGAATCGCCTGGGACCATTATTTTCGCGATCGGAAGAACCCCTGAGGCACTTTTGGCGCGCCCCGTCATTTAAGGGACGATTAAGGGATAAGGGATATGAGGCACGTGTGAAGTTAGTGGTGGTGCGGCAAGATATCGACCCGGGGAATCGCCTGGGACCATTATTTTCGCGATCGGAAGAGCCCCTGAGGCACTTTTGGCGCGCCCCGTCATTTAAGGGACGATTAAGGGATAAGGGATATGAGGCACGTGTGAAGTTAGTGGTGGTGCGGCTAGATATCGACCCGGGGAATCGCCTGGGACCATTATTTTCGCGATCGGAAGAGCCCCTGAGGCACTTTTGGCGCGCCCCGTCATTTAAGGGACGATTAAGGGATAAGGGATATGAGGCACGTGTGAAGTTAGTGGTGGTGCGGCTAGATATCGACCCGGGGAATCGCCTGGGACCATTCTTTTCGCGATCGGAAGAACCCCTGAGGCACTTTTGGCGCGCCCCGATTGCCCTTAATCGTCCCTTAAGGGACGATTAAGGGATAAGGGATATGAGGCACGTGTGAAGTTAGTGGTGGTGCGGCTAGATATCGACCCGGGGAATCGCCTGGGACCATTCTTTTCGCGATCGGAAGAACCCTTGAGGCACTTTTGGCGCGCCCCGTCATTTAAGGGACGATTAAGGGATAAGGGATATGAGGCACGTGTGAAGTTAGTGGTGGTGCGGCTAGATATCGACCCGGGGAATCGCCTGGGACCATTCTTTTCGCGATCGGAAGAACCCCTGAGGCACTTTTGGCGCGCCCCGTCATTTAAGGGACGATTAAGGGATAAGGGATATGAGGCACGTGTGAAGTTAGTGGTGGTGCGGCTAGATATCGACCCGGGGAATCGCCTGGGACCATTATTTTCGCGATCAGAAGAACCCCTGAGGCACTTTTGGCGCGCCCCGTCATTTAAGGGACGATTAAGGGATAAGGGATATGAGGCACGTGTGAAGTTAGTGGTGGTGCGGCTAGATATCGACCCGGGGAATCGCCTGGGACCATTCTTTTCGCGATCGGAAGAACCCCTGAGGCACTTTTGGCGCGCCCCGTCGTTTAAGGGACGATTAAGGGATAAGGGATACCTGCTAGGGCAAAATTAATGTCATATTCGTGCTCTCCGTCCCCGAATTGACCAGATATGACGTTTTCAAGTGATTCGGTACTCGACGCTGAATACGAATCCGAATCCGACGCCAACTTCACGCACATCGATATCTGCCCCCGCCCCACGGTGTCTGCCCCGACGAGATCTCGTCGAACCCTGCCACGTTTTGCAGACTGGCCAACGAAGGTAGATAGGTTATATGTGAAGAATTCAAAACATTTTATTGCAATACAATTTGAAACTGTTAGGACTGGGGGATAGGGATGAGCATTAAAAATATATTTAAAAGGAAATGGAAAGGACAGGGACTCTGGAACCACAGGATAAGTTAAGGACAAAGGAAGAAGAACAAGGAAAATTAAATGCCGTTGGTGCGACCAGGGGGGTACGCTCCGGCTGTTAAGCATTATGAAAAATGGTGACAGACGTTTGTGGAGGATTGTCGACGAACTCTTGTTCCGTGAGCAGTACTTACACGCTAGCGGAAAATTCACCAATCAGCGCTCGGCGGTACTCGACGCTGATTGGTCCGACGCTCGTGACGAAATTGCGGGGGACCGCAGTTATTCTCTATGGACCCGAATAGGCTTTTGGATTTCGGAGGGGTTTCTTTAAAATTATATGCTGTTTCGAGCTGTTTTCGAGTTGAAATATATTTCTTATGACTGTTACCTATATAATGGCACCATAAAATCATGATTTTGATAAATATTACCGATGAAATATCGGCCGAAAAGACATGCTGTCATGGTACGGACTGCCCTGCGGCTGATGTGGGGTCCCTAATGCCAGCGTATGGTAATAATGGGGTGACGAAGGGTTATTGGAGACTCTTAGAGTCCCATCAGCATTCAGCATAGGGTCATCAGAGGCCGGGAACGTCCATCAGGGGTCTGAGTAGGCCTGTCATAGGGGCATACATGACACATCATGGCCCATGGGTCAATGTAGATCCATGGGGCCGTTGAAGGGCCAGCATTGTTCAGCGTGGGCTCGCAATTACCTCTGATGGGCATATGCCGTGCCCCGATGGACTAACGCTGGCCCCTGATGAACCATCACCAGCCCCTGATAGGTCTACAAAGCCCACTGCTGGGTCTAAATTGGTCACTGATATGCCCAAATGGGCCACTGAGAAACCCGTACAACATCCCCTGACTGCACCTGCTGGACCAGTGCCGTCCTCTCATGGGCCCACCACAGCTCTTGAATGACCTTTTCAAGTCCCTTGAAGTGCCTTTATTGGCCTAAATGGCCCCTGATTGGCTTATGTGGTCCCTATTGGTCCTATATCAATATGGCCCCCATGAGCCCTCAACGTCCCTAGACGGCCTTACATTATATGTCACTGGGCCCTGTTGGGTCAGCACCGGCCCCTGATAGGCTTGCACTGGACCCACCGGGCCTATACCGACCCATGAAGGGCCTATGTCGAGCCCTCATGGGCCTCCGATGACCACACGCCGGCATGTGTGGCCCCATCAGCAGTGGTCCGTCTATCCCATGTACTTACGGTTTTTTGGTCGATGTGACACCGGTAGTATATAGAAATGTTATGATTAAATGTCGTTATTACACAGTCAAAAGTCACAGAAAGAATATCCAAGCTCAAAAATGGCCTCAAACCCAACAAAAACTGGTACAAATCCCCTTCAAAAGCCGTAAGTCTATTAAACGCCATAGGGGAATAGCTGCAGTCCCCCGCAATTTCGTCACGAGCATCGGGCCAATCAGCGTTGAGTATTGCCGAACGCCGATTGGTCGATTTCCGCTAGCCTGTAAATGCTGCTTGCGGATATAGTTTTGAACAAAAGAGGGTCGCGGCTACTAATTATCGCTTGTCACCACTTTTTCGTCGGGAGCGTTCTACCTGGTTTATATAGCCTTGGGTGCGACCAAGGCCATCTATAGAAGGTACAGTCACTCCCCCGCCGACCAATCAGAGACAGATCCTGAGTGACGTCATCCCTGATGCTCGCAAGGGGTACTCCATTCCTTTGCAACGTAAAAATGACTAACTTCATTTGAAGATTATTGATGGCACTCTGCACATACCGCTCAGCCGTTGATGTCAATGGAAAGCCCAACTAATTTTCCAGCGACAAAAAAGAGCAGCAATATGCTAAGAAATGGCCGGTTTTGAAGATATAGACGATTTAAAAACCCTCTGCAACAGCACGAAAGCA
Organism: Amphibalanus amphitrite; assembly: GCF_019059575.1. Taxonomy (NCBI): domain Eukaryota; kingdom Metazoa; phylum Arthropoda; class Thecostraca; order Balanomorpha; family Balanidae; genus Amphibalanus; species Amphibalanus amphitrite. The sequence goes on from NW_024881966.1 coordinate 365,924, forward strand.
ACGTAAAAACGTATCGAGCTTATATTTTTACTATGGATAAATCATTTTTCAGTAAGTTTTTAGATATGGTATAGATTTAAGTTACAACTTTATTACAATATTTTCATTACTTGAAACTTTATTTCAAAATAATATTTTCAAAAATGGCAGCTGTTGGCCAGTAGCTTGGGAGCGATTGTGGCGCACCGCGCCATTAATTGTCCTGTGGCCCCCTTATGATGTCATCAAAAGTGGAGTGACATGGGCCTGGGTGCGACTGCGAAAAAACAAAGAAAACGTTTTGCCAAGAAGTATGCTAGGCTTTTATAAATCCTTATTCTTCGTCTTTTGATTTTTTGGTAAGATGACGTCATTGATTATCATGTAGTATGGTAGATCATCATAAAATAAATTGGTTGTACAACACCAATTTCGTTTTAATTATTATTTCAATTGAAATAAAACCACTTAATAATATTCGGTAACATATTTTAAGGAAAATGAAATATGTTATGCCTAGGCTCTCAGAAGAAAAGGATCAACAAACGTTCTGCTGCAAATTAAACAATGCAGCGTGTATATCACACCACGGTGAGATTTACATAATGCATCGCACTGTAGTGTAAACCTCACCCGGGTGTGATTTACACAATACACTACTCCTGTGTATATCACACCACGCGGAGTGTGATTTACACAGTGGGCCGGCAATGCGTAAATCACACCGTGACCGGGGTGTGATATACACAATGTGCTCCTAGTGTGTAAATCACACCCGGGTGTCAAACCACGCAGCACCTGGGTGTGATTTACACAGTAGGCCTAGCCAATGTGTAAATCTCACCAGGGTGTGATATACACTGTGTGCTCGGTAGTGGGTAAATCACACCTGGGTGTCAAACCACGCAGCACCTGGGTGAGATTTACACAGTAGGCACGGTAACAAGACACTTAACCAAACCTTAGACCTGACCTGACCTAACCTAACCTAACCTAACCTAACCTAACCTAACCTAACCTAACCTAACCTGACCTACTGATTTTTGCTTACCCGTGGATGAGGAAGAAGTTACTCGCATGAAGAGATTGCAAGCAATGGTAAGTCAAATATTTTTAGGTTAAAGGGACCATCCCACCTTAACATTAGTTTTGAGTTGAGATAGCCAAGTTTGCGGCCAGGCTCAGAAACCACCATTTATCCTGGTCGCAACCCCCGCAGCTTTATGGTGTTCAAGAAATTTCTTCCCTTTACTTGCAGGGTGGGACCAGCTTAGTCCCTATCTCTTAACCATTAGCGGTTTGTTGATGACGTCAGCAGTCATTTCAACGCCCGCCATTCCTTGAACCCGAGTTTTGCTGACCTTGAGCTCCCTTTTTTATCAACGTGAAATCCGTCGTCGGCGCTGAGAAAGCCTATTGCTTTTCATTTTAATTTGAATATTAGAAGATACCCACCACTGGAACTTGGACTGATATTATACCAAGGCCGAAGATGATCAAGCTGCCTGCTATATCTGGAGCTTGGTGTTCAACTTCAACATGGAATGAAAAACAAAATATCAAAGCAAACTGGATATGGTACTGCAAGTTTAAGTCCAAAGAAATTTGAAGAGCTGACAATTAACATTAATTCTTTTCCCGCAAGGTTTCCATAGGAGATCACACCACGAAGAAATATTTTTGATGTTAACAGTTGAAAGGGGATTGATCTTCCAGTTTTGACGAAAGACGCTGCTGACTGTCTTTGGAAAAGGATGTCGGCATGAGGTGCAATTGTGCTTGTGAAGTGGTTATAACTGGTCTTTTCACAGTGTTAAATTAAATGTGCCATTGCAGCCAAGTGTGTTATCATGTAAGGTAAAATCAAAACTACAATGTTGGTTTTACGAGCATTGAGAAGGCTGGTAGGTAACACCTGCCTGTGCTCGTAAATCATGCTGCCAAAGTATTCTAAATTAATTTTATCATACACTTTTGTTGTCCAGAATGGTTGCACTATTGTTTGGTATCATATTATTCCATGTACATATGGTAGTGTTAAGTCCGACCAACATGTTACCAGATTTGAAGCTGTTACGTTACCTAAGTACCTACCTGTTTTTTTACTGGCGTGGTGAATGTCACCTGGATTTTGTTTTGAGGTGCAGACCTAGTAACTCTGACTACATAGGTTTGAAGCTATTATCTATTCTGTTTTTACTGGCCTGGTGAATGGCGACTGATGTTGTCCGTGGATGGCACTGAAACAAATTTTGAGTGTCAACTGCCATGTACAGTGTTTTAATACAATGCTGAGGGCTGAAAGTTGTCTTGTTTAGAGTGGTGAAAGTTCAGGATATGCCAGCCACCATGGTGGGTCAGAGTTAATGTGTTGCAGTCAGTTCGGCTTCGGCAAGCACACGGATGGGCATACGCATCAAGACCTGCTCTGCCATACTTTCAGCCAATTTTACCTAGGCAAGTCTTTTCTTTTTTTCTGCCAAAAGCTATGACATTGTGAATTTCAGTGCTCTGGCCTGTGTGTAGCTTTCAGGAAAGCAATTCTAAATAAAGCTCTGATAAAGTGCATGAAATCAGCAATGCAGCCCTCTATTACATTTTCTACAACATCTTACTTGTTCTTTGCATGGAGAGAAAAATGCAATGTTATGAATTCGTTTATTCACATAATTTGACAAGCATGCAGTTACCTGCTACTATCACTGCACAAAACAGAGCAGAAAACATCAGTTGATCAAACACTGAAAGAAAAAATGACACCAAATGGGGGGTAGGGTGACTCTGCCAAAAAGTCCGCCCCACGGGGGTGTCAAACAAACTCTCTTTTGGGGCATCATAACACCGTAATATGGTATCCGTGAACGCCGTTTATTGGCGTACTTGGACTCTTGATTTCGGAGTTTGGATGCCCCAAAAGAGAGTTTTTTGACACCCTTGTGGGGCGGACTTTTTGGCATGTCACCATAAATAGAGTCACGACTCCCCTTAGGACTCTTTCTTTTGGGGTAATGATGCCCCAAAAGAGGGTATTTTGACACTCCTATGGGGCGGACTTTTTGGCATATCACCTTAAATGGAGTCATAGCTCTCTTGAATTACCCCCTACCGAGGTGCAAATGACACTTTTCTGGAGTGTTATATAATTATCTTCCTAAAGGTGTCAAATATCCCTACGCGCGACGCGCTTCAGCAGAATCGTCTTATTTGGTGTTTCACCATTCTTTAGCGAAACAGCAAACCACGGTACCGCCATTCACTGTTGTCACCGTGACATGTTAGATGTCTTCCATTTCCATCATATCCTGAGAAATTCCAAGGTATTGTTCTCGGAAGATCTCTAGATATGACTTCAATGTCCACATTCGGTCTGCGAACTTTGATTTGACTCCAAGATTGGAGTCTAATCAGTATAACCACGCACATGCAAGTATTAAGCTTTATTATATGCAACATGAATCTTTTCACCGAGTTTTAGCCGTCAAAGCATTACCACACAATCATCTTACATCATACAGAAGTTGTGATGGGCCAGTCCTAAATCTCAAACTGCCAAACTGATGAAAATGATGAAAGAAAGACAAGGAACGTCAAACCTACAGACAAAACGCGGAAAGTTCGACGCAAAAAAAGACTGTCACAATCAGCGACATCTATGAGAAAAAGTAAAACTTTCAGTAACAGCACGATAGCAGCGCCACCTATATAACATCCGTTTAAAGGAGTCGTAGAGGAGTCTGAAACCTTAAATAGGGAGTATACTTTTTCTGTTAGAGTTTAACGTTCCCGTAATGAAACGTCACACTTTTGTTAGAGAGACATATCTTCAGCGAGGTATTTAGTCGTAGTTCTTTAAAAGAAAGCCGTACATCAATGGAAATTTTCAAAAGGGAGTGGTAGATCATGAGGGATCATTCAACAGGGAGTCGTACACGGTACACCTTCAAAAGCGAGTCATACCTATATGTAAACTATATATATGGTGTCGTACATATCTTACCAGTATAACGCCTTTTGGGGCGACTAACGGAGCGAGCGAGAGGGTGGGCCTTGCACGTGCGAAATTGCGAGGGGGTACCTCCAACTGACTTGTGCACGGCACCCTACTAACTGGTCTCTAGCGATGTGCCAAATTTGGGCACAATCGGCCCAGCCGTTCTCGAGATCTGGAAGCGGCACCCTGCACGTGCGCACGTGCAAAATGGGTCCCAACTGACTTGTGCACGGCACCCTACTAACCGGTCCCTAACCGTGTACCAAATTTGAGCGCAATCGGTCCAGCCGTTCCCGAGATCTGGAAACGACCCCTGCACGTGCGCACGTGCAGCAGCACCCCAACTCTGGCACATGTATATGCAGTGCCTAGTGGGTGCCTACCTACATGCCAACTTTCAGCGCAATCGGCCAAGTAGTTACCGAGATATTGCAACAATTACAAAACTGACACCTCTTCGTTTTGCACGTGGCACGTGCATAAGGGGTCACCCACATGCATCGGGAATAGTCCAATACTTGGTAGAAGGAATGAAGCTACCCTACAAAAATTACCGCGTGTAAATCGGTCAAGTGGTTGCTGAGATATAAGCCTCGCAAAAGCGTGACCACGGCCGGCCGGCCGGCCGGCCGCTCATACTCAGAAATTTCCGTTAATCTAAGGAAAGACTACGCTCGCTTCGCTCGCTCCGTAAAAAGAAAATCGTACCTAACTCAAAAGGGATTCGCACATTTCCAAAAAGGAGTTGTACCTCTCGAAAAGGGAGTTGCACATTTTTAGGGCGAGTCGCACATGTTAAAAAGGGAGTCACTCATTTTCAAACGAGAGTCACACAGTTTCAAAAGGGAATCACTTATTCTCCAAAGGTAGTCACCTACGTTCAAAAGAGAGTCATCCTTCTTTGATGAGGAGTCATATATTTTGGCAAGAGAGTAAAGCACCTTTTATGGGAGTCAAATGTGTAAAAGGAGTCTCGACTCCATGTTAAGTGAGTGCAATAACGTAGAGTCAAGACACCTCATTTTAACTTGACTCTCATAAAGGGGTGTCTTACTCCCTTGCTAAGATGCACGACTCCCTTTTAAAGATAGCCAACTCCCCAACAAAGGCGTCAACTATTGCCGTTTTGGTGTCGGACACCCTCGCAGAGCTCACTGATCCGATTAAAGGGTGTCATGACCCTCTCAGGAGGACACCATTTTTTGGGTTCGTCGGAAACCGACGCCAAACGATGGGGTCAATGACCATACATTTTGGAGTCGGACACCAAAATCTAAGCACTCAGACTCTAAAACATGGAGTCGTCGTAGAGGTGGGGTGTCAAAATTTTTATCAGTGAACACAAGACACAACAGAAGTTTACAACATAGGCCTGCCGAACCTGCTTCCTCCCACCACAGTTGATGCCATTTCCTAGCCTGGCTTGATGTGAGCACTGAATAGCTGCTTTGTCTAATTACAGCTCACTACCATTCAACTTAAACTACTCTCTTTAAAGTAAGAGTGAGCGCGTTCAGTGTTCATAGCAGCTCAACAGACGACAGACAACAAACATCTTGACAAACCAACCAGTATTTGATTTGGCTAATGATTTATGTGCCTGTTGTATCATGGCCAAACTACTTTAACAGCAATAATCCCTGTTTCATCTTGATCTTGCTTTTAATTCCATTTGAACTCAGATCTTGAAACAATCATCTGAAGTGATATCAGATACTGGCTTCTGTTTCTCTTGAAAGCAAGTTAAAACAACAATGATAAACTAAGGCAGGAGATGTGAGTTGTGGCAGTAGATTTTTGATTCAACATATGTCAACCTTATATTGCTTGAGACCTCTGTGACAGACAAACAAATATTTATAGTTTTTTGATAGTTTGGATTCTTGGCTTGATTTAGCAGATCAGCTGTGAACCTTGACTTTGAAATCACATAAATGTCATGGTACCCGAACGAATCCTCGCATAACATTTCTTCGTCCGCATTTCTTCGTCTACAAATCTTCGTCAATCGTCGGTGCATTTATTTGTCCATCAATGCTTACTCTTGCATATATTTGCGTTAAAGGGACCCTCCCACCTTAACATTAGATTTGAGTTGAGATAGCCAAAATGGGGTCCCTGGCTCACAATTACCGGTTTCGGCACTCATAACATCGAGAAATGCCTTAAGTCGGAAATATTGAATTTCAAAATTGCAGCATTTTGATTCAGAGGGGCTAATGCTTAGGAATACCCCTCTGAATGTGTGACGTCAGCGCAAATATCTAACGATTTTTAAATGTTTGACTAAAACGTTTTGTAGCACGCGGTGGTATATGCTATTTGCGCGCAACAATTCCCGCAAACGCCGCACTTTTAAAATAAAGTCGCTAGAAACAGCGGAGATCCCAAAAAAATAAACAAAAGTAAAAGTCTAATATCTTGAAAACCGGTGAATATTTTTCGGTGAAATTTGGTAGATATTCGTTTTCGCTCTTTCTGAACCGAGCGACATCACTTTCATGCCAATTCATAAACTTTTTTGAAGGTGGGAGGGTCCCTTTAAAGAAGAAATGCGAGCCGATTTTCATATACCCTGATGCGAGACAAAGTAATGCGATACGAATAAATGCCCTGACGAAGATTTGCAGACGAAGAATTGCGATACGAAAAAATGCCATAAGAAGAATTGTCCTGGAATCCTTTGTTGGCCATCATATATTGACCTTGATAAGATAAACGCATCATTCGCGCAATATTTGTCGCACTTTGATACCAAATTATTGCTTCCAAATGCCGACGTAAAGAAAACCTTTATGTGACGTCATAGAAACAGCGGAATTCCCAAAAAGTAAACAAAAATAAAAGTCTTATATCTCGAAAACGGTTGAATATTTTCCGGTAAAATTTGGTAGATGTTCATTTTCGCTCTTTGTGATTCACGCTACATCACTTTTATGCCAATTCATTAACTTTTTTGAAGGTGGGAGGGTCCCTTTAAGTGGTTGTGCATCAGGCTTCAGGCCTTCGGCCTGAAGCCAGATACACAACCACTTAACCTAAAAATATTTGACTTACCATTGCCTGTAATCTCTCCTAAGGCATTGCCTTCGGCACTGCACCGCTTCGCCACGAGCATTCAGACGTCGCTTTCCATATTGTATTGGTGCTTTTAAACTTGTCGGTCGGCAGCGAACCCACCGCTACCAAGGAAAAGCGAAAATGCGGGAAAAAGCTCCAGCGCCGACGGGACTCGAACCCGCAACCTTCGTATCATGGTGCAAGCACCTTCACCACTAGGCCAGGCGGTCAACTGATTCCGAGAGAGAGGACGCCCGAAATCCCGCCGGAATATTCGTAGTGCTTAGTCTGATCTGACCAATGGGCGAGCAGAGTCACTGCTCTGACCAATGGACGTTCAGCGTTGCTATGACGTCACATCGTGGTGAGATATACACACAGCTGCCCTCTCTGTGTATTCCTCACCCGGGTGTGATTTACACTACGTAGTAGATTTTGTGTATATCACACCGGGGTGGGTGTGATTTACACAAATGGCCGGTATTGTGTAAATCTCACCGTGGTGTGATATACACGGTCCCTTCAGATATTTATAGAGTTCAGTGGGTTGTTTCTGAGGAGATGTGGAGATGTGAATTAGTAATTAATCACACTTTATTAGTATATAGGGCCTTGCACTTTATCATCTGGATTAAAAAAAAAAAAAATCCTGCTGAGTGCAGAAAGGTAGGTAGGTGCATCGCCAGGTTCTATCACAGGATTGGAGCAGTTATTGCAGTTGAAAGTCAAAGTTGGCTGTTCATGTTTAGGCCCTGGCCCTGTTCTTTATTTGGCCATCTACCTACTCCATATTGCAGTTGTGATGACAAGCAGTTTTCAGTGTAGTTTTGTGATCTTTGATGTCATCAATTGGTGTCATTATTTTTCGTCAACTAAAACTTATTTCAACTTTCCATTCAATCGACTCAATCATACGAGTCACTCTAATTTTCGGGAATCAAATCAGTCAACCAGTCGCTAAAGTCAAACGAGTCAGTCAACCAGTCATCTCGAAAAGTCAATCGACTCAATCCAATCAACTCAAAATACGTGCTGAATCAAATCAATCAATTCAATCGACTTGATTGGTATACAACCCTGGTGCACACATCAGTATACACACAGACACACACAGACATACAAACACATATAATTGACCTTGACCTAACTTGACCTGAAATGACCTCAGCAGCAAAATTCTGGTCGGGTAGTGTGACAAAGAGGTTCTAGCTGGCTTGGCACCAGAAAACAGCATCGTCATCGGTATTTGATAAGCAGCACACTTGATATCCAACGGTGACCCAAAACATCAACATTTTTTAGTTTGACCTGACCTGGAAGGTCAATGACTGACCTGAGAAGGTAAAACTGGGTATCATTGGATTCGTCTCTTCCCAAAGAATCTTTTTGGTCTTTACTGCTAAGCTCTATCTCCAACAGGAACGAAATGGCGCGGGGGGGGTGGCAACCCCCCCCCCCCCCATGTGCGTTCTAGGATGGGAAAATGGCATGTGCGGGCGAGGGATAATACGATAGGCGCTGCCAGGTCAGGAGGGCGCTGACAAGTGTGGAGGGCGAAACAGATCAGGAGGATGCTGTGTGATAATGTCCATGAGGGCGCTAACTGGTCTGCCCGGAGGGCGCCGAATATGAAGAGGGTGCCGACAGGCCAGGAGAGCGCTGAAGGGCGAGAAGGGCGCCGACAGATGAGAAGGGCACCGAGCAGACAGAAGGGCGCTGAAGGTGAGCCGAGGGCGCGAGATGGTCAGGTGATTGGGAGTGGATATCCGGCATTTCAGGATTGTGGGTGCATCTTCACCCACAAAACGATATAAAGTTGTAAATCTGGGCGCCAGTACCGCATGATGACGTCGCAATGGCTTACCGTCGAGGGCGACTAGAGTGCTGGACACTGAAAAGGCACCATCGGCGCACAGAATGATCGTGGAAGGCGCTGCATCCAGGGCGCCTTCGGCGCCTGGATGGCGTCTTTCCAGAGGGCGCCTGCTAGATTTGGGAGGGGCTAAAGCCCTAATGTGCCCCTCCCCCTTGGCTGCGCCCCTGAGTCCTTTGTCTAGCGATTTTCGAAGCATGTATCGCGTCCGTAGGGGCCTTTGGAGCTGCCGGTGACCACAGGGGCCTTATATGGACCCTGATGACTCGGGAGGGGACCCGTAGGCCGTATACGGCTTACGGGTCCCGAGTCATGTGGGCCATATCACCACAGGGCACCGCATCTTTTTCGAGATAAATGACCGTTCTTAAGCGTGTCGCATTTTCCTGAGCATGATCTGGCGTTTACAGCCTGACGGCCCCTCTCCTGTCCGGCTGACAGCTCACTGACAAGCCACCTGGCGATCGCCAACTCAACCCTAATTACGACGTTGTCCGATAGGTGGCGGGGTCATACAATCCCAGTCGGGACAAGGGATTCTCATTATTATTTTGCTATCATATTTTCTCCCCTTTTAAAGTCATTTAAAAGCGCTATTGCACAAGTAATTTTTCGATTAGCAGCAATTCCAGCGGCCGCATCAGGGTCCGGATGGAGCCAGGGAGCGTATGCCCCGGTGACGTCACCGTAGTGTTGCAGATTTGTAACATTAGCGAGCCCGGACGATCTTACCTAACTTATACGGCCTTGTGTCTATAGAGTTGAGTTCATCCCGGCGCGGCAGCAAGTTCGTCGCTGTTCAGTGTTCATCACTGTATCGCCCCGTTCCGCCCCCGCGGCTCGCGCAGCAGGCCCCCTCGACGGGTCGGAACCGCTACGGAGTTGGGGCGGAGCGAGGCAGATGGTGGCAATCGAAAGCGCACTCGTCTTGGTGTTCGCGTCGGGGTACTGCCGCTGTCTGGCCCGGTCGTCATCGTCGCTCGGCTGCTACGCGAGTCGGCTGTCGGCTCCTCTCGTGCAGCTTCCCTGTGGGCACGGGCAGAGAACTCGGCAGCAGAGGGCAGTCGTGCAGGCTTTAGGCGATTGATGGACACCGAATCAGTTTCACCAGAGGCTAGTTCGACAATGAAGAACTTGGTGAACCGTTTTACAACGCGCAGTGGACCTATGTAGGGGGACTCAAGGGGGCGACGCACTCTATCTACACGTATCCAGACATGCGAACAATTTGCTAGGTCCTTCGGAATATATACATCTTTTGCACTGCTGCCGTGACAATGTCCTTCCGACATAGTACAAAAATCAATCTCATTCATTCGTCTGGCCAATTCACGGATAAAGTCATGACGGGAAGAACTCGATTCTCCGTCCACTGCGACTCTGGGGAACAGAAGCTGACTACCCGTAACGGCCGTAAAAGAAGACAAGCCCGAATCGTTCGGTAGGGCGCGAATCCCAAGCATTACAACCGGAAGAGCCTGGAGCCACTCCTGTTTTCGTGCCATTATCGCTGCCTTCAGCGTCCTGTGGCTCCTTTCGACTAACCCGTTCGAGCGTGGCGTATATGCAGTCGTTCGCAAACGGTGGAAACCTATCAAGGCTGAAAGGTGACTGAAAAGCTCGGACTCGAATTGACTTCCTCTGTCAGTCACCACATATAAAGGAACGCCGAAACTAGATATCCATACGTCAAGAAACGCCGCGGCTATACTCGCAGCTGAGATGTCAGTTAGCGGGGTCGCCTCCATCCAGCGCGTTGCCCTGTCAATGCATGTCAATAGGTATCGGTACGGAGACGAAAAGGGCTGGCCATTTTGGAAAGACGGCGGGAGAGGACCGACTATATCGATGTGAACGATTTCAAAACGACCGCAAGGAACGTCAAAAAGACCGTTTGCCGACTTCGTGTGGCGGTGTACCTTGGCTTCCTGGCAAGATGTACACTCACGCACCCAGTCCTTGATCTGTTTGTTCATGTCGGGCCAAAAATAGCGAGCAGTTATGAGACGCTGAGACGCTCCCTGACCGGGATGTGACAAACCGTGCAGTTTGTCGAATACGGCACGACGGGACGCGCGCGGCACAAAAGGCCTGGGATGAGCGGTCGAGCAGTCACACCAAATCTCTCGACCATCGCCGAGCGGAAATGCCTTCAGCCGATGCCTGAAATCAGCTGTTTCGGGGTCATCCGTTTGCTGTTCGGCGAGAGAGGTCAGGTCATGCGTATCGACTCGAATAGCGTTTACTGGACGAGACAAACAATCGGCTACCACATTGTCCACCCCTCTGACGTATTCTACTTCAGCAACATATTCAGTGATCACGCACCAGTGGCGCTGCTGTCTGTCAGACTTTGCTGGTTTCTGACTATGAAAAGCGGTGGTCAGTGGCTTATGATCTGTGAATAAGATCACATGTCGCCCGTCGATGATATTTTTGAAATGTAAGGTCGCCAGGTAGGCTGCTAGCAATTCCCTATCGTATGTGGAGTATTTCTGTTGGGCGCTGTTCAGCTTCTTGGAAAAGAATGCTACTGGTACTGGCTGTCCATCAACCACCTGATGAAGAGCAGGTAAGAGCAGGAGCGTATAAGTCGCCAGGCTGAACAGCTATTCAGCTTCATGTTTGATGGCGTCAAACTCAGTCAAAATCATAACGTTTACATACGATCAAGCGCACCATTCAATACACTTACCTACCGTAAAACTCCATGCCAGTCCACTTGATAAGAGCAGTGAGCACTATCCCTTCTTCGCGCTGTCACACGCGCCCAAACATCAACCACCAAATGCCCCAACACCGGTGTGTCGTTTCGTCGCACAGCGCACAGACTGTCACAAACGCTGCACATGATTGGCGCAGAACTGCGCATGCGCGAACAGCCGAACAAGTATGGCTAAGCTCCGGCTTTACTCCAGTTAGCCGAAGGACACAGCCAGCTTGATCAGCCCGCGCTCCGCCCAAGTTAAGCCTGTTTTGGATGCGCGGGCAGATGTCGGGCTGAGCTACTGCTATCCGCACGTGGGCATAGCTGCGGCATGCCCCAGCTCAGCCCTAGTAAAAAATACATTGGTTTTGATCAAAGTGGGCAAACCCAAGCTAAGCCCAAACTGCCCGACGCTTGCCACAGTTCAGCCCAAGCGAATTGCTGGCTGGGATGAGACAGCCAGTTCAAGCATGTTCTCTGATTCTGAAGCTTTGTCTCAACTGGGTGACTTGTGGTTGCTAACGCTCACGTGAGTTGCCATGAATTTTGGGGTCGATCACAGGAGATTCGTGGCGCTATAGGGCATCTAGAAGCGATGCTTTAGAAGAAATGAGTTAAGAGAGTATGAGGTCACAGAGAGTTGGTAGAGTTGGAGGTTGAGGTCACAATTGGAAGTTACAGAGGTCATCTGGGACACTTCAGGTCACGGAGGTCAACTTGGGGTCATCACAGAGCTCAATTGGAGACCACGGAAGTAATCTGAGACACGTCAGGTCACAGAAGGCAACTTGGGGGCTCGTCAGGTTACAGAGGTCAACTCGGGGTCATCACAGAGCTCAATTGGGGGTCATCTGGGACACGCCAGGTCACAGAGGTCAGCTTGAGGTCATCAAAGAGCTCAACTGGAGGTCACGGAGGTCATCTGGGACACGTCAAGTCACAGAGGTCAACTTGGGGTCATCACAGAGCTCAATTAAAGGTCATGGCGGTTATCTGGGGCACATCAGGTCAGATAGGTCAGCTTGGAGTCATCAGAGGGGTCACTTAGAGGTTACAGAGGTCATATCCCAGCCAGCAATTCGCTTGGGCTGAGCTGTGGCAAACGTCGGGCAGCTTGGGCTTAGCTTGGGTTTGCCCACTTTGATCAAAACCAATGTACTTTTTACTAGGGCTGAGCTGGGGCATGCCGCAGCTATGAACACGTGCGGATAGCAGTAGCTCAGCCCGACATCTGCCCGCGCATCCAAAACAGGCTTAACTTGGGCGGAGCGCGGGCTGATCAAGCTGGCTGTGTCCTTCGGCTAACTGGAGTAAAGCCGGAGCTTAGCCATACTTGTTCGGCTGTTCGCGCATGCGCAGTTCTGCGCCAATCATGTGCAGCGTTTGTGACAGTCTGTGCGCTGTGCGACGAAACGACACACCGGTGTTGGGGCATTTGGTGGTTGATGTTTGGGTGCGTGTGACAGCGCGAAGAAGGGATAGTGCTCACTGCTCTTATCAAGTGGACTGGCACGGAGTTTTACGGTAGGTAATTGTATTGAATGGTGCGCTTGATCGTATGTAAACGTCATTATTTTGACTGAGTTTCACGCCATCAAACATGAAGCTGAATAGCTGTTCAGCCTGGCGACTTATACCCTCGCTCAGAAAAGCCGCATTCCGTGCCTTTATGTATATCTTTGTGAAATACCAGCACTTCTGAACCAGGAAAATGAAATACAAAACACAAATATTTATCTACTTATCACCGAGCACGCTCATTCTCTGTCCGCGCTGAAAATCGAATGAACATTTTATACGGATCAATGAGAAGTGCTGTTACAGTATTAATGCAACAATAAGTTATTTTTCAAACAAACATGCAATGTAAATTAAACCAATTGATCTCTTCTCAGGTACATACCATTAGAGCAAATGGTTCCAAAAAATGGAATAGTTATACAAACCAGGACCGGGTGGACGCCGCTGTCGCCCTCGCCAAGTGGTCTAGCGGAAACTGCCTGCTTATAATTAAGTAGGTATACCTACATATACGGAAACTACGCCGAAAGCTGGCCGACCACCTGCTGCAGATGTGTGGTGTGAAGGAGCCAGACGCCTCCAAAGCTCCCATTCACCAGAGTGAAGTTCCTTATAAACGATTGTTTGCTAATTGCTTTATGTCTTATGAGCGATTACTTGCTGTCCTTACTTTATGCTTTCGGTTAAGTGTTCAACCAAGTATTATGAACGGGGAGGGAGGCTGGCAGGTCTTGTGATTGATTTATAGTTTTGATGGCGCTTTTTCATGACTCATGCCATATTATTGCTGCAGTTTGCAGTCCACTGTTTCATGTATTTGTGTTTCATTTGACGTGTCTGTAGTCGTTTGAAATATACATTACATCAAAGTCAACCACTACTTTCCTTTCGCAATGCTCGATGACCGGTTAACAGAGCATATGGGTGACCGTAGCAATTTTAAATATGCATTAAAACCACACAACCTGCTGAAAGTGCATTGGCTGCTCCTTGCTACTTGATCCAGTGTGAAGCAAAAGCAAGATGAAGTCAAGTCGAGACTTGAGAAAACAGGAGCCGTCACTCGAGCCGAACCCGAGCAAAGCCACAGCAGTTTGCAATGTATAAACCCCATTTACTTCTATGGCTTAAGTCGGGATAGACAGGGCACACAGAGTGGGCTTGCCGGAGTTCAGCCCGCTCGGGCCCAGAGTAATCTCCATTATATAAATGGATTCACTGCTCGGGCTTAAATCGGGCTAACGCCAATCGTCGCTCAACTAGGGCTAAACTACGGCTGCCCGGAGCTCGCAGAGCGGGCATACCTCCGGCAGAGCATGGGCTTTAGTCGGCGTTTCTGTGTCATACGCCGACTTTAGCCCAAGCCCTAGCCGACTTTAGCCCGACTAAAAATCTCGGGCAATCCGCACTTGAGCCTGCTTGGGCCCGGAGCAAAATTGCTGGCTGGGATGGGACACGTCAGGTCGCAGAGGTCAACTTGAGATCATCACAGAGCTCAATTGGAGGTCACGGAGGTCATCTGGGACACGTCAGGTTACAGAGGTCAATTTGGGGTCATCACAGAGCTCAATTGGAGGTCATCTGGGACACGTCAGGTCACAGAGGTCAACTTGGGGTCACCACAGAGCTCTATTGGAGATCACGCAGGTCATCTGTGACACGTCAGGCTACAGAGGTCAACTTGGGGTCATCACAGAGCTCAATTGGAGGTCATCTGGGACACATCAGGTCACAGAGGTCAGCTTGGAGTCATCAGAGAGCTCAATTGGAGGTCACGGAGGTCATCTGGGACACTTCAGGTAACAGAGGTCAACTTGGGGTCATCACAGAGCTCTATTGGAGGTCATGGGGGTCATCAAGGGACACGTCAGGTCACAGAGGTCAACTTGGGGTCATCACAGAGCTCTATTGGAGGTCACGGAGGTCATCTGGGACACGTCAGGTTACAGAGGTCAACTTGGGGTCATCACAAAGCTCAATTGGAGGTCATCTGGGACACGTCAGGTCACAGAGGTCAACTTGGGGTCATCACAGAGATCAATTCGAGGTCATGGGGGTCATCTGGGACACATCGTTTTTAGAATTTGGAGAATCTTTTGGGGGATGCCCCTCGCAACGTCCACGACCGCCTTTCTGGATTCGCCAGTAGTTGCTGGAATGGTGTTAGGCTACTTCATATCCATGAATACCCCAATAAATGTGAATATAACATATTATGCACCATGTTCAACACTCTCGCTGGCGCGGATTGAGGCCTCATAGACGAACCGTTGGTTCTTGCTTTATAACTCGCGTTAGCGGCAACGGATTGCAACGAAATTTTCAGGATCTCAAGTTTCAACAATTTTCCACGTACCATGCAAATTTCGTGACCATGACCCCAATGACCTGTGACCTGTGACCTCTCCCTCAAGGCCATATCAACTTGCGACACAACTTACGACTGCTATTTCAAATTCGTAAGTTGTGTCGTAAATCAGGCACTTTGCGATAGACTTTACTTCTTAAGTAACGCTACTCATCAATTGATCCCTCTAAAACGACTTACTACACAACTTGCGACACGTCGCAGCTGCGACGAGGCTTACGACGCTCTGGATCCCCCCAGCCAAGGCCCTCCCCCAGCCAAGAGAGGTGTTCTAAGCTGGTGCGACATCTATAATATCAAACATTTCCCTGAAGCGCAGAGCTGTGAGGTGGCGCTAGCAATGCCAAGCCGTGTGCAAGCTTTTTGGGCTATTACAGGTCAAATATTTGCATTTATTATGACAGTTTGATAAGCATAATTTATTATACTCCATTTTATTTATTTTAAGTGTTTCTTTCCAAGAAAAATTATAATCATGCACTTCATTTTTCATCGTGACTGCAAATTATAAATTGCTAGCCAATTCTATCAATGATTTGCGCAGATGCGACATATACATTATGTTTGTTTAAAGTATTCATTCTGCAAATATTGCAAGCTTCTGCCAATAGCCTTCAGGAATTGCTTGAAAGGTATGCGTACAGAGCTCGGTTGCCAAGCATAAAGAACATTTTGAGCGGCTTCATGGCCTTCGGCTCCGTGGACCGTGTGAATCAATTGAAGGTTATAATTTTTAGCGTTGAATTTAAGAATTAAGCAAGAATTGTTGCAAGGCTGCTGCTGTGAAGAGTCCAGTATAATAAATATTTGAAGTTTAAAAAATCTAATATCATGGGGGTTTCAGTTGTGCCACATTTTGACGAGAATCATAATAAAAATTATAGTTTGAATTCAAATTGTTTGTACTAGTGATTTAAAGATTAGGTTTATTTAAAGTGAGACATGGACTGCTTCATTTTATGGTTCCTAGAACAGATTGCCAGAGCTGCTTCATCAGTCCACAATCATTGATATGCCTTTAGCTTGTATCCTCATTGTTATCTGTGCAAGACGAGGCATGCACAGATCCGAGAAAATGAATGTGGTATCTGACTCCATGTCCATGGATGTCCATGGATCATGACTTCAGACTCAAGGGATTATTTATCCAACCCTGTACTTTATCTAGAGATCCATTAGGATCATAGATTCAAAGTTATTTTATGCCTAGAGATTCAGTGAGATCATGGGTCGACCTAGCCGACTTTTCCATCAGAGGTATCCGTATTTGAGAATCACTTGGCGCAATTTGCAATAGTTCTGTTTCATGGATATCATTTGATTACCCATCACAATGCATAGCTTTGCTGCACTTATGGACTTGAACTCACAAGTCACGTAGGAAACATGGTTGTACAGTTTACATTTGGTTGGATCCACTTGGATCATAGATCCCTGTTCATGGTTTGTCATCAGCTTCAGTGAAATTTTAGATCCAGGTAATATTTATGTGGTATCCATTATCCAATGTGATCATAGATCCTAGCTTGTCATTTGCCTTGATATAATCTGAGATCATAGGTCCATCACACAGATCCATGCACATGTCTGGACTCTGGTAGGTAATCAATATGAACATGAGTTGAAACCTGCAACCAAACCTTGCTGCATAATTTATTAAGCTAAACTCATTATCTTTTTTCTTGCTCTTTTATGCTACATATATAAACTGATAAAGCTTATGTGTGGTGATTGGTTAACAAATAATATTCTTTTTATTTTTCAGATACCTATTAACTTTCCAGTTCAAGACAAATGTGCTTCTTGCAAATAATCCTGGAAGGTGCAAGATAAATAAACATGTATTTTGTCACACATCGAGCTATTCATAGAAGGCTGCCAACATTCTTTCTTGTTGCAAAGAGAGGGCTACATGAACATGTGTTTTGTCAGAGGATGAGTCGCTTTTTCCAGCCCATCCATGCTGCCAAACAGTCTTCTGTGAAAGATGGTGATGTTGTTTCCAAGGGCTTTGAGGTAAGTGGTCTTAGTCTGGAAGTTTTTTTCCCTCTAATTTCACATTTTTTAATCTCAAACCCTCTTCTAACATAACAATGTAGGTATATTTGGGGTGTCATGTGAATTGCTTTTATATTCATACAAACAAACATCTGACTCACTATCCCCTCTTGCAGCTGCTGAGCACTGCTGGCTACATCCGGCAGTCATCGGGCGGCGTATTTCACATCCTGCCGCTCTGCCAGCGTGTTCTCGACAAACTGACACGTGTTGTGCGCCAGCAAATGGCCTCGGTGGACGCCTGCCAGCTGACAATGCCCACGCTCGTCCGAGATACTCTCTGGAAGCAGACTGGTATGCATTTTCCACTCGTGTTTTCTGTATGATATTCGTTACCATTGCAGGAAATTTATCGTCTGTCCTTTTTCTTACGAAAAAAGACGTAAGATAATCCGACGGAGCAGCGAATTAAGGTTGAAAGTTTATCGTAATGTTCATAAAAAATAAGTAAGAGTACGATACACAGCACTCAGGTGACGTATGTGGTAAGTTCTGAAAGCTGCACTAGCCTGTGACGCATCCTTCGCTTGTTTTCAGGTAGAATGGATAAAATGGGCGGTGAACTGATGACGGTGGAGGACCGTGCCGGCCACGGGTTCGTTCTCAGTCCGGTACTGTACCCGCTCACTTACAACCAAAATAACCATCATTCATCGGAGTGTCCAGTGTCCACTGTCCAGTTGATCAAGGATGAGACGAGACGAGGACAAGTCATTATTGCTGTGGAATCAATTATTGAACCTTTTTCAGTTCAAATACTTTGCAAGCAGGCTATAATGACGGACATGGTCAAATAAATATGCCGCAACAGCTCGGCATTGAGTATTCTAGCCATGGCTATTAGTTTTTGAGAATATAGTCAGAGCGTGACTGCTGACGTGGGCGTTTGTTCTGAGCCTGTGCCTATCAGTAACTTATGTTTGTCGTCCCCTTACCCGCTGACTGACTATGCGTCCTCTGCAGACGCACGAGGAGGCGGTGACGGCTCTGGTGGCTTCCGTGTCGCCCATCTCCGGCCGCCAGTTACCCCTGCGCCTCTACCAGATCACAGCCAAGTTCAGGGACGAGATGCGGCCTCGTTTCGGCCTCCTAAGGTCAGTCGCGGCACACTGCAGTTTTGGATGGGGAACTATAACTGTGTTTGGCATGGGTCATGCTCATGCTGCAATTTCCTATACAGATTCGTTTTATACTGTAGCTGCCATAAATATAGTAATTCTGTTTCGGTGGTGTAGCTGCTTACACCAGTCACGCAGCAGCATACGCTTGGTGATGTACGAGTTTATCAGCCTAGAGACGCCATCGAGTCAGCCCTTATGATAATTTTTAATCTCAGTCTCCTCTGACTCAACCGCCGTGTCGCCAGGTGTAAGGAGTTTCTGATGAAGGATCTTTACACGTTCGACGCCTCTGAGGCGGCCGCCATGGACACGTACCGGGCCGTGGGACGAGCCTACTCGGGTCTCTTCAAACGACTTGGCGTGCCCGTGGTCAGAGGTGAGTCACGCTGGGGTCATCAGACGGGGCTAGGGTCTGTGATCAGGGACGGGCGAGACACACAACTGAGCTCGCACCACAGTGCAGGCTTGAATCGCGGGTGATCCGTATTTGCTCGCTATTTTTACGCTCATTTTAGCGGTCATAGCTGGGGAGCTGAGAATGTCTGCGTTCTAGAGTACGTACACGGTTCATGTTATCGTGTGAGCCGATTTTAATGTGTCCGTATGAAATATATTCGATCTGTGCCTTCGCCATGCAATTCCTTAGCCCTTCCGTGTGCGTCCCGTGCCGTGTTCTTAACATGTCCTGTTCTGAATCCATAGAGTACTATGCCCAAAGCCATGACGTGCTGCCTGTGCCTGTGGGCTGTGTGATGTCGACAGGCTATACCTCCCTGCCCCGTATAACCGCTGCCCCTCTCGGCAGTGCGCGGCGACTCGGGTGTAATGGGCGGCGGTGTGTCGCACGAGTACCACGTGCTGGCTCCCGTCGGCGAGGACCGGCTGCTGGTGCGGCCCGACTGCCGACAGGACGAGTGTCCGGCCGCCGTGAACCTGGAGGTCGTGAGACCAGAGCGGGAGACGGCGCCCGGTGAGGCCGGGATGGACACCTGTCAGGCGTGCGGACACCCCCTGCAGGAGCGGACAGGTATCGAGGTGAGGTCTGCTGGATGTCACGGGGAAGGGAGCGGGGCTAGATGCTCGATGACTGCGGCTCAAAAGCCTGGAGCAAAATGCCATTCAGTCTGACCCTCGTCTGTTAATATGTACAATTAGGTTGCCCATCTTACCGAGTGTCAGTTCGACTCGTTTGACCCGCTCTGATTCCGTATTCTGACCCTCGCTCTGCCTCCATGCTGCGGCTCGTATATTGTGTCTGTAGTTGTACTGACTACTGACCCACGTTTTTCACCATGTTCCGAATTTGTCTTAGGTGGGCCACACTTTTGTACTTGGCCAACTGTACTCCGAGACACTGGGCGCCTTCACGGTGACCGACTCTGACGGTCGGGTACCGCTACACATGGGATGTTACGGGATCGGCCTCACCCGACTACTGGCGGCCATAGTGGAGTCCCGCGCCCAGCCGGGACAGCCTATCAGCTGGCCGGCCGCCCTGGCGCCCTTCACACTCTGTGTCATCACACCCAAGGTAGGGGGTCGTGTCATGCCTCTAATTGATTAAAATGTTTCTGGAACAAAAGGAGACTATCCCCGCGTTCGAAGTCTCCCGGATGACGAAGATTCTACGCCGTCCGGCCAATCCCGTTCCATAACCGCAGCCAGTTGACCTTTAACGGGATTGGCCGGACGACGTAGATTCTTCGTCGTCGGAGACTCCGAACGCGGGGTATATTTCATATTTGTTACGTGTTTTTTTTTTTTAAGTGTCCTAGAAAAAGAACTATTCGTTCAAATTTCACCGATGGGATGTACTCGCTCTCTCCTTTATCAATTACTCATTGACAGCTCACTGCTGAAATATGCTTGCTGTCGCTATCTCCCTCTCCCCCTCTATCTCCCTCTCCAACGGTGTGAATGTTTTGCCCTATCCTCTATGTCCAGACCATGAGTCTGGCCTATTTGATGTCTCCTCAATGCGTGCTGTGTCCCCAGACTGCACTACGTGTTATGTGTAATGTGTCGTCTCACCACGACCCGCATCCCCAGACGGGCAGCCGGGAGGAGGCGGCCCGTCCCTGGGCGCTGCGAATGCTCTCCCAGCTCTCCCAGCTGCCAGAACTGCGTGACGACCTGCTCTGGGACGACCGAGACCACCTGACGATTGGCCAGCGGGTGCGCGAGTCGCGCCGCTCTGGCCACCGCGCGGTGCTGGTGTTTGGACGGGCGGCGGCTGAGGGCGGCAGCGGACCGGGCCGGCCGCGCGCTGAGCTCATCACTGCCGACGGCAGTCAGCTGCTGACTGAGAGCGAGCTGCCCAACCGGCTGGCCCAGCTGTGCCGCGAACAGTGATGTGACGATATACTGCCCCCGTGTGGCGGACGACGGTGAAAACAGGGCGCCTGGGGCGATTTGATCAAGGTTCGTGAAATTTACACGTGACGTTAAGCACGTAAAGGCCCGCGAAGGGGGAGAAGTTCCAAATGTCACGTGACTAATATGCCCTCCGGCGCCCTGTTTTCACCGGCGTCCCGTGTGGCTGGGTACGGTGTGAGTGATTAGGTCTGTTGGTATCGAATTGTGAGTTAATAATGCCTTGTGTTAATAATTGTGAAGTGTGAATATTTATAGCCAATGGCATTATTACTGTGACCACTCAGACCAGTTTCATATTTGTGCGATTTGTTTGCCATTTTGCATATTTTTGGTAATATTTTGCGTTTGAAATCACCGTTTCTTCCTCAAAACTGCGCTTGCCTTAAACTAGCGCACGTAATAAAAGACCCCGGGTATAATTTTGAACGTCGTCGGCCTCGCTACCGATGCTTGTTGGACGGCAGTGCTGTAGCGCCGAGGGCATCCGATTGACATTTGACAGGCATGAAAGCGATTACAATATTGAGGTTCATGCTTGTCATCCCTTGGCAAATCTGACGTAATAGTTTGTTGCGCGGTGCCTGTCATTGAGTCATACTCGAGCTATTTGTTTTGATTTTTTGGTCCTAATTTGCCCCAAATGACAAACTGTGAAGTTGCAGCTTTTTAAGCTCATGATTGAGACGGTTATTGCGCATTCGTTACCATTTCCGATTCGCGCGAAAATTTCTAGCCATTTGTATTGTAGCTTTGTGCACAAAAACAAAAAAGTTCTCGTTACCTATCATTCGCAACGACGTTGGATTGTACGAGTTGCAAATGTGACATTAAATTGGTAGGTATGTCATAAAATGTTGACGTAATAGTGAAGTGCTACTATGCAAGTGGCTTGACCAAGCAACGGAAGTATAGCTCAAGCTGAATACAACAAAGTAACTCAAACCCTTGGCTCAAACCCAGGTTTATATAGCCATGGCTGAAACCCAGGCTGGAAAAAACAAGTCTCGTTAGCATTTTTGACGAGGCTTTGGCTCATTTATTTTGCGGTAATTTTGATGCAGTAATCTTTGCACATTTAAAGGGGATCATTTTGTAAATTGTAAAGCATCATTCACATCTTTTGCAACAATGGGCAGAGCTATAAGCTTGCAACAACCCCTATGTAAACATGTGCTGCTTACATTTTTTGGTGTATCTGTTTCAATCTGCCATATTTGCCAATCACTGACCTCCAGATTGGAAAAAATACACGTTATGCCGAATATATCCGGCATTGTGGTGGGATTGCGCTGAAAATTTCAGCGCTCGTCTGGTGTATCTTCGCATGCGTTGAATTCGGCGTATGGCGGCGGACAAATTTTTCGGCGCAGGGCGGTCGCACATTTTTTGGTGAAAGACTGTCACCGAATTTATGCGTTGCGCTGGTCAATCTAGCAGCAGATTCGCCTTGCAGGCGGCTCTGGCGAGGTTGCGGGACGAGACGTCCCCGCCCCGGTCGTCGTGTGCTCGAACTGGCGAGCCGCCCTGAGTCTACTCAGCGGAGGAACGGCCGCCCACGGTCCAGGTTAGGCCTCAACCTTCGGTGTAGAGATAGGTATGGAAAACCTTGTTGAACGTCGCCAAGCGTCGTTAAGCAATAGCAGTGGGTTCCTGACCACTGCAGAATCGAGGGGAATGAGAGCGCGGACGACCTGGCAAAACAGGCGGCTGCCCTGCCCTCAAACGCCCGATCGCTGACAAGGGCGGTTCATTGTGCGGCCTCGCATCACTATCAGTGGCGCGACAACTGCTCAGAATCACTATTCAAGCCACTCCTCGGGAGCACGCCGCCGCTCCCTGTCCCCGGAGAGGACCGAGAGGATGCCATTTCGGTGCACCAGATGAGGGCGGGCCACTGGGGTCGCTCGCTCCAGTACGGCACCGAATCAGCTGTCTCCACTTCGCCGCGTGCCAGCAGTGCCCAGACGAGCGGTGCCCAGTGGCGCTCTGCACCATGAGCTGAGAAAAGGGTGATGTGCCGGAGCACGTGCTGCTCCGCTGTCTGGCCCTCGCAGTCGCTGGCTCCCGCCGAGGTATTGGGTTTACGTGGAAATAAAAACTCATTCGGACGCTCAAACATGGGAGAGCATACAAGGCCCCGAAACACTGTCTGGTTGATATAGCCTTGATCAGTAGATGTGCACACGTGCTTTTTATGAAAAGGGCTTAATTTTCGCACAAATAGTCACCTAATTTTGGGCGCAAATCACGCATAAATTTCAGCGCAAAATCGCTTGCGCCGACTTTCGGCGCAAGCGGGTCTCACGGGCGTCCGGCGTAGTGTATGGATGTTTTCCAGTCTGGTTTGACCTTGTATTGTGTTGTATTGTAACTCTGCGATTTAGAGCCGCCAGTCCATTTTGCACCGAGTGAGTGAGGCCGTGTGGTTAAAAAACATTCTTATGCCTTATTTTTTTTTCATTTGATGCTAGGATGCATGGAAAAGATGAAGTCTGATTTTATGACTATATACGGTCATCGCCATTCATTCTAGAACCTTACATGGCAAAGTTAAGCCTGTCCCGTAGCTCAGTTGGTTGGTACTTGGTAGAGCATCGGACTCTCGGTAGTCAGAGCCCGGGTTCGAGACGCTCCGGCGCTCGATAGTGACACTTTATACTGGGATGGTCTGCGGTTGGTGGGAACAGCCGCAGCCAGTTGAAGTCAGTTGAGTGGGACAGGCCGTGTCCGGCTTTGAAGGGCACGTTAAACTTTGGCATATAAATTCTCCCGTTACCCGGAATTGCGCGATCGGACGGTAGGGGTCGGGGTCTACGCAACAAGCTCTGCTTAGCGTGGGCTCCGGCTCTGTCAATCCGTCCATTCAAACATTCGAGCTATATTTATATAAAAAAGTTTGACTTTGTAAACATCAACTTCAAATAGCTGCAAAAGATGAAGTTTTAGAGATGAAGACAAAGGATACCCTTGCATCTTGAGTCTTGACTTTGGGAGACAGGGTAGCATCGTGAACCACAAATCGGGGCCCTGTTCGCCGTTCGGTCTCTGTTTTTATATCAGCGTGCTGTCGGTTTTCCCCATATAAGGAAGTTATTGCTGGCGCTTCTTGGCCTCTCATTGGTCTAACGAATAGACCACTTGAATTCGACCAATGAGGAGTCAAGAAGTAGCAGCATGCTCACAGCCTGCTGATAAATAAATGGGGGGGGGGGGGGCGAACAGAGCGAGGGGCTCGAGCTTCAACCTATTTCCAAACATTTTGGAATTAAGTGTACAAGGCAATGGCATATGAAAAAGTACAAAGTTTGAGGTCAACTTTGAGCTTGATCTTGGCCTTGATCATGAAGTTTGAACACTTCATTAGGTTCCTCAGATTCTGCTCTTTCATTTCCCATTCCCATCCTTTCTGGCCTGTTAGTGTTGCATTGCATGCATACCACCGTCCTCTGGAACACTTGGTTTGAGAGATGACTACGCATATGATGGTTTTTCCTTTGGACTTGACCCCTGACCTTACAAAGTAACCTAAGGTAACCATTTTGAGTGCTTTGGAATCACGTTGTGAAAACCTTTCGTTTGCTGCCTTTTTTGTTTTGTAGCTCCCTTATTTATGGAGTTAGATGGGATGGGGGAGGTGAAAACCCCACTCCCCCGGGCCCCGGCTGTGGTGGCTATAATTACCCCTGGTTGGGATTACCCTGTTTTCAGAACATTTCTCAAGAGCCTTTGACGGAGGATACCGGTCCTCGGTCCATCTGCTGCTGAGATGCCGTTCACGAGGCGGGCACTGAAGCGGGCGAGAGAAGCCGAGGAAGCTGCAGACGAGGCCGCCGGCGGTGGCGGCGCACCATCGACTGTTACCGGGGCGTCGTCAGACTCGCCCCCAGAAGACATGCCGGAGCCAGACTCCCGGCCGGGCGTGAAAGATCCGCACCAACGCAGAGAGTAGGTGGCACTGTCGGACAGACCGCGTACGGTGTTACCTATTCGCCGTGAGGATGTAGGTGGTGGGCTCAGTAGCTGTTTAGGTGTGTACTGGCAAAACTGCAGCGCATAGCTCAATTCGGACGGGTTTTTGCTCTGGAGTTTGGACGGAATTATTAACGTTGGATCAAATCAGAGGGCAAGCATAGGTCACCTGAATACCTTTGCAAGTATTTTTTTTTTTTGGGGGGGGGGAAGCACATCGATCGCCTTTTCTACGCCTTTCTATCGTTATTAGTTTTCGAGTTGATTGGATGCGGCCAACCCGGCTTCCCCATCATGGCGAAGTTGGCTAAGACACCCATGCGGGCACGGGTTTAGTGCATTTGGTCTGCTTCCCACTGCTTCCGACTGCAAGGTTTTTATTTCTGCTCACCAATTTTTCATTTTTGACTGTTCTGTATGGTGCATGAATCGCCAGTAATATGACATAAACGTTATTCATTCAAAAGCGACAGCCCTCACCAACGTCGACGCGTCATGTTAGGCTTTCCCTCACTGACTTGGATGCCGTATTTGCCAGTTTGAGGGGGATCATTCCTGTGCTGAATTGCGAGTGGCTCGGCTGCGACTTCACCACTAAGTCAATGGAGAAGTTCATCAAACACGTGGATAAACACGTCCCCATTAGCCCTGGTAAGTCGAGCACTCTCAGTCGTGGACGAGTGCTTCCGCGACCCCAACATCGTTGATCAATTTTAGCTCTCTTAAATAGTTGCCAGTAGCTTTTCACAAGTGAAATTTTTTGAT
Source organism: Amphibalanus amphitrite (assembly GCF_019059575.1). Classification (NCBI taxonomy): domain Eukaryota; kingdom Metazoa; phylum Arthropoda; class Thecostraca; order Balanomorpha; family Balanidae; genus Amphibalanus; species Amphibalanus amphitrite. Next base: position 391,712 of record NW_024881966.1, read on the forward strand.
CAAGTAGACGATAGTCGATACCTTGTATTCCTGGACTGAGTATCACCGACACCGGCCAATGACCACGGACCAGTCCACTGACCACCGCTAGCTGTTCATCGCCGATATCTAATCGACCGCGACTGATCACTGAGTACCGGCCGCCAGCCATTTACCACTTGACCGCTAGCTGCTGATCACTGACCGCCAATCACCGCCGCAGATCCTGGCAACACGTACGAGCGCTGCCGCTGGGCCGACTGCACGTTCCGAGTGCTGGACGAGCGTATGATCCGGCGGCACGTGCTCTACCATGCGTACCACTGTCGGCTGATGGCCTTCGGCGCTGAGATACTGAAGCGGTCAGGCATCCGCCGCTGCACGCTGGATAGTAGCGAGCGACACTTGCTGCCCGACCTGCCGGATCCATTCGTGTGAGTGTCGTCAGCCGTGGGCTCGTGGGGATGGGAGGGCGGCACGGCGATCAGCTTCTCCACGTGTGTTCTATGTGGGCCGTCCTGGCTTGATAACTGGCTTCTGAGCATGATGGTGGTCCATGATTTAGGCGCGGGCCAAAGTCGAGTGGTCGATCCGTGGTGCCATGCGCAAGAACGCTGCTTAACGTGGCACCTGAATCGAAAACCACCCATCCTTCCATTCAGACTTAAAGGTAGACTGCCACCTTTTTTTTCCACAAAACGGTTTTCACTAGAGCTGAGCCACCTATGTCCCAGACTGAAGTCGGTTTTCCGAAATTCGAACCCGTTTGCGAGAAATCGGAGACCAAAGTTCAGTTTGATGCCATTTTTTTAGTCCAAGAAAACCGACATCTCTACTATTTATCGATAACTTTGAAACATGAATTTTCTTATCTTTTGGTAAATATATGTCAAAACTTTGATTGTTTCGAGATCAGAGAAGAATTTTGGAGTGTCAAAATAAAAGTTAAACTTATATATTCAGTAGTTCATTTTTTCCAAAAAAGTGTGGGAAATGGGGTTTAACATGGGCCAGACCCATTCCAAATGAGCCATGATTTTTTTTAATGTTTTACGAACTTAAATGCAAAATAAATTAAACATGGCCAATTTCTCATGAAATCATATATTAGTATTTAGTAAATCATAAAATACCTTACTTTTACAAATAAAATGTAATAATCTTATGACCTTGAAGTCTAGTGATGTGTAAACATTGTCGCTAGACATTAACCGATTGATAATTGTATGAAAATCGACAATTTTTTTTCGCGATTCACGTGATGATACTTTGTCAGGTCACAGGTGAATTCTAAAATTTTGTTTTGTCCAGGGAATAAATCATAGGCCGATCTGAGAAAACTTTTTGAAGGTGGCAGTCTTCCTTTAAGTAAAAATAATTAAGACAAAATGCTCGCGCGCCGACGGAGTGTGCGGCTCTCTCCGTGCGGTGCGCTGTGCCGGCTGGTACCTACTGAGTGAAGTGGCGCTCCGTGACTGACCTCGCGGGCGCCCGCTGTTCGCAGCTGCTACTGGCAGGACTGCACGGCCGAGTTTGACGACCCGCAGACCTTCTTCTGGCACGTGACGTACCACGTCAAGTGCCACTACCAGGGCGAGAAGCTGGATGGCAGCCGGCCGGCCAAGTGCCTCTGGCTTGGTGAGTGGTCGCTCGTGGTGCCGCTGATATTACTGTAAGCACTGTGAAATGGAGAATCGCCAGCCATCAGCAGTGACTGTTCAGATCGATATTGTCTCCGATAAATAACTAGTTCGAGACTTTGAATGCATTGCCATTACACAATCGCGAATTGCAACTGAAATAAACGATAAATTGGTGCGGGCTGTTGTAAACGATTCATGAAGATATATATCAAGCAACTTTTTTTAAGCGTGGCACAGAGCCTGGCGACTTTGACGCACATACCTGATAAAGTACTAATGACGTACCAACAAACTAAAGATACGGTTGGCTCCGTACCTTTTTCTATGCGGCTGGTGTTTGATGCACCGGCCGTGTGCAGTGTTTCCGATCGTACGGCTGATGTATGTCTGAGCGTCTGAGATCCGTCCGTACATCATTGCGAACACTACAGTCATTGATTGCTCTGTGTATCAACTGCGCGTATCCCCGCTCTATTTCCAGACTGTACCGCCGCACACCGCAGCTACTACCGGCTCAGGGATCACATGCGCGTGCACACGCGCGAAAAGCCAATGGCGTGCCCCACGTGCGGCATCGTTTTCGCCAACACTGCCAAGTTTGAGGACCACAACTTGCGGCAGACGTCGTTTGAAGGTGAGCGGTCGGGGGTTGGCGATGGGAGAGGGCTGCGTGACAGGCTAAGAGGCAGACAGCTCTGCCGGCCGAGCGTCGGCTGACCTTAGGATTGGTGGAGCCTCGATAGTAGTTAGACCTGTCTGCCTGTGCTTGGGCCAGTTGAGGGAAGAGGAAAGAAGCTGACATTATCTCCCTGTCACAGAGCTGTGGTACCATTCAGCCACTGTCTAAAGCTGACAATATCTCCCCTCAACAGAGCTGCGATACCATTATGCAGCCACTCAGTGTCTGAAGCTGACAGTATCTCCCCCCTTGCAGACCTGCGGTACCAGTGCAGCCACTGCCTGAAGCTGTTCGCCACCGTGCGCATACTCCGAGATCATATTCGCTACCACATCAACAAGTACCGCTGCCAGCTCTGTACCATGACGGTGCCGTCGATGAACGCCCTGCGAGTGCACATGCTCTACAAACACACGGACGAGCGGAACTTTTCCTGTCCAAAGTGCTCCCAAACGTGCGTTTGCCTCGGGACGTGGGCTCAGGGTTACGGTGTCTGTAGCGTTGGTCGGCACGTGGCTTGAGTCTCGTCACACTGGGAACAGTCGATATGAAATTGCTTTATGTTGTCGGAAGGGAATTTAACTTTGTTTTGGATAGCCTCATCAATTTCTTTTTTCTGACTGCTTGCCAGTAGGTTGAATCATACAGAGGTGTCTACATAGAGGTCTATGGATGAATCTCTGTTTAAGTAGTTCAGCCTGAAGCCGTTACTTGGTCTCTGCTGAGCAGTGTCTCGCTGTGTCTCGCAGTGTCTCGCAGTGTCTCGCTGTGTCTCGCTCGCTGTTCATACTGTCTGCCACACACATACGATGGTCGGTGTCCCGTCGGCGTGATGGCGTGTTCAGTACTGTCGGTCGCCCGGCTGACCCCAATCTCTTCCTGCCGACCGCTAGGTGTAAGACGTCCAACGACCTGGAGGTGCATCTCAGGGCCCACAACATGTGGGAACGAAACGAACGCCTTCCGTGCCCCCACGAGGGCTGCCGGTTCGCGTTCTTGACTGAAGAGCGGCTCAAGCGACATTACAACGTGAGTAGGTGGCTCAAACGACATTATAACGCGAGTAGGTGGCTTTAACGACATAACATTATAACGTGAGTTGGTAGCTCAACCTACATTAACCCGCGAGCCGCTGGGGGGGAGGGGGTATTAAGTTACCCCTTTACGTTTTGTGGAACATCTCCGAAACCTGATAAGCTACGAACGTGAAACTTGGCATAGCTTCAAATGAATACCTAGGCAATGTTTGAGGGAAGTTTGGTAGTTGTAACACTTAAGATGACGTCACAGTGACGTCACAACGTTCTGTCGTGTTCCGATATGGACCGTTTCTGATGTCGCTGAGCATGAAACTCAACTGTAAATGAACTAGACAGTACCTGCTGTCATATTAAAACGTTCACTTCCAACTACTGTTTCTGACCAATAATCGGTCATTTATATTCGGTCTCATATATCTGATATATCGTAAGGAAACTGAGAGTCGCAAATCTATAATTGGACTTCTGCCGTCACTGTGACGTCATTTCAAATGAGATCGACACCAAATTTGAACACAACCTCGGCTAGGTATTCAGGAAGATGTGTGCAAAGTTTCGCTTCTCTATCTCTTCGCGTCGCAGAAGTAAAGGGGGGGGGACTATATACCGGACCCCCCTCAGCGGCTGGTGGGTGGCGCGGAGGCCCAGGGGCCACCGGGTTAAAGGCTAAAGCATTATAACGTGAGTACTCAGTAGGTGGCTCAAGCGACGTTAGGGAAGTGGGGGTAACCCCGCCACTTGGTCAACCCCGCCAATCGCCATACCCCATGTTGGCGATGCAGTCGGTGTCATTTTTTATTCATCACAATACGCACGACTCGGGAGGAGGTGGAGCTACGACACTTCTAAAGAGTTGAAGGAAGTTATAGGCACACACTGGAAAATTTGTCTTCCGTTATAAGAAATTGCGATGCTTGAACTTTGAAGTGGTATTAACCATATTGTACCAGCGTTTGATTGAAGTAGAAATGGGTTTTTATGAAATGCGGCATCATGTGCTATGGCGCCCCTGCTGCATGGCGCTGCATGGAGTTTGCCATGGTCACGTGGTCTTTGTAGGATGACAATTCGGGTGAAACCGCCATGCTGTGGCGGGGTTATCCCATTTGATATGAAATGTTGTCCGCATAGGAGTCAGACAGATGAGATTAAACAAGTCATCGTCTTGCGTTTTTAAATAGTTATTCGTACGAAATTTTTTATTATGACCGAAGCTCTTGTCAGTTGTCCGAACACATCTACATTTATTGGCATACTCAACTGCCTTGCTTCATGCTTGAAAGTAGGATTAAAAGAAAAGGGCCACCTTCGTGAAATATGAAGATATTGTTGTTTTTCATTTTGACATTATTATTTTTCATTTTCTTTTTAAAACTGGTGCCAGAAGTGCACAATTCGCTAAAAAGTATTTAAAACTATTTAACATATTGGTACTATGTTGATACTCTCTACGGCACCTACTGTATGATGGCATAGCGATGACGTCACACTCAAGCCAATCAGCGTTCAGAAGACAGACTCGTCGGATTGTGTCAGATAAGCTGATTGGTTAAAGCTGAGCTGGTTGGAGCTGATTGGTAAAAAACCAAAGCCTCGCCGCGGGTGGCTGTATTGTCGGATAAGAACGCATTCCTGGGATAAGCACGCATTCCTGGCGTATTTTCTTTTAAAATTGCCGATAACTACGAGTGGAGGCCGAAATCGGCCGTAAGGAGGTAGACTGTTAGGTTTTCGGACACGGGCTACAAGATGGCTATCTCAGTTTCAATCCCCATGTTAAAGGTGGCCCTTTTCCTTTAATTACTGTCTTCGAAAAAACCAAATGTCTAACGACCCCTGCGAAGATCAGCTAGCCGCACAATAGCACGGTGATTGACGGTGATTGGTAAAATTGTCATGGGGGAAGACCAGCAATCTACTAGTAGATTATAAATGGCCTTGGCACCAACCATAGCGGGCTTACCCCCACCCTTTTAGGACCAGAAAAATGTAAGTGTTTTTTAAAGCAAACTAAATTATGTTCTGGAATGACGAAGCCATTCACCAATTAACAAAGTTGTTGAAAAATAATTGTCAAGTAAAACCAAACAAAAATAGGGACCAATTGTTACCTAATTTGGTCCTGGTTACGAGATAAACTTAGGGTGGTTGGCTTCTCCCAACCCCCTATAACATTTAACATTATAACGTTAACGTGAGTTGGTGGCTCAAGCTTCATTATATTGTGAGTAGGTGCCGGCTCAAGCGGCATCATAACTTGAGTAGGCCCAGGGCTGCACAAGCGACATTATGACGTGAGTAGACTGCACAAACGATACTGTAACATGAGTTTTGGGCTAAATTTTGATCTTTTCTCTTCCGATTTATTATATCTTAAAATTGTGTCGATTGGCTCGTGTAATGCCGACAGACCCACAGAATTTATGCGCCCTCTAGTATGTGATACCCCCCCCCCCTCTAGCGCTTCGGCTGACGGTTACCCCCCCCCCCTCCCCCAGCGCCTTGGCTAACGGTTACCCCTCCCCCCGCAGAAGATTCACAGTGGACAGCCTCGCAGCTACTACTTCTGCCACCTGTGTGACACCCGCTACCTGGCAGCAGTAAACCTAGGGGTTCACTTCAAGAGGGCGCACAACCTCAGAGTTCCAGACGGACACACGCGGTTCAAGTGAGTACCCAGCGCTCTGCAGCCGCACGGGGTGGGGGAGGGAGGATGTATGCGCCCCACCATATTATTTATATACGCGTCCCACCGGCCACCCGATCGGCGGTATTAGTAAAGTAATCTTGATCGGCGGTGATCGGCGGTGCCATCCGGACGCAGCGTGCATGCAACGAAAAACAAATACAAACAACCACGTCTGAAAAAGTCAACCTTTACACTCCAAGTAATCACTGTTTTTTTTTCTCGATTTGTTTTGCAATCCCTTTGTGTATAAGCATTGCTGAGTTTCTGTAATGGGCAATAGGATATGACTTGTTGCACGGTGGTGCACAATGCACAATGCACATGTTGCACTATATTTCCAATGCGCAACTAGTGCGCCGGTTTGATGTATGTTTCCTATTTCCATGTGGGATGTTTCAAATCACTCACAGCCGCGTGAGACGCGATCTGTCTGTCCGTGTGTAACGTGTCTGCCTAAGCCAGTGCGATACGCATTCTTTTTCACTAGTAACCCCAAGGAGAAATCTCGCTCCATCGTCCAGGACCTATTGTGGCCACCAGAACGAACTACAGATTTTCGATCTAACACTATTGATCTGTAACTCACGGGGTGTCCCTCCGCACCATTTTAAACTCCCCTCCCTCCTTCCATCCGGTGCGCGTCAGGTACCGGCGGGGCGCCGACGGCCATTACCGACTAGAGACGCTCCGGTACGAGTCTCTGGAGGTGGCCGAACTGGCGGAGGCGGCCGCGGCACCGGAGCCGCAGCCGGCCCCCCAGCCGGCCGCGACCACCCCCATGATGGATGTGCTGGCTCTCAGCTGTGAGGACGGAGATGTGCCGGACACCATTAATGCTGACGATGGCCGCGAGCTGCACCTCCCAGAGGAGGTGCGCCGCGCGCTGGCCACCGGCCGCCGCGTGCTCGTCTGCGTCCAGGGAGACCAGGTGAGCGGGACCAAGAGTTCCTTAGCGTGACTTCTGTGGCGGACGGAGCGGGTCAGGGCCAGGTAGGCATGAGCCTGTTCTGGGGTGGCGCTGTTTCAGTCGACTTTTATCTGGGGTAAACCCACAATTAGAAAATGGGTTAGCTATTATATCGAAGTTAATTGGTTGCAGTAGCAAGTTGATTGAGAAAATTGGTCCTTTAGATACTCTTTTGCAGGCTGTTCTTTTCATTATAATATGAGACAATGCCTTCACTTTATTTGATTATTGTGTCTTGGGCTGTCTTTCACCTTCACCTCCGACTGGTCCGTGTGTGACCTATCCGCAATGACCTCTGCACGAACCCCACTGTGTCTCCCACTCAGCTGTGACTGGTCCGTGTATCTGCATGACGTCTGTGTCTCCCAGTCAGTTCTGACTCGTCCTCTGAGTAACCGCCGTCCGGTCCGGTGTCACAGGTGCAGCTGCTGGCCAATGTGGACGCCATGAACGAGCTGGGCGACCCGGACGATCCGGACGCGCTCATGATGGTCGTGGACGGACAGGCGGTGGCCGTCGGTCCGGCGCCCGACGCCGAGTGAACCCTGGACTGGAGTGGAGTTGGGAGGAGTGGAGTGGAGTTATGGGGAGTGAGCGGTGACAGACTGACGGCAGAAGACGACCGCTGACGGACGATATGATAAACTGATATGGGAAGGAAGGCAAAGAAAAGACACGTTTTGAAGGAGAAATGCAAATGAAATGAAATGAATAGGTGATTTTCGAATGGAGATGTCTGAGAAAGAATGAAACCGAAGATGTGACCGAGATGTGACCTAGTGAGCGGTGAAGTTAGTGAAGGAAACGATCCATGGAGGGAGTAGGATAGTCCACATGGGGAGTAACGAAGAACGTTAGTGGCGAAGAGAAGAGCCGTCTGGTAGAGTGAAGTGGTTTGTGGAAATGGAAGAGTGGTCCTTGGTAGAGCGGAGAGGTCTGTGGTTGAGTTACGAGGGTAACTGAGCTCTGCCGACGGCCGTGCCAGTCAGTGTGAGGTCCACAGCCGGGCGGCGGCAGGCTGGACTTTCATTGGAACGGACGGGCATTTCTCAGGACTGACGGAGGACATTGGGCTGGTGTCGATAGATGCGCTGTTCGAGGGACAGTGCGGGTGTGAGGACTGCGACAGGTAGCCGACAGCTCAGTGATACTGGTCCGTGCTACAGACTAGAGCGGACTGTTACAGCTGTGACAGACTCACGACAGTGACAGACAACGGATAGACGACTGACCGATGAGTTCAAAAGACCGGCTGAACAAACCCAGGCGAACTATGGCACTGGGCGAAAACAGCGAAAGATCTCGAGCGAGTGTGGCGGCGCGCGGGTTACTTGTCCGTCCCTAAGGCTGGCTTTGGCGGACGGGGCGGGGCATTCCACGTCAAATCAAACACCGAAATCCGTCATCCCCTTCGATTTTTCTGAAAATTTGTAGGTAGACTGGGCATGGTTCAAAACTGAGTTGCGTATAATATTTTCGAAATTTGATAACGTATCGCTGAGATATAGGTCATCAAATATAGAGAAAAATGCCACGCATCAATTTTTTAAATGGCTATAACTCTGGTTCCTTTTCTGGTATCAAAATGATATTAACAGGGTCTTATAGGCCATTGATAAGGCTTTGATTTTTAATTATAAAATTAAATTGAAGTGACCTTGAAATGCATTTGACCTTTAATTAAAACAGAAAAAATTAAATAGCAAAAAACACGTCACCTTCGATTTGGGTAATTTTTACATATTATTTCCGTCACAATGTTCCTAACCATCTGTGAAAAAAATGGAGTGGGCCATTCATAACTTTCGCGGCAAACGCCGTTTTCATGCATCAACATCACGCAACCGCGCGTGACCTTGAAAGGCAGAGTCAAGACATGCTTGCTTGTGTACACTTTCTGAAATGAATGATTGCTGATTAGTGATATCCCAAACTCTGCGAGAATGGAAATGCATAGTCATCGTAGTCAAGCATTCACGTTCCATAGTAAAAGTGTCTCAGGCAAACGGTATTTTGCGGTGAATTTTGAGCCGTGTGGAAATGCATCATGAAGTAAATTCAACGAAAACATTATCACGCAACGATATCTTCACGTCTTTTGATCTTCACTATACGAAAGAACATACATTTTTTAGTATGTATGGGAATTTCTAGTTAATCCAATAATAAATATGGCAGTTAGAGGCCTCAGCTAAGAGTAACATGTCGCCGGCTGAGGCGGGCTCGGCCGATGCGGGAAACGCAGCATTGGCAGCAATCACAATTTTGTGTTTACACGTTCATATTTCAATTGTTTACCAACCGATTTTCAAAATTCTTTCACCATAAGATTGCCTGTACATTTCTTAGTCTTCTCACAAAATTTGACGCGAATCGAACGTAATCAGCGGTAGGGAGCGCGATGTAAAGACGGAACCGTTCCGTTCCGTCCCGGCACAGTCTACAATTCAGGCGGCGCGTAGCGGTCGGCGCCGGCTGCCGAGTCGCCGCGTCGCTGCGGCGACAGTATGTTCACTTTACAACGCTATTACTAGAACAGTTGTGAACCGATTTTCTTATTGCTTGCACGATGAGATGTCCAATTCAATTCTTGACAGGTAGCCATAATTAATTTCGCATTCATCTTATGAGATATTGGCGAAAAAACAGGAGGGGTGGGCGAAATTCGCTCTTCCCCCTCCACTGCGCATGCTAACATACGTTTGCATATGTGCAATTTTTTTCAAAACTTATGAATGGCCCACTCTAATTTTTTTCACAGGTTGTTAAGAATATGGTAGGCAATAAAATATATGAAAATGAGCCAAATCGAAGGTGACGTGTTTTTTGCTATTTCAATATTCGTGCTTAAGAACAGAGTTAAGCAACTTTCAAGGTCATATATTTAAGTAGGTGCAATTCTAAACAAATGCTTAAGAAATTACCTAAACAGTAAGGTTTATTTCATTCAAATCAAACAAGTACAACCAAAGTTATGATCGTTCAAAAATATAAAGATGCAACATTTTGTAAAAATTTGATGCCCTATCTTTAGAAGACCTGTGGTCAGAATGTGCAAAAAACATCAATGTAATGTCCGGGGCCACACAGGAACTCGCTCACAAATTTATAATAAAATCGCTGATGGTAAGGTGCAAAACAACCGATTTTTGTTCGATTTGACGTGGAATGCCCCGGACGCCCCAGTCGTTCTGTATCGTGTTTCACAGGCAAGAGTCTCCTGGTGCCTTTACCGCGGCGACTTGCAGGTTTACAAGTGTCTCACGCCGTTTTGTGTTGTTTGGCCATGTTTGAGCGCGGGGAGGATGGTGAAAGTTTTTACGGTGTTGATATTATATTGGTCAGTCATTTTGAACACTGCGTAGTGTGCACATTGTTGGCATATGCTCAATACACATACGAACATTCTTACGGTACTTGATGTATGGCATCTGCGGGTGCTCAGAAAGCAATGCTTCGCGATTCTGGTTTCCTCTTAGGACTTCACTACAGGTAAAATAAGGTGTATTTTTGTACCGTGAAGAGCAGCGATGATTGTGATGGACATGAGAGGAATCGCAGCGAGGTGAGCTGCTGCCGCCGACGGTGCGGTCCCCTACCGGCGCATCTCGCACAAGCGCCCAGACGACACTACTGACCTGTGAGCAGTGCGTGAGGGCGATTACAGTGGCTTTCCACGCGTGATTGGCCGGGAGTAGAAACGCGTGGCCTCCGGCGCGCCGCCGTACCGTGACGCAGCGCCGAGCGAACGGCGGTCGACCACCACGGTTGGCGCGGAGAAAGCTGATCGAGGGACCGAGCGGACGAACACAGAAACTAGTCGAAATACGACCGCTTACGACATTGTGCGCTGTTTACCTCATATCGATCATCAGTCTATGTTGAAAGAGGGGTCAAGTTATCACCTTGAGGCTTGAACTGCCGTTTTGATAGTTAGTCCGATTAATGCGCATACACAATTACACATACAGGCACTAGGCAGCGCCGTGGTACGCTTATCGGCCCACCTCCATTACCGATACCCAGCCAGTAGCCACACGCTGACCGGACGTGCGTCACGCTGCCCACAGTTGGCGAGTTCCGGTCATATCACACGCCGACCAAACGGACCGCTCGTACACAGCAGCTGCACAGGCGAACAGGATTGTAATTGCTCACGGCCAGTTCGGCCACAGTAGCACGACTGTCTCCCACTCATCTGCGCACTTGTTACACAATACAAATTGCAAGTTGAACGTAGATGTCAGTGAAAATCGGGAACAGAAGAAAGGCTATGCGCCTTCAGTATTGATGGCATACAGTTTCACATCGTTTTGTACGTTCCCCGAGCTGTCTCTCACCGTGAAAGCTCAACAAACATCAGAGTAACGCAACGCAATGCTCAGGCTTCCCCCGGCCGTTGCTTCAAATGTGTAACTCTTGAATAACGTGCGCCGGTACCACCGAAGCCTACCTCGAGTCAGTTAGTAGCGGTTGATGAGAGAGGGAGAGAGAGAGAGAGAGAGAGAGAGAGAGAGAGAGAGAGAGAGAGAGAGAGAGGAGAGAGAGAGAGAGAGAGAGAGAGCGAGAGCGAGAGCGAGAGCGAGAGCGAGAGCGAGAGCGAGAGCGAGAGCGAGAGCGAGAGCGAGAGCGAGAGCGAGAGCGAGAGCGAGAGCGAGAGCGAGAGCGAGAGCGAGAGAGAGAGAGAGAGAGAGAGAGAGAGAGAGAGAGAGAGAGAGAGAGAGAGAGAGAGAGAGAGAGAGAGAGAGAGAGAGAGAGAGAGAGAGAAGCGTGCAGGGTGAACTCCGCACATTCTCCCGTGTAACAGCGTCCCATGTAACAAACGATGCAAGTAACGCTTGTGCCACTTGGATACAAAAATAATGCATGTATGACACCGGTAGCGCAATCATACTGGACACTGTGACAACACCCATGCACGAGGGCTACTCTACGGCCCCCACCTATGGTCCCAGGGTGACGTCGCGTTACCAGCGCGTCTCTCGTCCGATCGCGTTACCCCAAACGTCTTAAGCTAAAACGTGTTATCTTGATTAGGGAGTCGCACTACCCCTGTATCGGAACCTAACTACAAGACCGTCGCCGCCCAATCACGAAACAATGAGGTAGTGCTCTCCCACATAGCATAGTAGTTACATTGCGTCGGCAAATACTAGCAGTTACTTTGCGTCGGCAAATACTCCAGCGCCTGCTGTTACAGCGCACAGCGGCGTCCCTCCGCGCGCACACAATAGACGGCACCGTACGAGTCGCGTGGCGCCTCTCCCACGATCTCTGAGCTGAGCGTCGCCCCGGGCGATGTCAGAGCAGACTGGTCGGAATTGTACAAATAAACCGGCTTCGTCAGAAGGAGCGACGGACCTAGCCGGCCGCCCCCGACCTTTCCAGGGATCACAGTCCGTCCGCCCGTGTGTGACACTCGGAGGGATGGTGCCTGAAAGAGGGCGGATATACGTCAGAGATTTCAGAAACATAGCCGGAAAGGCGAGGACATCGATATAAGGATGACGTGTGTCCGCCCTGACGTCAGTGATTAGAACATAGCTGGGAAAGTGGGGACATCGAGATAAGGATGACGTGTGTCCGAGGTGAAACAGGACGGACACGGCAGTGATAGGAACATAGCTGGAAAAGTGAGGATAGGAAATAAGGAGAGTAGCTGCTGGAACAACAGGACACTAAGGGGAGTCAGGACTCCCGCACCCGAGGCCGACTCTGGGGTTTTACGCCAACACTCCGTGAAATCTTCCAGGAGCCGGCCAATAAAATCACGGAGTTTCTCCGAGGAGTGGGGCGCGCCGAACCCCCCGTCGACGTGCTCCCGCGGCGGGCCCCCTAGAGGGCCCGCCGCGTGGCGTGCAAGAAGAGAGAGAAAGAGCATAGCTAAAACAGCGGGAACACATACAGGATGGATGGAGAAGCCGGGACAGAGTGGCACAGTCTGAGAAAAAAAAACACACCAAATGTAAAAACGGTTACGAGCTAAGGACTAAGTAAAGACCACAGTTGCCCAAATATGGATATGGACACAATCCTCTCCTCATTTCTGCTTTTTACACCAAAAGAAAGTAACAAATGCAGCAAGACGGCAGACGTGGTATCATGTTGCTCCTTATCGACTATGAGCGATCAGACACACAGCAAGTCAGCTGGGATCTGGGCTAAGCCCGGCAGACGCGGACCGCTCAGCCTCCCACCCTAGGCGCCACTCACCGCGGCACGGCCCGCCGGCGCTAGTTGGACGCGCCGCTCGTCGACCGGTCTCCGTCGGCGCCGATACGCACGCCGGGCGTCTTCAGCTGCGAGCTGATGGCGCCGCGGCCGCGTCCGACGACGGCCGGCCGCGCGCTGGCCGCCGGCGCCCCGTCCCCGCCGGCCGGCTCGCCGACCAGCGCGGCCGGCAGCGCCGCCGGCGCCGGACGCCGCGCCCGGCCCATGCCCAGGTTGGGGTTGATGTTCATGCCGTTGCAGCAGATGGGGTTGCTCATGGGTCTCCGGCGCGCGCCGATTGAGGACACGGACGGCGCCGCCGCCGACGAGGCGCCCACCATCGAGCCCGCCTCGCTGTTGGTAGAGCGAATCAGGAACGTGTCACTCCAAACACAAGAAGCACGAGCGGTTGAAATATGGAAAACAAATACTTAAACCAAACCAAGCAACAATGCAAAGTCATCTCCACTGAGCCCCAATGTTTTGGCAAACGAGACGTCCCCAGCCGCCGCGTTTCCTGCCCGCTGCCGTCCGTGCGGCGGCTCACCTGCCGTTCTGGATGGCCTGCGCGCGCTCCACGTTCTGTCGACGGAACTCGTTTCTGGCCGACTTGCCGCGGTGCTCGGTGGGCACGCGGAATATCTCCCGGTTCTGCGTGGCCACCTTGGGGTCGTACTTCTGGCGCATGTGGCGCGGCAGCTGGCTCACCTCCACGTCCCACTCGTCGGAGCCGTCGTTGTCCCAGCCCTCCACCTGGTTCTCGACGGCCTCGTTGCGGGCGCTCCAGGTGACGGGCATACTTAGATCGCCAGAGGTGCCCTCGGCGCCTGTCCGTCGGGCACACAAAAACTCAGACGCTTTGAGAGGATGGCATACAACTTACGGCAGATGGGTACAAAAATTATGACATGTGGTGAAAAAGACAAACATGAAACATACTATGGTAGGTAGAGGTACGGTTCTCCAGGGTATTAGTCGTAGGTCGCTCGGCGAGCGGGAGGGCAACCAGTTCCGCCCCTGTATCGCGTGACCCCTTGCTCCGCCCAGTTACGCACGAGCGTACTCCACGCCGCGTAGTAGCGTGGGGAGGGGAGGGTTAGAATGGTGGCATGTGTAGAGGCTAGAACCGGTTTCCACCGCCATGCCACCGCCCAGCGACATGGAGCGGGGTCAGTGACCAGGGCGCAGGGAAAGGTCAGAGGTCAACTATAACGCAGAGCTTTGTGTCTCCCTCCCCTCCGCGTGTAACGACGCACGACAGCGGCCGGCCGCCGATCAGGCTTGACATGTCAAGGTCACCCGCAGTCAACGGGCTCAGAGGGTTGGTCGAGTGCGCGTCCGTGGCTGACGACAGTCTCGACCATGTGCTATGGTGCCGATAGACTAGCGTGGGTAATAAGTTTTTGTTCAGTGCATATGGGTGCTGGGGTGTGTCATCTTGATATATGATGCCTTGTAACGTGTATGATACGTTTAAAACCTCGCTGGCAGTGGCCGAGAGGAGAGGGGGGGGGGGCGGGGAGGTGCCGCCTCCACATGTTTATTTTTGTTGATAGCTGCGAAAGCTGAAATTTGGCAAGCCTAACCTTTGATTTAAGCTGAATTTTTATGACAGCAGCTGTATTTTCACCCTCGCCCATATTGGTGTTTTGCCAGCGTCTATCGTAAGGGGGGAGGAGGGTCCATTGGACCCCTTTGCCGTTCAGCCCTTGATCGAGCAAACGCTTCGCGGAAAAAAAGAGCGTGTTGCCCGTGACGAGAGGAGGCCGATGATACCCAATTTCACGGTCCTAGGTCATTGGTTGACAGGTCAATATAACTCAAAAGTCGGGGAATCGGGACCTGTTAGAGCTTCGTAAAGTGAAGCTGTTATAGGGTTTTGCGGGGTGCTGATCACGAAGTTCAAGTTAGTTTTGATCACAGATGATGTTTTCGTGCATCAGGTCACATGTTACGAGGGAACCAAAACTACTTCTTAAATGTTCAAACGGTTTCTAAATGCAAAATCAACTCCAAAATCTACCCTAGAAACATGTAGAACTCGAAAGAGTGAACAAAGGTCATCAAAGATCAGTGACCTGACTGACCTTCACGTGACCTTGATACCCACTAGAATCCATGGGATCAACATCCTTTCACATGTTTGATCGCTTAAAGCCACAAAAAGACATAAAACGCGCTCTACGCGAAATACGCCAAAACGCGATTCCGGCCAAACATGGTTTCAGAAAACAAATCACAAGTCAAAGGTCTTTTGAGTCAGGGTCATATAAATTACAGGGTAGGCGTAATATTGATTAACTCGAAGGTACTGAAAGTGTCGTCGCAATCAGCCGCTTTTTGCGCGAGTTATTTGCGAAAAACTGAGGGTAGGAGGGCTGTTCGACACCCTCCTACAAGTGCGAAGGTTATGGTCAGGCCGTTGACCAATGACGTCAAAAGTGAACCTCTGTATATAAGGTCCCAAAATGTCGCGACGTCGCAGCACCCTTCGTGCCAGGGGACTTTTCAACGTGGAATGAAGCTTATATGATCTAGTACTATCTCACAGAGGCCTCACAACTTGTATGTAGCTATCTCGTATTTTTCTTAAGAGTGACCTGAAGTCAGGTCGGACACGCAACCTCACGATTATCGATCAGTTGGGAAATATGAAAGCTGTTATTTTGGGGCCAGGAGCCATCTAAAGCTGTCTCAAGCGCATTAATTCGCGATTTTATACAATCTTTGCAAGCCCCAGCATTCACTTTTCCATTCTTAAAGTTAGGCGACTTCATTTATGACGTCACTAAGGTCACAGGAGTTTTCACCAAAGAGTCCCGATCAAATTGAGCTAGCGAGTCGGGAAGCCACCAGTGGACTTGTGAGGACCTACCGAATCGAAGAAGCTACATATATGACCTCCTTGGGCCAGCTTCGTGGCCTGAGTGGCTCTGCCCTGACCATGACCTGATGTGAACATGCCTTAAATTGACCTCAACGAAAACAAAGCGTATACTATTCGACGCGCTTGAAGTTGAGCATGCAAAACTCGATGGTGCTATAATGTTGGCTCTGTAATCACTTAAGTGGTGAAGTTGTTTACCAAAAACCGATCCCGCGACTTTGAGCTGACCTCAGAGTTTATCGGTTGACCCGAGACATTCAAATCGGGTACCAGTTGCTGCATCTCATACGACGCACGCGCTCAGTTTTATCCGCAAGGCGCTAGCTCAATTAGGGGCAAAAAGACGGAGAGTGGTCGCAATCACCCCCCCCCCCCCTCGGCCGGGGTATACTCGTATGCAGAAAACCCAAAATTCCGTTGAGGGTTAAGCACTGAAGTAATATTATGATGCGAGAAGGTATAGGTCAAAACAAGTATGCACACGAGCGGGTGTGAATAAAACTGTGTTCGAGGTATGCCTTTTTATTATACATTCGATTTGCTTTAGTTATTGGTAAGAACAGATACAACCAAGAAGAGCGCCCCTGAAGAAAAGGTGGCGCACCGGATAGGTGCGATTTTAAGGTCTAAGGTCAGTCGGGGACCTCTAAGTTCGGATTAAGCGCTGCATGTTAGGGGTAAAAAATGGGGACAAAAAAGCATCCCGATTTTGGCAGCATCGTCATGCTTTGTCATGGCACTGATCCACTCCCTCGGCCGAAATATTATTACCCTTTTGTATGAGTTCTGGCATAATCCCGCACATTATGCTGCATGTTGTTTGCCATGAAAAAAAAACAATGCATGTTCAGCTACGTTCTACGCAGTACGCACTAACCTAACCACCATCCCATCATCCACCACTAGCCACCATCCCGTTCTGTGCCCCCTTCCACCCCACACGAATCAGCCGAGACACTAGTCAGTCGGGCTAGCGCTATCCTATCCTCCCTTCCTGACTGCACAGCGCTTAAACCCAGAGCCGAGACTTCCCGAGCGCGACCTCTGACCCCACGCGGTCCGAAGGGTCGGCCGATGCCTAAGGGCGCGCCGCGCGCCGGCCACCCGGATAGCCTCTGCCGAGTCTCCCTTTCATACACCGTTTACTACGCGCTCGATTCATTCATGATTCTGTGTTTCTGCGTTCCTCTCGTTAGATGGCTCTACTGATGTCATAGGCGATCCCAGGAAGATTGCGGCCAGAATACCCCAAACGGCAGAAAATGAGGTTTTTGGTGAATATCTCGGAAAGTATTTGGCATACAACAATGCAATTTCACAGTCTCGTGGTAAATATGCATACACATAATTCGGGTTGATACTTATGCATTTGAACATTATATAGGACCAGATATGTCCGAAAAAGCAAAACCAACAAGACTTTTACTGGAGAGCCGTACCTTGATGCCGGTTGATACTCGATTAGGAAGCATTTATGGCAAGCTGTATGTTCCATTGTAAACAGTGTGTGAATAACTGAAGAACCATTTTCTAAATACAAGACAAAAAAGCACAACAAAACTGTATGAACAAGACAAAAAAAAAAAAAAAAACACAACAAAACTGGCTGGATGGTGTTTGAGTGTATGAGTCAACTTCTAAGTGAAGCAGGTACCATAGCATAAACATTAAGCATGTATTTTATGGTCAGCACAATGCTGTCTCTGTTGATGGCTGATCAAATCAGTATGCTCCATGCTAGGCTCACCTGCTTTCATGGCGAGCACGGCACGGTCAATGGGTGCCTTATCGGGACACCGGTCCAGGTGGTGGCGGAATTCGGGTTCCTTAATCCAGTGTGTGGCGTTGAAGGGGCATAGCTTTACCCGCACATCCTTATTGTACTGGCAAAAGACAGTCGGCTGATCATGTCACAAGCTGGGGGTTGACAAATAGCTTGAATAAAACCAAAAAGGAAATAACAGGTAGGTATGTGTAAAAGGAATTAAAAGGTGAACTCTGCATCACATCCAAGTGCACAATTAACAAATTTAATAAGTTAACTCAATGATTCGTTCACCAAGGTTTAGCTGGAGCACTTACCGAAGAGCAGCGGGTCAGGTGTTTTTGCATGTCCGTAACTTGATGTGCTGGGTTAAAAGGACAAGTGAGCTTCCTTTCAGTCACTTTGAATTCAAAACCTTGGACGGGCATTTTTGCGATTTAGTGCGCTGCACAGTCTTGTACAAGTGTGATCTGTAAAGAGCGAGCAGCTGTGGTGAATGCAAGACAATTGCGACCCAAATCAAGATGTCACATTGGTATGGCCAGTTCCTGATTCTGGCCTTCGACAATCTGTTGAAGCCAGACTGGAAAACATCCATACACTACGCCGGACGCCAGTGGGATCCTTTCGCGCCGAAATTCGGCGCAAGCAGCTTGCGCTGAAATTTCTGCATGATTAGCGCCGACAATTGGGTGCCTATTTGTGCCAAAATCAAGCCACTTTTATATAAAGCACATGTGCCGAGCCGCCGCGTCGTGGAATAAAGTTCCGCGTACGACAACACTTCCTTCTTCACGTCGCCAGCTGACGACCAGACTGGCGCAGTGAAAACACTATTATCTGTTTGTCTCAGCTCTATTATTCCTGTGTGTGTATGTCTCGTGTATGGGTATGTCAATGTCTTGCCATGTTAAATGGGCTCGTAATAGCCACCTGTGGAGAGTTCCAGTCTAAATATAAGTACAAATAAAAATACAAATGTGCACATCTACCGATCAAGGCTATATCAACCAGACAGAGCGTTCCGGGGTCTTGGACTCCCATGTCTGAGAGTCCGAATAAGTTCTTTATTTTCAAGGAAACCCAATACCTCATTACGCTTTGCGCACTGTAGCGTCGTGCCGTGAAACAAGGCCGGGGCCAGAAGTTCCAGGGCCACACCCACATAAATCGGCGGAGCGGTGTGTTCGAGGCTGGCGGGAGTCAGCGAGGGTCGAGCAGCGGAGTAGCAAGTATTCCGGCACATCAGCCTCTTCTCGGCACACGGCGCAGAGTGCCACGGGGCACCGCCTGTCTAGGCACTGCTGGCACGCCGGCCGCCGCAAAGTGGAGACAGCCGATTCGGTGCACGGACGGGAGCGAACGGCCCCAGTCGCCTGCCCTATTTAGTGCGCCGAAACGGCGTCCTCTCGGTCCTCTCCGGGGAAAGAGAGCGGCGGCGTGGTCCCAAGGAGTAGCTTGAATCGTGACTCGGAGCAGTTGTCGCGCCAGTGACGCGAGAGCGCACGCACAATGAACAGCCCTGAGAGGTGTTCATGGCACCGCAAACTGCTGAGTGCAGTGTGTGCGGTGTGTGCAGCAGGCGTGGGGGTAGGGGATGGGTAGGCGGTTCTGAAGTCACGGCTGCGTGCGGTGGACGGTCCCCCGGTCCCGACCGGCCACAGCGGTCGCTGTGTGCGGTGACGGAAAGATGACGTAAGGACGCAGTGGGAGGATCTTACAGCCTGTGCACGGTCCGACTGCACGCAGGTCCCATGACCAGCCCTCTGGTCAGCGAGCGGGTGTTCGAGGGTAGGGCGGACGCTTGGTTCGTCAGTCGTCCGCGCTCTCGTTCCCTTCAATACCGCAGTGGGTAGCAGCCCACTGCAGTATTACTCAACGACGCTCGGCAATGTTCAACAAGGTCTGGTCACATACCTATATCCATGACGAGGGTTCAGGCATCACCTGTGACCTGGGCAGCTGCTCCTCAGCCGAGTACTCAGGGCAGCTCGCCAGTTTGAGCACGCGATGAATGGGCAGGGACATCTTGTCCCGAAACCTCTCTAGAACCGCCCGAAGGGCGCATCTGCTGCTAGATTCACCAGCGTGCTAAATTTGGTGACCGTCTCACCAAAAAAACCTGCGCCAAAAAATTCAGCCATCACCACGCACTGAATTTGGCATATGTGAAGTTACGCCTGATGTGAGCTAAAATTTTGGTGTAATCCCGCCACTACGCCGTACATATTTGGCATATCATGTATTTTTTCCAGTCTGGTGCTGAAGTAACCTTGACCTTTTATAAATCTCACAAAATAAATGGTTTATCAATATTAAGTCATCAGCAATTGTTTTGTTGAGCATAGCACAGGCCAAAGAACAAAGAAAAGAAATTTGCTACCTACCTACCCGTCCGACCGTGGTCTTGGTCTTCTTAGTTGAGTTGTAATGGGATTCCTCGAAGATGTTGATGTGGATTGTGGTCTGTGGAAGCTCTTTAGTCTTTACTGACACCGAAATAAGACAGATCCCAGGATAACGATGATGGTCCTAAGATAACGTCACGCCCAAAGCCAAGCGCTGATCTTCCTTTCAAAAATTGAGATAATAATTGAATAAGAAACGGGCGAGGAGAAATCGGCAAGGCTGGTGCTTGTTATCTTAGGTCCTTTGTCACGTGACACCTTTTAGAGTTGTTATTACGTTCGTTTTAGGCAAAGATTTTATAAAAAATGGCATCCGTAAGAAATTTGAAACATATATTTAGCAATTTGCCTAAAGGATACAAAAATATTTTCCTATGAAACCAAAATTGTGCAAAATATGTCATATCCTTTTCAAAACCCAAGACTGAGCTGAAAGTACTTCTTCCATAGTTCGATGAAATCTTGAGATAATTGAGATAATGAAATTTAAGTCATTATTTAAAAAACGATTTTTTTCTCATTTACAAAGTAAATAAGCATAGAAACTACAACAATTAATCAAAATTGAACATGAAATTTAACATTAAACATGAAATGATAGCATTCACGATGTCTGAACAAAGAAATTGTGCGTTTCATAGATGTGCGTTTTTTTGTGGAGAAATGTTAAAATTGCAGCCTCTAGAGAATTTTTCTTAAAAACGAACGGAACCTATTTACGAAATCTCAAGAAGGCCTCTATCGTCTATTATGCGTCGAATAACGCGCACTTTGAGCACGCGACTGCGTCGTTGTTCGTGGTTGTGTATTTTTTATTTTTACTGATTTTTACACACTAAATACCGTTGAAATGGTTGCTGTACCGTTGGATTCTTAAAATATTACCAGGGTTTTCAGGGTGAGGATCAGTTCATGTATATCTATAACGCATGCTTATTAACTATTTCGTTGTCTCGATGATTGAGTGAAGGCTGCCCAAGGCCCTATACCAGGTAGGGTCGTCCGGCGATTCTACCTGATCGTGACGTCAGCTCGTGACGTCATCTGGGGGCAAGTCTTGAAGTCCCGTTTAAGTCCTATGCAAATGGGCGATTTTTGAAGCGCTGTAGAGCAAACTCTGCTAAAGCTAGCACAAAACTAAGTGCATCATCGGAAAGCCGAGACATTTTTCTTCGAATTATCTAAGAAGCGTTTTTCACTAAACCCATTAGTTTTTCCAAAAATGCGTAAAAAAACCCCATGCCTCCGCAGCCCCCCTTCCGCCGGCCGCCACGCCGCCGCGGTAGTGTAGTGGTTAGGATGCTTGCGCCGTAATCCAAAGATCGTGCGTTCGAATCTAGGCGCGGGTCGTACTTAAATCGAAATTGCAAGCACAATATGTGTTTTTTCTTGATAAATCACTTATAATACAGCTAACCGTTCATAAAACTATCGATAACAATTGACTGAAACCCGAAATATATAATACATTCTGTTAAAACAAATTCAAATATGGCGGCCGTTGCGCCAGGCTCCGCCCCCGACTCCGCCCCTTCGTGTGACGTCATCTGTGCACTTGGACACACAGGGAGATAGGGGACGACATGGGCCTGAGGCTGCCTAGCGAAGGCCGAGCCGAGCCTTACCCACATTCCATTTAAGGTTTACCTCTAGCCCAACCTCATACCTGTGTCTCAATATGTATTCATCCACATTAAACATTTCATTTTCTGACTGAGGATCAAAGAGCGTAACACTAATGTCTTACATTGCTGCTTTTGACCCAGTCTGCAAAATATGGCTCGTAGGTTGACAAGGCGCACCGGCTTAAGTTCGAAATCCGCACTAATACTTCAAACAGAGCTGAAAATCCACTCCAAAGCCGGCTGTGAGTACAAAAAAAATTCACACTGAACCCGGGAAAGTGACCAGTCTGTAACATTTTACATTACAAAGAATAATTCTCTTCAAAACCTTGGTGCGACCACATCTTGAATATGGTAATGCAGTATGGGGACCTTTTAATCGTGCGGACCAAATCCTCGTCGAGCGTGTACAGAGGCGCGCTACAAAGCTTGTCCGAAACATCAGACACAGACCATACACAGAGAGACTTCAGCTCCTGAACCTGCCATCATTGTATTATCGTCGTAGAAGAGGCGATATGATCTGGACCCACAGGCCTAGTTGGCCTGACAAAATCTCGAGAAGCTGTAAGTAAGTAAGTAAATAATAGGCATTAGTAGAGCAGACGTCACACAAAGGTTTTCCAACCAAGGAGAGGCGCTGTAGGTTTGTAGGTTGTAGGGTAGGTTGTAGGTTGTAGGTAGTAGGTTGTAGGTTAGGTTAGGTCATGTTAGGTTAGGTTTGTTTAGGTTTTGTTAGAAAGAAGTACCTCCAGGCATAGCACCTCTCCTTGGTTGGAAAACCTTTGTGTGACGTCTGCTCTACTAATACCGAATAATATACCAGGTACAGCACTGTTACAGCAACTAGTGATTATATCAAATAGATCGGCTAAATAGGTACCTTTGCAGATGCACTCGCTGCCTTATTATGCAAAGCTGATTGCAATGAAAGCATAAACAGCTTAACAGAAGGTGGAGCCAGAGTTGCCGGTTGTAGGCAGGGCTGCAAAGTATTTTTTTTTTTGGTGACTCCAACTCTGACTTTAAAATTGACTTCAACTCTGACTCGTGCTCTGACTCAAGAAAGTTGCTCTTTGAGTCCATAAATTCAATGCAAAGCTCATGTCAGATCTTTATATCTTGCTTGAAACGACCCTTTGTGCATTCCAAGCCCTTGTGATGCAAATATACTTTTTAAATAACATGCAGAAATAAAAAATAGGTTCTGACCAAGAAGCCGTCTTCTGTTTGTCCAAAAGAGGGGCATGTCCTTTCCTTAGCTCCAACAAAATCTGATTTTTGAGGGTCAACAAGAGAAATATCCTTAAGCAACCAGGTATAGGATGTGTCTATGAGCAATACAGTGTTAAAGTGACCATCCCACCTTGATATTCGTTTTGAGTTGAGATAGCCAAAATGGGGTCCCTGGCTTGCAGTTTGCACTTACCGGTTTGAGCACTCACAGTCACAAGATCGAGAAATGCCTCAAATCGAAAATATCTAATTTCAAAGTTGCAGCACTTGGATTCAGAGGGTCTAATACATTGGAATGCCCCCTCTGAATGTGTGACGTCAGCGCAGATCTAACGATTTTAAATCTTTTACTGAAATGTTTGGTAGCACGCGGTGGTATACAGGGTGTCTCAAAAGTTCGTTGACACATTTTCCATGCCAATAAAGCATATAAGAACCAGCCAAAAATATAAGGTTTTGATGCCCATGTGTACACTAGATAAATGCATGTGCTTTGACAACGAATTCAGAATGTTGGAAACCAAACCCTTTGCTGTAGCTCCCAAAAAAATTGCCGATACCGCTTTTCGTCGTTCTGTCAGCTGCCGGAGGTCGATAAAAGGTGACCTGCTTTCAAGCTCTTGCAGAGAAATCTCCTGCAGTTTCTGCGTCGGATTTAGGTTTAACGAGCTCCCCGGCCACATTTGCTTCTCCCTGAAAGCCGACAGCTTGCATAGACACCATTCATGAGTATTTTGTAGGTATTCTCTGGCGCCAGCTCCGTCACGAAGGCTGGCGCCGACATCCAAAGCACCATTTCCCTTTTCAAAACGACCCCATTCCTGAACAAACGGGAAGTGCCAGGGGTAATTTGTTTGCATAATATCGTAGGAGAATGTGTCGGCCATCTGTTTCTGAGACACGCCGTTCAAATTTTGCAAATTCCAAACGCTCGACATTCCCCATGCCAAAACATTCGCTGGGTTGCGGAGTGTTTTCCTCAAGAGAGCTTTTGCTTTGTAAACGGTCCAAGCCTGTCTATCGTGTGGTTTTGTCGGGATTTCGTGTCTGAAAGAAAGCTATTCGTTCCACATCTGCCTCATGAAACTTCGTAGGATCAAACTTAACATTTATTCACCTTCTTTTGGGGCAATTGTCCTTGACATTAACGATTTTCGTGTTATTTTCCTAAAAATTTTTGCATGTTAGATATAGAAGAATTTTAAACCATGTTTTGTCTTTATTTTACGATGATCTACTATTTTTGAAACTGGGTAGGTAGCTTTTACTTGTGAGCTTCTTGCCAGTTGTCAATAGTTATTACCGCATTTTCAGCTGCTTTTTGGCACACGAGCCTAGCTGACGTACGGGGGTCGATCAAAACGATGTTAGTCTCGGATGGTTTCGCCCTTCAAAAATTTTTGCCACCATTTTTTAAATGATCATCATGTTGTACCCATCCTGGCCGACATTTTGCCATGTGTCAGTCCTGACTTAACCATTCCCATTACCCCTGAAACAGAGCGTTTCACAACGGACCCGATTTTGCGACATCCATTTTTATGCCTGACCCATGGTCAGAGGTGAACCCTTTTTGTGAGCTCATGAAGGTTCGAATGCATTTGAAAACAGTGATACTGCTTAAGGACGGTATTTAGCAATGCCCATGCAAAATTTCGACATTGAATTTCTTGTTGATTCGAAATCATTGACGAAAAAACGTGGCTGGTGCCTGTGAACGAACTTTTGAGACACCCTGTATGCTGCTTTGCGCGCAAAAAGTTCCGCACTTTCAAATAAAGTCGCTAGGAACAGCGGAGATCCCAAAAAGTAAACAAAAGTAAGAGTCTAATATCTTGAAAACCCGTGAATATTTTTCGATGAAATTTGGTAGATATTCGTTTCTGCTCTTTCTGAACCGAACGGCATCACTTTCATGCCAATTCATGAACTTTTTTGAAGGTGGGAGGGTCCCTTTAACTTCGAATTTAGGCCACTCTGATTCCGGGCAAAACTGTCAGATCAGTGACCGGGCCGACTCCGACTGCGACTCCGCAGTCTTGAGAAGGGCTCACCATATAAGTGATTTAGGTAGGTACGTGAAAAAATGTCAAATATAACTATGTAATAATGTTTTCTTGCGTTTCACCGACTTTAAAGGTGCTCTTTCGTTATATGGCCTTATTTTTCAAATTGACGCAGAATTGGTAGGGGTATTTTGGCACCTGTGACCTGAACCTTATTAACCTTCACACCTGCGTTTTTCGAGAATAGTTCCTTGATGCCAAGTGGGCTTTCCTACTTCCGCATTTTATAAGTAGTTAAAGCGGCCGATCGCGGTTAAACTTTCAGTACCCTAGAGTTGATCAATTTTACACCTACCCTGAAATTTTCATGACCCTGACCCGAATGACCTTTGACCTGCGACCTGTTTCTCGAGACTATGTTAGGCCGGATACGCGATTCGGTAATGTTAGCTCACATTATCCGCACGTTTTGCCTTTTTGTGGTTGTAAACGTTCAAACATGTGAAATGATTTTGGGTCCATGCATTATGGTGGGTGTCAAGGTCACATGAAGGTCAGGTCAAGGTTATTGATCTATGATGAACTGGCTCACTTTTCGAATTTGGCATGTTTTGAAGGTAGGTTTCGGAACTAATTTCGAATTAAGCCCCCATTTGAATATTTATGAAGTAGTTTTGGTGTTTTCGTAACATGTTGCGAAGCTGTCATTGGTGGTTGATACCTACTATGGAATATGGATAGCCGGCAGACCGCCTGCTGGTTGACCTGACCTGACCCGACCTGATATAAATGCATAAAGACGTCATCTATGATCGAATAACATGAACTTCTTGATCAGCGCTCGGGGAAATCCGATGTCAACCTTGTTTTACGGAGTTCTAGCAGGTCCCGATTTTCCTGCCCTTTATTTACTATTATTATTATTATTATTATTTTTAATAATAATTGATTATTGTACTTGGCTATTGACTTGACCTGGAAGGTCAACCAATGACCAAGTACCTTGAAATAGGGTATCATCGGGCTCCTCTCGTCACGAGCAACATGTTTTTTTTTTTTAGCAAACCTCTAACTCGATTAGAGACCGAACGGCAGGGGGGGGGGGGGTCCAACGAACCTGCGTTAAACGCTGGCAAAACGTCAATTCGGGCTGGGGTTGAAAATAACATTGCTGCTTATTTCTCCTCAGAATGATCCATTCGCACCCGAAATCACACTACACTGTCCGCACTGTCTGTCACTCCACGAGACAATATGTAGATGGAGGGCGGAAACGAAAGGAGCATGTCCTTCCTGGGTGACTGGTGAAGTGGACTGGTTTACTGGACTGCACTGGTTTAGGTGGCCTGGCCCACCGGGACTCTCCCGTACGAACGGGATGGGCTCAGTAATTGCGGCGCACCTGGCGGCGGTCGACTCAGCCCGATGTCTCACTCCAACCCTTTCATCCTATAGTCGTCGAGTACCTACTCTTATAACTTATTGCACCGAAACTACCAAATCCAACAAAACAAGTGTAGTCCCTAAAGATGTTGGTGGCTGGTAATATATTGTGGACTATATGAGCATGTTAAGCTGAAGCGGAGGTTCACTTTTTCACTAATTTGACTCTTGGCCTGCGCTCCCCCTCCAGTGGCACGTTTTCAGTTCCACGGGGGGGGGGGGGGGTTGGTCACAGCCGGCCGATTATGTCCGGATAGTGTCTGAGTATGACAAGTGGTGCCTGATTTGCAAGGCCTTATCATCAAGCTGTGGTCGGTTAAGATGATAACGTTTGCGCATACGCAAAACATAACTTGCGGGAATTCATGTTGGTTTGCCACTGTGAATATGACAATTATGTTTAACATCTACTAGATCTGATCTGAATCATGCTTTTCCTCGGATAATCGAGACTCCCGCTGCGCGTTAGTGGATCAGTGTGTGCCGTCTGTTCGTTTTGCCGCCACTGTGCGCTGTTTGGTCGTGCTAGTGACGCGGTGACTGATACCCACAGTGCGGCGTTGCGCGGCGTCCGGCCCGGCCCGGTCCGGCCGGCTCTACACCCGTGTCGGTACGTCCACAGGCACGAGACAATGGCATACCGTGCTTTGTGGGTGCTCCTCATTGACTTCGTTTGTCAAACGCTGGATATTATATGCATTGTGGTGCTCTACGATTAATCGCGCAATTATATGCATTTGTTACATGATCGCTCAGGTAACCACATAAACCTCTTTTGTTGTCTACCCTATTGCAGCTTCCAATGCGTGGTCATAGTATAATGGTAAATGTTAACGTAATTTATGCCAACTTCAGCCTTCCCAAGTCCAACAGCGCGATGGACTTTTGTATTGGGTATGTATTTTCTTTTGTCAGCTCACCATTCGGCCAACAGTCGGCTAGGCGCATGAAAGGATTCGTCGCTAAAACCAGCAATCATTGCATTTATGCGGCGCTCGGACATTTCTTCCCGGGGTGGGGTGTGTAGACCGGGGTGTAGACCGTCCTTCACGGGGTGTAGAAGACCGCCCTGCCTGACGGCTGGCCCTGCCCAGGAGGCGATGTTGTACTCGAACCTGAGGGCCAGATATTCGGTCTTATTCTGATTTGTCTGCTATGTCGTTCGCCGTCCGTCTGTTGTGTTATATTGACAGTGTTCTGACCTGACGAGTGGTGGCACGACTCGAACGGCGTGTCTGTGGCGTGTCTGTACCCCTGTGTCTGTGCACCTCTCTGCACTCTCCAGATCGTCAGTTCGGCGTGCGCGTCAGGTACGCCACCTATACGGGACTACACTGCGCGTTTCCAGTCCGGCTCGGCTCGCGGTGCAGTGCGCCACTGCTCGTCGCTGAACGGTGGATCGTCGCGCCGCTGCAACCTTCTCTCACAGCTGCTCACCGCTGCCCTTACCATCACATCCGCGCACTTCACCCTGGACGTCAAAGGACACTCCGTATAGCTTACCTCATCAAAAGGCTTTGAAGGTTGCCAAATAAAGTTTAGTTATAGCTTTGTGTACGGACACGTAAATAGACGAAACGACACTTCTGACTTGAGTAAGAGACGAAGTGCATGTGTGAAAGTGTGCCTTCTTATCTTATAACAAATTATCATTTTCTAGTCATTTCGAAGGGACCATGTTTCCAGCAATCTCCACTCTAACGCTGTCCTCGCCCTTTTCCCCCAAGATGGACAATTCTCGAACGTGCGTTCAGCGTGCTCGGTCTCTTGATTATTCGTATCTGTGCGTATCGAGATGGCCATGGAAGCCAATCGTTTTGCAACCAGAAACAAAAATACTGTAAAAGCGGCGTCGGCTACCCGTGTACCTTTCGTAGGTGTCGCTTCACTGTTTCATGCGCATCGAGCCAAACTTCGTGTGTAAATATCGGCACAAAACGTGCATTGCAATGCATTTGCCGAGGTGCATATGTAAAGTGAATGCCTGTGCCTCGTCGATTCGACATAGTGATTGGACGCTTGTATTGTTTTTGTATTTGTGTCTGTCGCCTTTTCGATGAACACTTTCAAAAAAAAAGGCCGCTAAAATGCCCTGGCACTGGCCGCCGCTCAGGTAAGGTTGAAGAAACTACCGTACGGAAATAAGATGGAAGGGAGGTGGTTGAAGTGCACGAGGAGGGGGAGGGGAGGGTTGGGTATGGGTGGAGAGACCGGACTCAATGTTCAGGGTTGTTAGGCTGTGTGGGTGTGTCATTGCCCGGTTCCGATATGATGCCCGCCCTTCCGGGCCTGGGAGGGGGAGGGAAGATTCTGTTCCGGGAGGGAGGGTATTGCGTCCCGGGGATAAGTGAGGGTCACCGGGGACAGGATCTGTGGAATCATTCGTGGTCAGGGTAGAGGATTGAGCCGGGATGATCCAAGACTGGGTAGTGGTTTCGCGGCGGTTGGCGGGTGCCCGTCTTGATGAAAACTGGGGACGCTGATGCCGCGACACCGGGTAACACGGTTGGTGAGGGGATATAGCGGTCAGCGGAGATCCTACTGGCCGGACGAGCCACAAATTTTGGAGGGGTGGGTGGGGGGGGGGGGTATAATTGCATCATTTCTGACCTGGGTGACCGAGTCCTCCAGATATCGGCCTGTCTTCTAACCCTCCGATTGCATGCGTTTTATTCGAGCCGGTAAGTATGGAACGCGATGTCACAAGTCACACCTCACAAGTAGGTATATCAATCGGGTTGGTTTTCGAAGGTGCCTTCTGAATCCCATTCGTTGATTGAAATGGGGATAGCGGGACAGCTGACTGACCTCGGGCAGTCAGTGGATTGACCTCTGGTTAGGGTTGAGGATACAGTCTGTGCACCGTGACCTCATCGGGGTAGGGATACGTTAAGTGGTCTTTCGAGGGTGGCGGTCGGCTGGGTGTGACAAGGTCAGTTCAGCGGTCAGCCGACCGTATCAGACCATCGGGAAGAGATTGCTCTCAGCTGAGGTAGAGAGGTCAGGGTAGGGGTAGATGAGGGTGACCTCAGATGTTCAGGGATAGATGTGGGTGACCGCAGGTAGAGGTCAGGTGGTGAGGGTGACCTCAGGTTTAGGTTAAGATGAGGGTAGCTGAAGGTGACCAAGTGAACAGGGGTAGCTTTCGGTGACCTTAGGTTGAGGTCAGGGGGTGGCCGGGTTTGACCTCAGGTCGAGGTCAGGTGGTGAGGGTGACCTCAGGTTGAGGCCAGGATGAGGGTAGCTGAGGGTGACCTCTGGTGGGTAGGGATAGCTAGAGGCAATCTTGGGTTGGGGGCACGGTGTGGTTAGGTGAGTGTGACCTCAGGTCGAGGTCAGGGTAGCTAAGTGTTACCTCAGGTTGAGGCCAGGGTGGGAGTAGCTGAGGATTATCTCAGGTTGAGGGGTAGTGTAGGTGACATCAGGTTGAAGTCATGGTTGAGGTAACTGAGTGTGACTTGAGGTTGAGGTCAGAGTGGGAGAGACTGGTTGTGGCTTCAGGTTAAGGTCATTGTGAGGGTAGCTAAGGGTGACCTCAGGTGGTGACAGGTTGAGGTCAAGTTGGGGGCAGCTGAGGGCGGTCCCAATTTGAGGTCAGGAGGGTGGGGGTGACCTCGGGCGTGGGTGAGTGTATTCGGATGACCTCAGGTTGAGGTTAGGGGGTGGCTGAGCGTGACCTCGAAAAGGAGGGTATACCAATTGAGGGTGACCTCATGTTGAGGTCAGAGGGTTAGATTGGGCGTCGACAGATTGAGGTCAGAGTAGGGTGAATCTGAGGGGGGAGGGGTAGCTGAGGTGACCTCAGATTGAGGTCAGGTGATCAGATTGGGGGGAGGGGACAGATGAGGTGACTTCTGGATGAGGTCAATGTGGATTACAGTCAGCTGTCTGTGACCTTAGGTCAGTGTGGCGGCTAGTGACCTGTATGACCTCGGGGTGGTTCTCGGGTGGCTGTCACCTGACCGGGCTGTGTGGGTCAGTGCGGGTCACTGTTTATCTGTCCTCCGTTCAGCGCTACCCTGGCAGCGACACAGTAATGACACTGCAGCATAGGGCAGGGCGGGCACCTTTTATAACGGTCTGGCCCTTCGGCTTTATGCATTATCCTATTGGTCATTTAGGCTGACCGTCCGCCTGTCCATCCGCTGTTACAATACCCGTCGTAAATTACAAATAATTGCGAGTTTGGGCCATTACAATAGCTTTTTGACGCTGGAATGGCAGACATTTGTCTCTGGCGTAATACCTACCGTGTGTTTTTGAACAGCCTGTGATTTGCGATGTGACAAGCGAGTTGATGTGCGTTCCCGGTAATGTCGTTTTTCGAAGTGGCGAGCTTTTAGCCTTGCGGTGCATACCAGACGCGCCACACCCGATCCGTGATCACGGAATGTTCGCACGGGCCGTGCCCGTTCCGTGTCGACTGTAGCACCCCCTATCCCCCTCCCTGATCACGACTGCCGCGCCCACCCGTCTGTATCGCCAGCTCGGCACGATTGTAAGACTTGCGTACCGAGCGCCGGGCTACGTTTTGCTGTGAATGTTTTTGTTCCTTGATAGGGACGAAGAGTTATTTCGCTGGATGTGTTTTACTGTATATGTTCCCTATGACGGTCAAATGCTGGTTGCGTGAGATATAGCAGCATTAGCAGCAGCTCTGGCAGTATTGTCATTTGTAAGCACGCGTCTCAACTGTGGGCATGCGTGAGCTCTCCATGGGCACTGAAAGGCACTCGACCGCTGTGAGTCCTACCGGTTCTCCTGTGTACCGCCACTGGGGTCATTGGGAATTGGGGTTTTTATCCCTTGGTGCGATCTGTAAATACTTATCGACGTGTTCGGCCGCGCGGTGTAATGTGTGTCGTCTTATTCATCTGTCGCTGGCCACCGCTGGCATCCACGGCCACATCCGCTTTATGTGACGCATTCGTTTTATTGTTTCGTGCGCGCTGATTTTATGAACAAGTGTGACATAACTCGTGTGTTACTTTTGTAACTTCCTGTAAGTTGGTGCCTACCTGCCGGTCTAGCTTTCAGGTCTCGCTGTTGTACCAGGGAGATGTTGCGCTATGTCGCATCTGTACCGATTTAAACTATACGGCACCATATCGGACTCCCGTGCCTACCCCGCCCTCTTGGGGTCGTTCGTTCGTTCGTTCGCTCGTTCGTTTGTTCGTTCGTTCGCTCGCTCGTTCGTTTGTTCGTTCATCCATTTGTCGGGAGTAGGCCGAGTGAATCCATCGAGAATGTATCGATGGATGTAATGATACACGTAGCACCATTATTCACAATGGGCGTGGCTGGTTGTAACGACTATGTGGTATCTAAATGGCTTAGGATATATGAATTAGAGATCGATGTAGCCCTACCTAATTACCTACTGCGTGGCCTCAATCGCTTATGCGAAATGTTTGCGTGGATAATTGATGGTAAGACGTCATGAGCCATGTGTCAGTCTTTTAGTCGTTATTAGCTTGGAGAAGATGAGTGGTGTCTGATCGCAGAAGATCGATTTATTTTTAAGCCTTGTCCACACTATTGGCAAAACGGGACCGGCGTGATAGAATTTTCTTCCGAAATGTGTACTGTTTTGGAAGTAGGTATTATGCTTTGTCTGGTAACCCAGCGACCTTCACGTTTCTGGAATTCATGCTCAAGCACCCTTGCCTGAGCGAGCCTCATAGATCCGGTCAGCTGCTGCTGCAACACGGGACACTGCCGATCATCCTTGTCCTCTTCTTTATTTCACTCTGATAGTGATCTCAATTTTATCGCACGGTGTACCCTCAAGACCTGTCTTTATTCTCAATGGGACCCGATCGACCCTCCTGCAGACCAGTCTGACCTCGTGTTTCTCCCTCGCAGGGCCCGCTAGGTCGTCATGTCAAACACGACGATCGTAGGCGAGGATGACGTCACGCCGTCCCCGGCGGCGGCGGCCGATGACGGCATGGGTTCGAGCCAGAACGCCATCATCATCGTCATGGACGACGCCACGGGTCAGACGCAGGAGATTGACGCCGCCACCATGCAGCAGCTCATCAGTGAGTGGAGGATGTCGGGTGTGCAGAGTCGTGATGGACGTAGAAGATGTGTCGCTGTGACGGACGAAAGGGACGTGTCTAGCTGTGACGGACGAGAGGGACGAGGCCAGCTGTGACGGAAGAGGGGGACGTGACTCGTTGTGACGGACATGACGGCGATAACGGACGTCCGACGTGACGAATAGGACTGACGTGCATGGCTGTGACGGACGCCAAATGCGGATCAATGGCTTACGTCAGTTGTCACGAAGAGAGCTGGTGGGACAGGTTTTGCCACTACATTTATTTACGTGCACGAATGTGCGACCTGCCAAATGTTTTTGTTGTATCGAAGTATACTGGCAGCATGGATGAGATAACAGCTCATGCGTGGGATGTATTAATTCATCCATGCTGGCAGTATGTAGGATTTGGTCTTTCGTTTCACTTTGCTGTTACTCCACCACCTGTGCCGTGCCGCCCGGTCTGACGGGTTCTGTGCTGACCCGCGCCACTCTGTGTCCACAGCGAGTAACCCGGGCGCGGTGAACATTGTCAGCATCAGCCCGGACTCACTGCAGCCGGCGGCGGCGGACGCGGCCGACCCCGTCACCGAACAGCTGCCGGCGCAGGACGCCGACCTCAGTGAGTACCGCAGCCCGTACCCGTACCCGTACCCGTGCCCGTACCCGTACCCGTACCCGTACCCGTACCCGTACCCGTACCCGTACCCGTGCCCGTACTCGTATCCGTCTTTGTTCGACTTGTGTCCGCCAGAGGGTGAGAGTACCTGACGCAGCGTTAACTCACATGCTGATGGCTCTTGGTCATTTTCAATGTCAGGTCAAATGTCAGGTCGCCAGAGATCATCAAAGGTCGAATTTTGTATATTTCAACAACTATCGAAATACCTGACGCATAACTCGGGAACCAATAGAGCTACAGCGCCTCGGAAATGCGCATTCGATAGCTCTTTCACAGGCGTTTCTGAACATTGTTCTCGGTGTTGACGTCAGGTCAACGGGTTAGCCTCCAGAGGGCAAAAACTAAAGTATCCGTTTTTACTAAAAATGTTTTTTTCTGTAATAACTTTTGATTCAATTCAAGAGAGCCACGACATTACTTTTGCCACCATCATGCTCCTCTCATCGAGACGCGTCGAATGAACTATTAGTTAGCTTTGACAGGCCATTTTGAAAAGTTGACCTCGGGTCAAGGTCATGACCTGACCGGAACGGGTCATACTGCATATCAATAGATCCGTATCGTCGAGCTGAACACATCTGACGTGTTTTCTTCACCCCGCTCAAGCACGTCTCTATCAAAAGTTACAAGTTGAACTGCTGCACCGGTGACCTTTCATGACCTAAGATGATCTCAAGGGCACACAGAGGGGTCGCGGGTGCAATTTTCCGATTCAGTGTGTCATGCTTACTAATAAGCCCATGTTTGAGAGTGTTTAAAACGATATTCGTCCAAAAGAGGCGCATTTCATTTTTCCCTCGTTGACTTATAAGATAGGTCGGAAAATTGACCTGACCTTAGGTCACAGATATAAAAAATCCAAGATATACATTTTACAAGTACTATCAATCGCTGAAAGTTTCAAAGCAATCGTTCAGTCGATGAAGCTGCAACGAGCCTAGTGTCACACTCAGCGTTTCCGCTTGTTTCTTATTGAACAAACATTACCAGGAACGAAAGAAATCAACATTTGTTGAACAGCATTGCATTATGCAGATATTCTACAGAAATTGAAAGCAAGGCCTTTGAACCTGCCAGCCCAATATACACATCGTGGTGTTCGTTATATGTATATGTATACACTATAGGGTGAAGTCGTATAAGAGTACGCACTTAGTGGATTTCTTGCTCTCATTTGTTTAATATTTGAAAGAAAGAAATCGCAAATAGGGAATATTAAAGGTCACTGAATTAGCCATCAACCCATGGGGCAACGATCCTTCAGCGTAAATGGAAATGGTCTAAAACTGACATTTTCTGAACCGCTGCAGTTGCGTACTCATACCATATGGGGTGTGTAAGAGTACGCACGCCAGGCGGGTGGAGTACGCAAGCATATGAACACACACCTATACAGCTTGTACTGTCCAAATGCTTAACTTCAAACTCAGAAGGCATTTAAGTTAATTCTAGTATCCAAAAAGAAGAACATAAAATAAATCTTTCAAGTCTATAAATCAGGAAATAATCATGTCGTGTGTTTCTTTAAAAAAAATGCACAATCAAAAGGGAGAATAACCCGTATTTGGAAGAATTTCGGGTACGCATCTGCATCACAGTGCTCCATTGATGATATACCTACAAAACAAACGTCATTGAGCGATAGATTAATAATTTTATATTTCTGTATACTCGATTTAATGTATAATTCTGCGTACTCTTACCCTCCTGAACAGTACGTCCTCTTACCGTACATGCAATTCGCGCACAAAACAACCCCGAAACGTTGTGCAAAACTTCGCAAACAGAATATTGCACTGCACAGCATTTCCCCAGATAACCTCACAAGTTTCCCACAACAATCACGGAAATGTACCTTATCTCAACTGCCAAGTATCAAAATTATTGTACCATACCATAATAATATCATAACGCTCGACAATAATATTCATCGCCTTAAACTCAACAGCGTCGCCGCTCAACGCCCACGTTCCGTTGGTGACAAGCACGCACTGGCGGCTTCATGTCACTTCATGAACTCGACAAACCCGCGTTGCTAAGCAACCGGAACAGCTGATGCGTACTCTTATCGCCCGCGTACTCTTACCCGCCCTTACCCTACGTGCATCTCTTATCGGCGTCAATGCCATCCTAGCATTTTTTTTTAACCCGCGCGCCGCTGGGGCTCCTGGATTTCCACGCTTTGCTGGGAGTGTTTGTACACCCCCACCCCTCTAACTCGATTCCTGGGCCACGTAGCTATACGGGATAGGCAGTGTTCGAAAGATCGTCAAAATAATGACGAAATTACTTAGGCCACTATTTTGGTCAGGTCAAAGGTCAGGTCACCAGAGATCACCGAAGGACAAGTTTCGTAGATTTTCAGGTCGAATGTCGACAATTTCCGACAAATTGACGCATCACTCGGAAGCCAATAAAGCTACAGCCCTATTAGCTTTCTTTCTGAATAATTATCTCAGATTGGACCTTAGGTCAACGGCTTTTCCTGCAGGGGGCTAAAACTGCCAAAATATGTCTTTTTTGCGGAAAAAGTTTTTCTGCAATAACTTTTGACACAAACCTTGCAGGAGCTTACTTTTACCGGCATCGTGACTCGTGTTCCTCTCATCAAGGCGCATCGAATGAATTATAATTAATCAACTCAACGTTAAAACTTTAAAACTCAACTTTAAAAGTTGACGACAGGTCAAGGTCATGACCTGACCGAAAAAGGTCGTGTTGTATATCAGTCGATCCGTATGGTTGAGCTCAACACATCCAAGGTGTTTTCGTCGCTCTAGCACACCTTTATCAAAAGTTATTCGCGAAAAACGGATAGATACCATTCGTGACTTGAGATGACCTCAGGGACATAAAGAGGGGTCACGGCCATGGGTGCGGTTTTCCAGTTCAGTTTGTCATGTTTACTTGTAATTCAGTGTTTGAGAGTGTTTAAAATGACGTTCGTCCAAAAGAGGCGCCTTTCAATTGGTAGAGGTCGCAAAATTGACCTGACGTTAGGTCACCGATGTCGAAATTCCGAGATGTACATTTTTACATATTGCCGCTCTTACCAATCACTGAAAGTTTCAAAGTAATTGTTCACTCGGTGTAGGTATAGCAGGCATCGAAACTTTTTCGAGGTGAGGTCACTTGACGTGAGCTGGTGACCTGACCTGGAGCGACCTCGGTCTGAAAATTTTGGCAACATATGCAGAAAAGATCTATGATAGGGTGTGCCGGCATCGAGATATTTGCGCGAAGCCTGGTGGGGGGGAGGGGGGGTCAGACACCCTCTTCCCAGCAGGGTCCGGGTTAAGATTGTCTATCCGAATGGATTAGTGGGTGACTTGGACACACGGGTGCACTGCCGCGCCTAGCAGATCTTCTTGCGGGTGACAGCGTGGAGCCACCACCCGACAATGCCGACGCCCGGATCGCCGGTGATATTCACGGTCACATGATTCATATCAGTTCTCTGAGCGATGGTCGCGTCAGGGGCTCGGTGCGTCGCACACCATATTTTGCAGAGTGTATCTTGTTGAACTGAATATGGAATCCTCCTTCTCAAGGGTGCCAGTTACTCTTCCTGCCGGCAGAGTGATCTTGGACCCGCTACCCTGCCACGAGCCATTGAAATCGAACGGCATTTTGCTGCCGTCGGGGTTGTAAGTTAATCCAAATGCGCCAATCTTGATTCCGAGCCACTCCTGCGCGTCGGGCCGGGCCGGGTCCTGCCAGAGCGCGTTGAGCTGGGCCTGCGTATAGAGGCTGGCGAGGTCCCCGCCGCTCCTCAGATTGCCGCAGTAGGTGCGCGCCGCGTCATAGCTGAGCGCCTCAGGCGACGTGGCGTGCCAGTAGAAGCGGCCGCCGACAGTGACTCCGCTGGGACCCGCCGTTGTGGTGGGCATTGGTGTAGTTGTTGTCGGCTCCGGTGCTGTTGTGGTCGTTGGTGGTGCTGTTGTGGTCGTTGGTGATGTTGTGGTCGTTGGCGATGTTGATTGAGTTGATGTTGTTACCAGTGTGGTAGTAGGCGCAGGGGAAGTCGGTGGTGGCGAAGCTGTGACGATCGGCGTGGCTGTATCTTCCGCGGTGGATGAAGCAGGCGTTTCTGTAGATGCCTCTCCCGTTGTTGACGAGGCGGTGGTTTCGGTGGTAGTTCCCGCCGCGGTGGATGGAACGCCCGGTGCTGTGGTCGTTCCAGCCGGTGTAGCGGTGGCGGTCGGTGCGGCGGTCGGTCCGCCGGTCGTTGTAGGCTGCAGTGACGTTGGTGCCGTCGCTGACGCTCCGCCGTCAGTGGTGTTGGTGTCAGCGGCGGTGCGGCGGTAGAGCGGCACCAGGGCGGCGCCGTCGCCGGCCCGGCCGTCGGCCAGCCGGCAGCCGTCGGTCCACTGGATGGCCCGGCAGTCGGGCAGCTGGAGACAGCGGGCCGCGCAGCCGATCAGCGTGGGGGCCGGCGGCTGCAGCAGCCAGGCGGACGGCGCCGCGGCCCAGTGGAGCTCGAACCGCTCCGCCGCGACCAGCGTCAGAGCGGCCAGCAGAGCCGGCAGCGCGCCAGCCGGCCGGGAGCGCATCGTGGACTCGCCGGCGCCGGACGGCCTCTGACGGCCGACCGACCGGACGGCCCGCCCGGCTGTGGCGTCCTGACCATCGTTGGCCGGGAGACCGATTGCTTCATTGTGGTTGAAGGCCAGCATATGGAGGAGTTACCGGCCATCAATCGCTTCTGTATGGCCGTCATTTGGATAATAGCGGCTCTGCCAAGTGCATTAACTTTATTATGTCTGCGCGCATTAACCCTCGCCGGCCGAGGGGGGGGGGCGGGTGCTCCCCCCCCCCCCCATAGGGTTTTTTCGTGATAGCTCCGAACACGCTGGCGATAGAGAGCTGAAACTTGGCATACCTGACCTTTGATCCAAGCCGGATCTTTTGACACCAAACGCATTTTTGGGTCAGTTCGGTCACTGACCTATGACGTCATAAGTGAACCTCTGCACGGTCTTCAGATGTCGCAACTTCGCAACGCCCTCACTGCCAGAGAAGATGTCACAGGGAAATGAAACTTGCAGGATCTAGTATCCATTATGAGTCTCACAACTTATTTATCTCGGATTTTTCCTAAAGGTCATATGAGGTCAGGTCATTTTCGTGACCTCACCATTATAAGTCAATGGGGAAAAATGAAAACTGCTTTTCTGGCGCCGGGAACGATCTCCAACTATCTCAAGCACACAGAATCGTGATTTGATGCACCCTTGCAAGGTTAGATGCGTCACTTTTGCAATGTTGACCTTGTGTGACGTAATTTATGACGTCATCAAGGTCATATTAGTTTTTCGTCAATAACTCTTGATCAAATTGAGCTAGCGACTCGGGAAAGCCACCAATGGACTCAGGAAGACCTGCCGAATCGAATGATATGCGACATGACCTCTTTCGACCAACTTCGTGACCTGGGGGTGCTGACCTGACCTTGACCTGAGGTCAAAACCCCAAGTTGACCTGACCCGAACAAAAAGTATATCATTCGACGCGCCTGAGCGAGGCGAACACGATGCTGCCAAAATCGCGGCTCTGCGGTCGTATTTTGCGAAGTTATTCACCAAACACTGAACCGTACCTTGGGGCACCTGACCTGACCTCAGAGGTCACCGGTTGACCTAGTACCTTAAAATCGGGTACCAATCTCTGCGTCTCGTAACGGCGCACACGCTCGTTTTTCCGCGACGCGCTAGCTCCACCAGGGGCGAAACGGCGAGGGGGGGGTCGTACCCGCCCGACCCCCTCGGCCGGCGCGTATGTAGAAAACCAATAGGTCCGGCGAGGGTTAAAACAGCTGAGGTGTAAATAGGTATGCTCATC
The DNA here is from genome assembly GCF_019059575.1 of Amphibalanus amphitrite. NCBI lineage: Eukaryota > Metazoa > Arthropoda > Thecostraca > Balanomorpha > Balanidae > Amphibalanus > Amphibalanus amphitrite. The sequence goes on from NW_024881966.1 coordinate 430,858, forward strand.
ATGTCAACTGCCGGACAATTGTCCTCATGGGGTCAGGTCGGAACACAACCATTATGGATATAGGTAAATTTTGTCCTGATGAGCTCCTCACAATTGGTGGGAACACTACCATCGAAGACGTTAGTGGTGTAAGACTATAAGGCTATGTAAGGTGGTCCGTAACCGTAAGACTATATGACATTTAGGTAGTTACAGAAATGCGTGAAACTGGGCAACAGCCAGCGTCCGTTTATCAGCATATTGGAATCGGATCATTTGTTGAAAATTAAAATGCATCTCAAGCCTCAAGGGTGAACTGTTGTCATGTGTGTCGATGTTTTGCCAGGGGTGTAGCAAAGCATGCTTCTTAGAACTCGATTAAAAGAGATTATATTGTAGGTAATGCATACCGAGCAGGTAACAGACGTGAAGACTTGAATGGGATTAAATCCAGGACATGTTGAGAGCAAAAATATTGAAAGGACAATACTCACACCATACTGCTTCTTGCAAGCTATTACTATCTACATATGTTGTTCGATATGCGTTGGCTCCGCTCGGGCGCGTGGCTTTCAGCCGTGTTTTAACAGTCAGTCTCCCAGTCAACGATTGCCGGGACGCCACAGCCGGGCGGGCCAACTGGCCGACTGGCGAGCCGTCAGAGGTCGTCCGGCGCCGGCGCGTCCACCATGCGCTCCCGGCCGGCTGGCGCGCTGCCGGCTCTGCTGGCCGCTCTGACGCTGGTCGCGGCGGAGCGGTTCGAGCTCCACTGGGCCGCGGCGCCGTCCGCCTGGCTGCTGCAGCCGCCGGCCCCCACGCTGATCGGCTGCGCGGCCCGCTGTCTCCAGCTGCCCGACTGCCGGGCCATCCAGTGGACCGACGGCTGCCGGCTGGCCGACGGCCGGGCCGGCGACGGCGCCGCCCTGGTGCCGCTCTACCGCCGCACCACCGCTGACACCAACACCACTGACGGCGGAGCGTCAGCGACGGCACCAACGTCACCACAGCCTACAATGACCGGCGGACCGACCGCCGCATCGACCGCCACCGCTACACCGGCTGGAACGACCACAGCACCGGGCGTTCCATCCACCGCGGCAGAAACTACCACCGAAACCACCGCCTCGCCAACAACGGGAGAGGCAACTACAGAAACGCCTGTTTCATCCACCGCGGGAGATACAGCCACGCCGATCGTCACGACCGCCTCCACTGCGTCCACACCGATTACCCAAGGACCTACTACCACAGTGGTGACACCAACACCTTCCACAACACCACTACCGACTACAACAGCACTACCAACGACCACAACATACACATCACCAACGACCACAACTTTACCACCAACGACCACAACAATACCGTCAACAACTTCAACAATCACATCAACAACGACCACAAGAGCATCACCAACGACCACAACACCACCACCAACGACCACAACAACATCACTAACGACCACAACAATGCCACCAACGACCACAACACCACCACCAACGACCACAACATTACCAACGACCACAACAATACCCCCAACGACCACAACAATGCCACCAACGACCACAACACCACCACCAACGACCACAACAATACCACCAACGACCACAACAATACCACCAACGACCACACCAAGACCAGCAACGACCAAAACAATACCACCAACGACCACAACACCACCACTAACGACCACAACATTACCAACGACCACAACAATACCCCAAACGACCACAACAATGCCACCAACGACCACAACACCACCACCAACGACCACAACAATACCACCAACGACCACAAAAATACCACCACCGACCACAACAGCACCACCAACAACCACAACAAAAACAACTCCAACGACCACAACAGCACCACCAACGACCACAACAATACCAGCAACGACCACAACAATACCACCAACGACCACAACAGCAACACCATCTACAACACCAACGACCACAACAGCACCGGAGCCGACAACAACTACACCAACGCCGACCACAACGGCGGGTCCCAGCGGAGTCACTGTCGGCGGCCGTTTCTACTGGCACGCCACGTCGCCTGAGGCGCTCAGCTATGACGCGGCGCGCACCTACTGCGGCAATCTGAGGAGCGGCGGTGACCTGGCCAGTCTCTTTACGCCGGCCCAGCTCCACGCGCTCTGGCATGATTCGGCTCGACCCGGCACTCAGGAGTGGCTCGGAATCAAGATTGGCGCATACGGATGGGTATACAATCCGAACGGCGATTTTGTGCCGTTCACTTTGCCTCTCGAAGGAAACATGATGGCTTCGAGGATGGTACTTCCTGATGGCTTGATCCGAGATAAGGTGGTAAAGGTTTCATCTGGCACCACTTTGAACAACATGGTTTGTGATGTGGCGTCATCTGGTGTTTAATGTGCATCGCATCGTTCTGAATCGATTGATTCTGAAGACGAAACATCGGCAATTCTCCGAGTTTCTGTCCACTCGCGACATGTTTGCACGGCCATGGGCGTAGGAACGTCATGAAAAGTGGGTGGGCCACCCTGTTGAGGGGCCTCCTTTTCCAGGGGGCCTCCTATCTTCAGGGGCCTCCGACCTTTTCATCGTACTGCTTTCAAGTATGACCTCCAAATCTAGCTTCTGAGATCGGGCAGATGTACCCAGGGGCCAGGGGCGTAACCGCTTAAGCGAACAGCGCGGAATGTCCGCACTATTTTTAAAAATTATTCCCCTCTCCGATTTTTTTTTCTTAGAATCTATTTGTCGTAAACGGCGCAAGACCCCTGAAAAACCTTATACAAATGTCTTCCTCGTTTCCCAGGCGCCCCTAGCTCCATAGGCGCCCCTCTTTGGCATATAAACACCCTACAGTCATAATCAGATACATCCCTATATGACCAACAGGCGCCCCTTGTTGCATAAAATGTGCCCTTGTCTTAGGCGCCACTCTTTTATTGACATTGAGGCGCCTCTCTTTGCCATGCCGGCGCCCCTGTTTCGTATGAATGCACCCCTATGGCATTGATAGGCGCCCCTCTATTGCATGTGGACGCCCATATACGTAGGCCTCGGAGGCGCCCCTCTATTGCATGTAGGTGCCCTTACTGCCTCAGAGCCGCTCCTCTTCGGCATGCAGACGCCCGTCTTTCGTACGGAGGAGCCGCTATGGCATTGCTAGTCGCCCCTCAATTGCATGTCGACACCCCAGTAGGCATCATATGTACCGTCTTTCGCAATCAGACACCCCTATGAGCGCATCGCAGGCGCCATGGGCGTCGAAAACTGAGGGACAGGGAGACGCGTCCCCCCGGTTGAGAAATCCGATGGGCAAATCCCCCAAAATAAACACCCGAGGATGCTTAAAAAATGACTATTTGTACAATAGTCAACTCGGACCGTCTCCGGCTTCAACCCCGCAGTTGTGCAGACTGCAGACTCGCACTAAATTTCCAACTTCAAGGAAACAAGCTGCACGGTTGATGCGAGGACCACAAAACTTAGAGGCTGCTTGACTCGGTGACCCGACCTTAGGTGTTCTGACCTCTTACATGCTACAAGGCTTGCAAAGTCTGTGTTTTGGGGCTGTATTTTGACAAATGTTTTTGCCATTTTTCGCGACGCTTGGCGCCGCCGATTCCCACAGCAGTCAAAAGGAGAGATTGTGGCTGTAATATCTCCCCTCCTCCTACACGGGCATGAATGCATTATGTATCAGATTCAGATTGGTGGCATGCGTCAATAACTGGTACACCCTCAAAGAAGAGCAGCGGCTTTGCCCCTAATTGTGTCAAATTGAATCGGACTTCAGATGTGTACTGTAAAAAAACCGGCTTGTACAGGGTGACACAAAAAAACGGTCACCACCAAAATTCGAATAACTTCGGAAGTTTTATTCAGATCATCACCAAACTTCGGCCACTTTAGGTCACACCTATGTAGCAGACATCCACCAAGTTTCAAGTCTTCACTACGAATACTTTTAGTACAGTGTGTGTTTTACGGACGCTCCACAATGTGCTCCAGGTGAGCGCCCCGGCGCTGCAGGGCGTAGGCACACCTGCATCCGGCGGGCAAAGATGTCGATAACCCGATGGCTGTGCACTTTACAGAGTGCAATGGCCTCTGGAGACAGTGCTCAGGGGGTGTGCTACCCCTGAAACGTTATTCTTATCGAGTTATCGACAACTTTGCCCGCCGGATGCAGGTGTGCCTACGCCCTGCAGCGCCGTGGCGCTCACCTGGAGCACATTGTGGAGCGTCAGTAAAACACACACTGTATTAAAAGTATTCGTAGTGAAGACTTGAAACTTGGTGGATGTATGCTACATAGGTGTGACCTTAAGTGGCCGAAGTTTGGTGATGATCTGAATAACACTTCCGAAGTTACTTGAAATTTGGTGATGACCGTTTTTTTGTGTCACCCTGTACGACCTTTAACACAGATAGTGTATTGGGCTTAAGAGTGCGGCGACAATACCTACTTATGGGTTTTAAGTCTGCCGATATGTCCCCCTCCCCCCCCCCCCAGTCGAAAATCCATGGCGACGACCCTGGCAGGCGCCCTTCCCTTGCACACAGGCGGGCGCCCCTTTTCCTATGAATTCATATCAATTATCAACTCTCTTTCGCATGTAGGCGCCCTTATCACCAAAGCGCCGGCGTTGGACTCTTATATGCAGAGGGCGGCATGAGACTTATCAGAGCTAAAGCGATAGAGCTTGCCAGGCGCCTTCAGAAGCCCTGTGTGGTTCTTAGAGACCGCATGATGCTCTCAGACGCAGGTGGGGCCCTCGGAGTCGACAGTGTCAGTGTGGGACCTTCAGAGTCGCCGATGGGTGCCAGACAGATGTGGACCCTCAGGGACGCCGGTATGGGACATAAGAGCTCAGTGAGAGCTTGTGTGGTGCCTTCAGTGGCCTTTGAAGCCGTTAAACATCAACATGGTGCTCTCAGGCGCCGGTGAGTCCTCAGAGTCACCGGTGTGGGGTCTTCAGAGCTCAGAGATACTGGTGTGGGGCCCTCAGAGGTGTCGGTGTGGGTCCTTCTGATGCACCTATAGAGCCTTGAGATGCATAGGTGTGTGGCCCATTGAGGCGCCGGTGTGGGGCCCCCAGAGCCACCGATGTAGGGCCTTAAGAGACACTGGTATGACCCTCAAAGGCGCCGGTGTGCAGTGGCGGATCTACGTTGGGGCAAAATGGGCAATTGCCCCCCCCCCCCCTAAACGGAAAACCTCTGGGCAAACATATCTTTTTGCCCCCCCCCCTAAAAAAACTACAACTTGAATACTAAAAATATGGTGTTTGAAACGAAAATGTGAAATAAATGTAGGACTAGAAGGTTGTCATATTCGTGATAAGTTGTGAGCTGATAAAAAGTCCTCCGCCCCATGAATGTCAGTCCATCATCCATCGGCTTTTTCATGAGCCATACCGTTATCTAACGGGGACAAACACAGAAAGGCTCAGTCAGAGCTTTTGGTTTGCGAGGTGTTGGAGAAGCTCAGTATGCTGTGGGAACTTAACGCTGTTCAGTGTGATTCCGTTGGCTGTTGCGCTGTGGTCCTATGTAGTCTGTAGAAGCATCGTTTATCTCCTCTCGAAAGAACACTTATTGTATAATTTTGCTAGCTCGCGAAGTTTAGTCCCAAAGTTAAGGAATGTTCATTGTAATTGCATCAATAAATGCAGGACCGAAAACAAATGCGCTGTTCTTCGTCTATTTCTTGTTGGGATTCTTAATCGACTGATCTCATTTTCTATTACCGGAAACAACTGTTAATACGTTTAACTACGTGGCAACCCTGACTGCGTATAGTATCGCAGGTACGCTGATGTGGCCTTTGGTCGTGGGCATTTACACATGAACCTGCTGCTGCGACCCTTATCGGTCTCCGGATACAGAAGCCCTTGAGAACCGGCGCGGGCGGACCTTTCGGACGAGGTCTTGCCGAGGTGATGCGGGAGGTAGAGGACGGACCGTCCATAGCGCCGGTGAGCTATTCTCTAACTATCTCCCGGAGTCAGGGTGGCTGCAATTTTTTTTGCGCTGCCCTGGCTTGGCCGGATTAACAAAAATGTAAAAAAAAATAATAATAATTCCCGAAATCCGAGGAGAAAATTAGGGGTAGCTCGTTTTTTTTTTTTTTTTTTTGTTCCTAAGACTGGACGTTTGAAATTCTCGCCGACTTGCCTGGCGGCGCAATGTTTGCCCCCCCTAAACTCAAATCCTAGATCCGCCACTGCCGGTGTGTGGCGCTCATAAACACTGGTGTGGAGCCATCACGGGCGGGTGGAGCCGTTAGAGGCCGGAAAGGGCCCTTAGATGCCTATAAGGAGCCTTCAGAAGCCGGCGTGGCACCCTTATGGAGATAAGCGTGTCTACTTAGGAGCCCTTGAGGTGCTCTCATGAGCTCTGTGGGGCCCTAACAAGCCGAAATATGGCATGAGTTTTTTTTTTTTCGACGGCCAGTTGCCGCCACATGGCTCTTTGGGCTATTATTCTCAGGCGCCTCCTCTGCCTAGTTTGAATAGAAGGGCCTCTCAGACCATCAGTCTCGGAGGCCTATTCTGGCCACCATCAGTCTCAGGGGCCTCCTTTGGCAAGTATTGATAGAAGGGCCTCTCAGATCACCAACCTCAGCGGCTTGCTCTGGCTAGTATAAACAGAAGAGCCTCTCAGATCATTAATTTCAGGGTCGTCTCTTGGCTACTTATGAATAGGAGGGGCTCTCAGACCCTCAATTTCAGGGACCTCCTCTGCCGATTATGAATAGTAGGGCCTCTCAAACCACCAGTCTCAGGTGCCTCCTCTGACCAGTATGAAAAGAAATTCCTCTCAGACCATCAGTCTCATGGGCCTCCTCTGGCTAGTATAAATTGAAGGGCCTGTTAGACCATCAATCCCAGGGGCTTCCACTGGTTAGTATAAATAGAAGAGCCACTCAGACCATTAATCTAAGGGGGCTTTTGTGGCCAGTATAAATAAAAGGGCCTCTCAGACCATCAGTCTCGGGGGCCTCCTTAGAACAGTGTGGATAGAGGGGCCTCCTCAGATTCACTATTGGACCTCTATGACCACCAGTCTAAGGGGCCTCCTGTGGCCAGTATGAATATAAGAGCCTCTCTGACCATCAGTCTCAGGGGCCTCTTCTGACTAGTGTGGATAGAGGACCCTCCCAGACCACCGGTTTCAGGGGCCTCCTGTGGCCAGTTTGAACAGAAGGGCCTCACAGCCCATCAGTCTCAGGGGCCTCTTCTGCCTGGTGTGAATATGAGGGCCTCTCAGACTATCAGTCTCAGGGGCCTCCTCTGCCTAGTGTGAATATGAGGGCTTCACAGGCCATCAGTCTCAGGTGACTCTTCTGACTAGTGTGGATAGAGGGACCTCCCAGACCACAAGCCTCAGGGGCCTCCTGTGGTCAGTATGAATAGAAAGGCCTCTCAGTTTATAAGTCTCGGGGCTTCCTCACATCATGGGCTTCCTCTGCCCATGATGTGATTATAAGGGCCTCTCAGACCATCAGTCTCAGGGGCCTCCTCTGACTACAGTGTAGATGGAGGGGCCTCCCAGACCATCAGTCTCAGGGGCCTCTTCTGACTATTGAGGATGGAGGGGCCTCCTCTGACTAGTGAGGGTAGGGACTAGGGGGCCTTCCAGAACGCCCCAGTGTCAGGGGCCTCCCCAGACCAGTGTGGATATTGGGGCCTCCTCAGATCCACTAGGGCCCCTCAGGCCATAAGTCTCAGAGGCCTCTGCTGACAAGTATGGATAGAGGGCCTCCTTGGACCCACTAGGGTCCCTTGGAGTCCGTGCGTGGGGATTCGTGGAACTTATTTTTACCGAGTTTGTTTATTCTGGAAGGTAACTACGTCCTCTCAACTCGAGACGGGAGGGCCTCGAGTAAAAAGTGGGGGGGGGGCCAAAACACATGGTTGGCCCCCCCACCTCAAAAAGTGGGTGGGCACTTAACCACCTGGCCCCCCCGGTTCCTACGCCTATGTGCACGGCCTATATGATGTCAATATGTTCCCTCGGTGAAGAAGAACTGAGGAGGTCCGTTGTCTGGTTGTCTGTGCCTTGCTGAAACTTGGGTATTTGTTCAACCTCAGAGACATGGATTACGCTGGGCCCCATTGTGGTCCATTTAATTCAAAGCCAAATTTGCCTCTGTTTGGAAAAAAAGTTCGCCATCTGTATCGTAGAAATGCTGAGCCAGAGCTGGCGCTGAGTTCCGAACACATAAGACCTGCGTGATGACACCTTCGGTGCGCGGTCGCTGGCATTTCTGCGTTATGCTGAAATCTATCGGCAGGCCCATCCAGGCGCGGCCGCTGACCTCTTAGCCCATACGCAGCAGGTCGCCCAGCTGACCGCGGCGGGTGTCGGTCTCGCCCGGAGGGAGTTCCATATCGCTGTCCGTCGTGCTCGAGGATTGGCGCCGCAGTCACACGCCTGGGGGGGGGGGGGGGGGGGGGGGGTACTGCCGCGTCCTTGCCCTCGTGGCTGCTAGCCATCGCTCATGGAATTGGGGGGCTAGCCAGGTCGAACACTGCACCAGGGCGTGCGATCTCCCGCGACCGGGCGTCCTTTCGGCTCTGCTACCGGTTCAATGACTGACACAATGCTAAACGTTCGAGATGTGTTTCCAGAAAAAAGTGGCGTTTTTTGTCCATCAAATCTGCTGCTCACAGTATGTATTGGTACTGTTGTTGATTTATATGATTTTTTTATTTCCTCCGAATGGACTCCTGACTCTCGCTTGGAAGTTCACAATCACAATAACGAGAGGTGTTCGTAATTTAATTAATTATGTCGCGTGTGTCCAAGGTCCCCTGGCATCATGCTACAACTATGCAAAGATCGTGATACAAACCAGAATCAGTCACTGAATCATTGTATTTGATTTGATATAACTAGCGTACCTACATAATACATGCATTGACGTCAATGAGCTGATAATGAATGAGCGTTGGTAATATATAAACATATATTATCTGATGTTTGAAACAGTATTACTTTACTTATAGTGAAATATACCTACCTAGATTATCGTTGCAGTTGTTTCCTCTCGCTTCAGATAAACGTTTTAGCTTGTCTAGAGTTCATGTATTATTTTTCTGAAAGGTTAGTCGTAATGGTACCTACTTAGGTTCTAGGCCTATAGCAAATGTCGAACAAAGTTCAATTCTTCGCAATCATTCGTTGGTAATATTTTAGTAAGCATTATGAATCATATCGGTACGTGTACGTACGCACACCCTCAGCAAAATAATACTCAATATATTATGTTTTTGTATCAAGCACTGCGCTCCTCAGACCGGCTATATTGTGCGTGCCATTCAGTATAGCAAGATAGCTATGGAGGCCAGTTGTTTGGATATATACCTAATCAAGCACGTCTTCTTGCGGCAGAACCTATGTTTGGTTGCTGTTTTAATTCAATGGTGGAACTGCGTTGTGGCCGTGCTACGTGATCAATGAAGGAAAAGGTTCACTGTATTGTATTGTGAATGTTTGCACTATGAATTTGCATAAAATTCACTTGCTATTCTGATTGCATTACGTGACCTTTCGAAGATCTGCTCAATGTTATATTTGCCTGGAAGAGAAAAGAAAACAAGGAATATGTGTGTCGCGAAAGACGCAATGCTGTTTCGGCTAAAGGACGTTTCAGAGTTCAGAATAACGGATATATTAATTTTAATGAGATAGTAGGTACTTATTTATATACTTTTAGAGATAATACCTTTCTTTAAAATTCTTCCCAGATTTGCCCTATCTAGAAGAACTTTGGATCACCATTTTCATGCGCAGTAAGAAAAATAACTTATGGAGCTCTTAGCTTAGAATGGGGATAGAAATGTAATGTGTTAAATCAAAGTGTCATACAATTCCAATAAAAAGAATATCAATGTAGCTTTGCTGCTGGAACTACTTTTTAATCTGCAAATACTTACACCTAATCTTGTAGATTTTTGTTGTCGCGCCAGGCTCTTTCGGTTCAGCAAGACCATTTCAGAGCCGGGGATGCTAGGAACCGGGGGTGTCTGTTCCATATCAAGGGAACAGACACCTCCGATGTATGTTCCCGGAGAGAGAGAGAGAGAGAGAGAGAGAGAGAGAGAGAGAGAGAGAGAGAGACCTCTTCTCTCTCTCTCTCTGTCTGTCTGTCTGTCTGTCTGTCTGTCTGTCTGTCTGTCTGTCTGTCTGTCTGTCTGTCTGTCTGTCTGTCTGTCTGTCTGTCTGTCTGTCTGTCTGTCTGTCTGTCTGTCTGTCTGTCTGTCTGTCTGTCTGTCTGTCTTTCTTTCTTTCTTTCTTTCTTTCTTTCTTTCTTTCTTCCTTTCTTTATTTCTCTCTTTCTCTCTTTCTCTCCCTCCCTCTCTCCCTCCCTCTCTCCCTCCCCTCCCATGTTTGTTTGTTTTGTTGCGGGCCACTCCAAGGGAGCAGCCCGCATGAGATAAAGTTGCCTGCCCAGCCCGGAGAGAGGGTTGCGGAGTAGAAAAGAAGGGTTTGAGCATCACGACGATGGAAACGACGGATGGGTGTCCTCTCCTCTCCCTCTTTTTTTTCAAGGCACCTGCCAATGACTAAATAGTAAAGTAATCTTGCCAATGACGCCCCCGCCCTCCCAGTCTCGCGGGAGCCCCAGCTAACGCCCGGTCTCGGCTAACCCACTGCGTGGTTAGACTGTTCCGCTGCGCACCGGAGTCGTGCGGGACAGTCTTCCTCGCCAGCCGCATGTGCGGCGGGCACTGAAGATCGAGCGTATGGTGTGGCTAGCCGCTTTTTGAGCTAACGTCTCGTGCAACTTGCTAGCTTTGTCACGAAAAGTGTGTTTGGGCGGGGCATGGGGTTGGAATGGAAGGGGATGAGCACTTCTAGGCGTTTGTGGATGCACAGACAGCTCTGAATACAATACATATTTGGTTGTATCGTATTCTTCTCGTTTTGCAATTTGTTCAATGCTCATCAGCTGCGTAATTATTATCCGATTTGATATTGCCCTGGATGAAGTTAAACCAAATAGGTATTTTGTATTTGAAATAACGGCCAATATGTACCTACTTTACACATACAAAAGAAATCGACAGAAGAGGGACATTCCTATCATTGCATTCGTGTCGTTTCCAGATCTGTCCGGGAAAAAATGTGAGAAAACCAGCTAAGTAAGATCAAAAGAGCAAAGACGACTATACTGTATATGTTAGGCATACGAGACTGCCATACACCGACTGTTTAGGAGACTGCCACACACCGACTGTTTAGAATCGACAGTGAATGGATGAACCTTGAATAAATATCTGACGTCAGGCCCTTGTATGTCCCCGCTTGTCTGACCCCTGCCGTCGCAACTCCGTCTTCATCTGACCCATCGTCTGACCTTGTGACCTCTGTCAGTGTCTACCTCATCTTGCCTCTGTCTCATCGTGTCTGACCCGGCCCATCTCACCCTCGTCTTTCAGTTTTGGACTCGGACGCACTGGACCGTTTAGAGTCGGCTCTCAGCTCTGACGAGGCCCGTGAGATATTCGGTGATGGCCTGCAGCCGTTCGGCACCATGGGGGTCAACATCGAGGGCACGGAGCTGGACGACGAGACGCCGGAGGATGACGACGGACACGCGCCCGACCAGAGTGAGTGGTGCATGGTTATGGTATGGGTGGAACGTCGTAGTGGAAAGGGTATTCCGAGGTTACAGTGGGTGTCACCGGTTATAGTTTCATTGGATATGTTTTCCAAGGTCACACTTGTTACAGGTCTTAGTGGGTGTTACAGCGGGTTTGTCTGTTTGTTTTTTTGTTTGTTTGTTTGTTTGTTTGTTTGTTTGTTTGTTTGTTTGTTTGTTTTGTTGGGCTATGCTCTTTCGGTCTGACGAGCCCATTCCAGGGCCGGAAAAATGATAGGAATTAGGGAACATTGATAGGAACATTGGTCTGGGCGAGCACCCGTGAGTCGCCGGGGCTGAGCCCGTCCAGAGGACAGGCCGACCAGCCCCCCAAGCACTCACCGCACCCGGATACGGGCAGTGCTCTAATTGAGGATTCCCGCATGGGATAAAGTTGCCCGTCCAGCCCAGAGGAGGGACTTCAGGTGTGAAGGAAAATGATTTTTATTATTAAAAAGGATTTGTTTCTCCCGAGGATGGAAAAAGGGAACGGTGGTACGGGGTTTCAAACGGCCACTGTACCTGTACTGTGTCATGCTGCTTTACACCATATACAATAAATATTGCAGAAGTGCGCACATTGTTATGCTGTTGTGCCACTCCGGTGCTGCTGTACCGTGTCGAAAACTAACAATGAAAACTCCATGTGCTGGCACACTGCCCTGTGTCGTCTTGCGTCACAACGGTCCAATCAGCAAATCACTCCGGGTAGGCCCGTTCACTGTGGGCCATTGGTTTCTAGTTCAGCAGCACCGAAAATGCTATCACATACAATTGTTGACCGTTTTAATGCGCGACCACCAATCACTCGTGAGCGCTGTATGACTTCTGGAGTGAAAGACCCGTCTCACAGAACCCCCGCAGTCAATTGCAGGTCTGTTGTTCGGCTTACGATAATGCCAGTCGATGGCTATCACATTAGGCTGACAGACTGGCCGTGCGGTCAAAACACCACAGGAAGTAATAGGGTAGTGTTGCATTCAGTTGTGCATGGTTCGAACGGCAGGGACTGACGTCATGCGTCGTGGATGAATTTGGTGCGCTGTTCGGGGCCCACACGAATCGCTTGGGCAGCGAACTATCGCTGATTGACGCCACAAATGCATTGTGTTTATATGGATAGGTACCGTAACTGTATCCGTCCATTGCTGATTTGTGCCTCAATAATCAGTTTCTTGGTACAGTCGTATCTGTCAACAGGGCTAGTGGGCCAGTTGTATCGGTCGTTGTGCACTCTGAGTTATATTCCATTATTTTCCTCTTACATCTTTAGCTCTGAATGGTTGCGATTGGCGATATATTTTGTCGCCATAATACGCAATACACATGTGTGATGCCTTTGTAATGTCCCCTGACTGACGGTGTGCTGTTTGACCCACAGGCGGAGACCGGGCGCGGCCCGGACGGGGCCGGGGCAGAGGAGCGGGACGCGTCAGAAAACGAGCCCTGGTGAGTACACCTGGCTTAACCCATACCACATGCAAAGAGCGGCGTGGTGACTACTAGGTCCGAGGCTACTAGGAACTTGGCATAACATACCGTTCAAACACATTTAGTAGAATTATTGGCTATTGAGTAAATAATACCTGCTTATTGTATGTGACAATTTATCTGCGAGAAAATAGCATCACGACATAGTGACAATAATATGAAGACCACACTTCATTATATATTTTACTTCATTTATTATCAGGACATTGCATTCGAAACCAGAGCGACTTCGAATCGTCTTATCATAGCCTGCATGTCCATCTGTGTATTTAACGTCTGTCTGTTTTTATGCGCTCGGGTGTTCGTGTGTTCGTGCCGGGACTCGACTGACGCTCACCCGCCTATCCCCAGGGCACTCGTCGCTCCCAGCGTCACGCCGACCAGACGCTGCGCGAACAGGCCGAGCTAATCCGCTCCGAGAATCTAAACCGTGAGCGGCAGCAGGCCGCACAGAGCTCTGCCGAACAGTCGGAGGACAGCAGCAGTGAGAAGGCCGGCCAGCCGCCGCCGGCCACCAGAGGTTAGTGAGTTTCACACCGGCGCCGTGTCACAGCCGAGGCGATGGGGATTGTCGAGGACTGGTGGGTGGCTCATATGAGGCACGGATGCTGTATGTCAGTGCTCTAGGTGAGGTTGTTTTCATAGCTTAGCTAGGCTGGGCTGCTGTCGGTGTTGAAGATGTCGTTTGTGCCAGTGGAGCCTCCGTGTCCACTGATGCTTGTTAGCCCGGTGTGTTATGACTCTGAATATCTTGCAGACTCCGACTCTCTACGTCGTTACCATCTGACCCTATCGTCCCTCTGACTCGGCCGTCTTCTGACTCTGTCGTCCCTCTGACTCGGCCGTCCCTCTGACTATCTTCCCTCTGTCCACAGGTCGGGGCAGAGGCCGCGGCCGCGGTCGTGGCCGGGGCCGGGGCCGCGGCAGTGCGGCCACCAGCCCCCGCGTGGCCTCTCCCTCCGCTCCCCCGGCGGCCGAGGTGGCGCAGGCGCGGCGCGGCGGCGGCCACTCGATGCGCAGCTTCGTGCCGGACCCGACGACCGAGGGAGATGACAGTGATGAGGAGACACTGGCGTCGCTGGCGGCTCATCGGACCACCGACCAGTCTCCGCAGACAGGTACACATACACAGTACACACAGTCGGGCAGTCCTCTCAGACAGTTACAAAGGGTCGGTCAGCCCCCCTACGCTGGCGGCCCATCGGCCCACCAACTAGTCATCACACACAGGTGCATACACATTCGCATTCACTCAGATCTCCTCAGAAGGTACACACGACCAGCACAGTTCACGGCCCCCTTTTTCCTTACGTCGGGCTAATGTCCCCTGACAGTAACTTGTGGTCAACGATCACCTATTTTTGGCAGTAAATTGTTTCAGTCCCAGTACACTGGTGAAGCTTTGTTAGTGACCTCTATCCGTCTCAGTTCATTGATGGTCCTCCCGCACTATGTCTCCTTCTGTAATCCCCTGATAATGATATTCTACTGCCCTCAGGCTCTGCGTCCGACTCTGGCGCTGGCCGGCCGCGCCGTGACCGCCGGGTGCCGCTGAAGCTGCAGGACCCGCTGATGGTGTCACCCGTGGCCTCGTCCTCTGCCGCCGCCTCGCCGGGAAAGCGCAAGGGAGGCGTCAAACTCATGGTCAAGGTGAGTGTCTTGACTCCACACGCACCCTACGGTCCCTGCATGACGAGCATCAGCTGCTGGTGGGAATGGTGTGTATTCAAATGTCGCTCACGTTGAGAATTGTGGGTATTCAAATGTTACGTTGGGATAATGTGTATCCAAAATCTCTTCTATAATTAGGAATGGTGTGCATTCAAATGCTGCTCCCACTTACACACAAGCTCAGACACAGACGCAGTGAGATTGAGACAATGATACTGGTCGCCATTCGGCGCGTTCCATGCCCTTTGCCGAGTTGTGTGAGCTGGTGTGAGGAACGCTTTGTTTCAAATACTTGCACACATTAATACACAGACAGGAATACGAGTTGGGGCTCGGCGTGTTCGTTGTTCTGTTCCGAGCTGCTGTATGAGCCGCCTGTCTCTCCGTCAGGGCCTGGACGAGGACGATGTGTGTATGAGCCGCCTGTCTCTCCGTCAGGGCCTGGACGAGGATGACGTGGTGGTGGACACGGTTCCTGATGACGGAGAGGAAGAGGAAGACGAGGACGACCTGGGAGGGGAGGAGGAGGAGGACAGCGACGGCTGGCAGTCGGAGGATGACCCCGACAAGCTCTGGTGCATCTGCCGACAGCCGCACAATAACAGGTGGGCACTGACGGGTCCACCACCGTGAACCGGCTTATGGCGCAAAGGACCGCGTTGATTCGTCAGTAAAGCACAATTTATTAATGCTGTATGCTGCTTCTTATTTTCATGGTTGTAGATATCTGGTATGTATTGCTGTGTAAATAAATCCCATGTCAAATAAATCCCGGTTTCGTCGCATCCGTCCCGTACTTTTTCAGACAGGGCAGCCAGTCATGTCCCATTGGTCTTGAACTCATCGATTATGTATGTTTGCTTGGTCGTCCCTGCCTAACCCAATTTTGCTGTGACCAGGTTTATGATCTGCTGCGACAAGTGTGAAGACTGGTTCCACGGTAACTGCGTCGGCGTCACGCGGGCCATGGGTGAGTGTTGCCTTCTCTGGGGCGACGGTGGCGCCGCCAGACCCAGTGTGACGGGCGTGGTAATCGGTGGCATCTGAGTAGTCAAATAATCCACTGCAGCGAAGCGACTGGGCTTTTGTTTAGACCCTAGAAATTTCAATTGTGCAATGTTTCTTCAAGCCCCTAACCATCTTAGACTAATGTCATGCTACAATGAATGGATTTCAGTTGTCATAACGCATGGCCATTGGCCATCAGTAAAGTTCTAATTATAAGGGTTTGGGGGTGTTGTAACAGGCTTTGGCCCCGCGCCATCTAAGGCACCGCTTCGCGGATAGCTGCTGTGTGTTGCTAACCATATCGTGACCTCACCTTCCTTCCGCCACCCCCGATCTCCAGGCGCCCAGATGGAGGAGGAGGGACGCGACTGGGTGTGTCCGCTCTGCAAACGGAAACAGAAGCAGCGCGAGGCCGCCGAGCGCGAGGCGGCGACGCTCGCTCGGCAGGCGGCTCGCGCCAAGGCACAGGCGGCACACTCGCCGCGGAAAACGGTGCGTCCCCAGCCACCCGCGGTGCGACACCAGCCGCCAGCGGTGCGTCCCCAGCCGCCGCCTGCCAAGTGTATCGTGGCGAGCTGCCGGCGGCCGCCGCGGCCGTCGTCCGTCTACTGCAGCGACCAGTGCATCCAGCAGCACGCCCGCGACTCGCTCTCCAAGCTGAAGGCGCAGCAGCAGCGGCTGCCGCCGGCGCCGGTCGCCCCCCGGCCGCCGGCGCCGCTGGCCAGTCCGCCGCCCGTGCAGAGGAGCCTTTCCCAGTCCATGCAACAGAGTCCCGTGCGGCCCGTCCGGCCCCTCAAGGTGGTCAAGGTAGGTGTCCGGGCGGATCGGTGGGTGTGTATGGAGTGCCAGATCTCGGTTACAGAGTGTCTGCGCTGGTTAGCTGGTCATCATTCACAGGTTTATGTCCGTACCTTATGGTCAGGTGCATCGCTTATTTTTTGTCAAATTTGCTTGAGGGTCGATAAGGGTGTGCTTTGTAAGCATGCAACTTTTTTGTATGTCTTGGATCGAGGAAAGTCATGGCCACCGATAACCACTACAGTTCTGACAACCTGGAACTTGAATTCATCACTGAACCGAAATATGCATACGACTGACCCTGCAGTTGCGTCCCTACACAACCTATTCACCCTGTTGCCTCTCTGCATCTGTCTACAGGACTTCCAGAGTCAGCTGGACGCCGGCAGTTCCAAGCGGGTAGCGGTGCCTCACAGCGTACCCCAGGTGCGCACCATTGTCACCACTACCATCACCAGTCCGACGGCCGCTGGTGCCGCTGTCACCACCACCGCCACCGGCTCCACCGCCACCGTCTCTGCTGAAACCGCCGCTACCACTACCACTAGCAGCGCCACCGCTGCCGACTCAGCCCCGGCGGCTTCCGCAGCCTCCACGGCTTCCACGGTGTCTTCCCCTGCCGCTGCCGCCGCTGCTACCGCCACCTCGCCGTCAGCGTCGGGAGTGACGCCGCGCGTGGTCAGCAAGATTGGCCTGTCGCCAGAGGCGCGCGTCATTGTGTTCGAACGCCAGTCGGGCAAACTGCTGACAGGTGAGCGGCCGCCACCGGGATCGTGAGGGGTACCTTTGGGACGGGAGGGACCTATTGGGCCAGGAATGACGATAAACACAGCTGTCGTTGTCTTCACTCTTCACGGCTGCTATGACAAACAACTACATAAAAGACACGTTTGGGAAAGTTGTAGGGGGTATTCGGATCGCAACGGAGCATTGCAAATCACACAGCACCCGCAAGGGCGCTATCTCAGTCAGCTTGATGATAATAGATGGTTGGTGGCAATGTCTTATGGTGATAAGTGCTTCCCTGAGGTCCCCTATACTATACACCATTCACAGGTTTGAAGGCGCCCACCGTGGGAAACCTGAAATCGTGGCTGAAGATGCACCCGAGCTTCGAGGTTCTCAAGCCGGGTATGCTTCCGACGACCAAGTTCTATGGGTAAGTGAACCGTCAATAGTCAGTACGCCTGCAGAGTGAAATGATGAAGGGTAATGTGGCGTAAATTACTGACGGGAGTCATCCAGTTGATTGGATCTCCTGCAACATGTGAGTGATATTCAGACACTGTGAATTCACTCTTGTCTGCTCTGGACCAGGACTTCTGGCGCCCTGTGTGATCCCATATGACGAGCATCTGACCCATCCCGCCCGTGTCCACAGCAAGGCGAACGTGAAGACGGTGGGTGCCGCCTCAACGCAGCAGACACCACACAAGCCCTCGGTGCACATCATCCGCCCATCTGCCGCCTCCGTGGCTGCCCACAAAGACAGCTCGGGGTCCCCGGCGCGGCACAAGTCCGTGTCGAGTGACCCGTCCGGCGAGCGGCGACACTCAGCAGGCGGGGGTGGCTCACCGGCACACCGGCGCCGCTCCTCCGGCGGCGGAGAGCAGGTGCCCAAGAAACGGCGGAAACACACCCGTGATGAGGACGAGCCGCAGCCGGAGAAACGTATTGTTGACGTGGATAAACTGCGGGAGAACGTGAAGAAGACGCTGTGTGATGTGCTGCATCGCAGGTGGGTGGATGGTAGGCCCAGAGGGCGGGTGCGTACAGCAGGGTGATTGCACAGAGTAGTCTGTGAACTTACCTTCTGGGTGGTGGTATATACCGCCGGTTGAGATAAGCAGTATCGCACGCTCACTGCCAACTGCCAGTGATAGAGTGCTTGAAGAAGTACGGCGAATGATTCATGGGCCCTCGCTAGAAATGTAGGCATTCATGTGTCCATTGTATTCTACGTTATCGCTTATTCGTTCGTCCTGCTAGCTGCTAAGACAGTTTGACGTTATTAAGTGCTGAACCAAGATATTCACGTCAGAGTTATAAGGCGTGACTATGGAATTATCTGGGTGGACCATATTCAAAGATCCCAGCGGACTTCGTACAATTTTACATGATTTGTTCTGTATCCCGTCATACAAGGGCTGGCGGACGACACGAATTTTCACCTTTCTACTCAATTATGCAATAACTCAGTTCGCCTTCCGGAGATAAAACTTGTTCAGTGCTCATTTATGCGAGCCAATTCTAGCACTTACTGCGCTGTGATGTATTGTGTTGTAATTGGATTTACTAAATAGGAATATGAAATGACGCATGGTGCTTGAACAAGGCTCTCATTTATTTTACAGATGTAAAGACGACAAAAATGTCGCCAAAGAAAAGGATGAGATCCAGAAGCTGGTTACCGAGATAGAAGACAAGCTGTTTGCGATGCACAAAGATGTTAACTTCAAGTACAAAGCGAAGTACAGGAGTCTGATGTTTAATCTCAAAGACGAGAAGAACAGAGGACTGTTCAGAAAGGTAATGTACCGTGTGCCTCGGCCGGAACGGGACGTCATCTGGTAATGCGTCCCCTGTCGTCGCGCTTGGTCGTCCGTTGCTATATCATACGATTTATAAGGCTACAGTAGTTGCTGATCACCCCAATCCCGTTCGTATTTTCACATAAAAATGAAATGGCACCGGTTTATTGGAGGGTTGCGATGGAGCGTTCGAGCAGTAACATAGCTTTTCAATGGTCGGTTGGGACTGCTCGGCCGTCTGTCTTACCATATGTTGCGGAGTTTATTCGCCTCGTCAACTAAACTGAGGGGCTATCGGCACTGCATGCAGAAGAGACTGAGGTAAAGAATAGCTCACAAGCTTAACAGTTCGATCTTCTACCATTTGTTGCTAAGGTACTAAAATTTTGATATATGAACTTGCTGCCACTTTGACAACAATGAATGACAACAATGGCAGGTTTTGAGGTTGTGACGTAGTTATATTGTGATTAGAGCTGAACATATTGAATAGTTATATCTGTCTCTTGTTGCACAGGAAAGTAAAACCTTTCCTCTCATCTCTGCATTTTCATTGTTCATTTCGGATGCTATCGTGTAATGCATTCATATATTATGGCCATATTTATCGTATAGTCAAGTGTCATAACGTAATTTAGATAATTTCAATCTCGTACGTTCAGCTTTACCAATCATTTTTGCCTGGGAACTTTTGCTGTGGGCTACGGTTTTCCGTCTGTGCCGCCTTTAACAAGGCTGTTTGATGCTGAATAACGACTTCTTTGATGTGCCCGCTACAGAAGAAATTCCTGTTCGAGTCTGAAGGAGGTTCAGGGAAATTCATCATAATGGGAAGTGATTTGTTAAGTGGGGTATAATTGGCGCACGCTTGAATATCAGTCTGATGATCAAAACCGATCCACCGAGTTCGTATGCGCCCGAGAAGATCAGAATAATTGAGTGGATGGGGGACGGATGTAACCAGTAAACCTTCCGTCAGTGTTTTTTTTTTTTTTGCTTTTTTCCAGCGTCTTTACAATATCTGAATCGATCAGTATATTTTCTCGCGATTTCTTTAAAAAAGAAATACATTTGCTCGCATGAGGTCCTGGCTCTTGCTTATAAGTCATACGTTGAACGTTATGATTTGGGGTATTTTTGGTAATTGGGAATCTGTTACATCTCACTGAAAATTGGCCCTCCGACCTCCAGTTTGCCCTTTTCGTTGTAATACTAAACAGAAACGCAGCCTGAGCCTTGAAACCTTTGAACTCAGTACTTGGTTCCGTCTACTTTGTTTCTCGTTTAGAGCAATGTTTAATTTGCAAGCGCTACCTTGATTATACATCAAGTGTAAGGAAAGTTCACCAGTCCCCCTCCCCCTCCCTAGACGCACTGACCCTCTAACTAACCCCCGCTGCCATACATTCTCAGGTGTTGTTACGTGAGATCGACCCGGCACGCCTGGTCACCATGTCTGCTGACGAGCTGGCCAGTAAAGAGCTGGCCGAGTGGAGAGAGCGGGAGGAGAAGAAGGTACCTAAGAGGCGGGCCGACGCCGGCTGGACAACGGTCAGACCGTGCATAACAAACTGCATATGTCAGCAGGCCTCTGCAGTGTAATCGGTTACTGTCGGGGCGGGGAGAGTCGTCGGTATATCGGTGGCAGGCCTCTGGTTTGGTGTCAGGGTTGCCTGATAGCTGGTCTCTCTCTCTCTCCTCTCTCTCTCTCTCTCTCTCTCTCTCTCTCTCTCTCTCTCTCTCTCTCTCTCTCTCTCTCTCTCTCTCTCTCTCTCTCTCTCTCTCTCTCTCCCTCTCCCTCTCCCCCTCCCCTCTCCCTCTCCCTCTCCCTCTCCCTCTCCCTCTCCCTCTCCCTCCCTCCCTCCCTCTCTCTACTTTCTCTCTCTCTCTCTCTCTCTCTCTCTCTCTCTCTCTCTCTCTCTCTCTCTCTCTCTCTCTCTCTCTCTCTCTCTCTCTCTCTCTCCCCTCTCCCTCTCACTCTCACTCTCACTCTCACTCCCTCCCTCTCTCTCTCCCTCTCTCTCTCTCTCTCTCTCTCTCGCCTTCCTCTCTTCCTTTCCTTCCCTTTCCTCTCTCTTCTTTACCCCACTGAGCTGCTCGGTGGTTAGCAGTGAGGACGGGACCTCTGGGCGATGTACTTACCAATCATTCTCTCCTGTCGGTGGTCAGATCGTTTGACATCCACCCGCAGTGGGTGTCAATCCGCTACAACTTCTCATTAGAGCTGGCCATTATCGGTGGGATTCGGGCCATCCATTTACTGTCACGGTAACTTGCACCGTCGTCCAATAGAGCCGCGAACTCGCTAGCAGATTGTCGCGATTGCCGCGTACTCGTTCAGACTTCACGGACTCCCGGCCACGACCAAACCGGAGTTCATTATAGTTAAGCCAAACTTCAGCCAAAGTGCTTGAACGGGGGACTTAATTTGGGTCCGTAAGCGCTTACGAAGTAATCAGCTTCTCTATACGGGCTAGTGGCCACCGTTGGTGCCATAAATATGCACATGTAAACTGATCCAATTACCATGTTCTAAGAGCTGCGAAGCTCGATCGGTGACAGAAGCTTCTCTAGGCATTGGCTCGCTCAGGCCCATAATTCACTCCATGCTCATTAGAAATTTTACAGAAATGCGTTTGGTGTTCTATGCTTGTAATATGCATTCATCCGAGCAATCGACCCTGCAATGTGCTGCATGACTAGCGCATTTTTGTAATAATTCTGTACCACTACTTTACCAATCTTAACGACGTATCTTGTCCACAACAGGAACTTGAAGCCATTGAGAAGCACGAGCTGGACATGCTGGCCCTGGGCAACAAGTTCCTCATCAAGACGCACAAGGGCGAGCAGATCATTGAGGAGGACGACGACCTCCATCTGATGGGTGAGTATGTTTCCCGCCTGCCGCCCGCCTGCCGTCAGTGTTCGGGGAGTGTGTGATTGCCGCGCTATGGTGACTGATTGCGGCAGGCGGCAGATGCGTCTTGCCCCCGCCTCGGTCGCCGCCGCAGCGAACGAGGCTAACTTTGCGGCGGTCGGATCAGCGGCGGTGTGTGTGTGTGGGGGGGGGGGGAGAGGTGCTGTAGCGGGCGCTGACGGGCCCGGGCGGCTGTCGGTTTCAGCGCCCGAATTATGCCGCATCGCTGGGCCCGGCCGCATTCGTGCCGATATTTGTTGGCCTGATTGGGAGAGAGTTACAGAGATGTAACAATGTAGTTTCTGTTGGTGAGCAACGCAGTTTCTCACTGTAGTGTGAATATATGATGATGTATTGAACGCCTTATTCTGATCGGCGGGTGTTAAAGCCATTCTTTGACATGACTGGCTCCGAATTCCGATGTTCCATTTTAGTGCCGTCAACTGATGATTAAAGTTCATGGATTAACTTCACCAGGGAACTCATCATGTGGGCATCATTAATAATGTCGTACCGCCTGCCAGCTCAGTGTTTCAGATCCATTGATAGACGTCCTTTGAGATTCATTCTAGTGTGATGATCATTAAACATGCGTAGAGACTCGTTATGAATAATATATCCCTCTGTCCCTCATAAGTGCCGAATGACACCGACAAAATCGATCACTGCTAGGACTAATCTTATCTAAGAGGATGATTTTAACGAAGGGGACAGAATGTGGTGGCAAAAGTCTGCCATCATTCTTAGTTGAACAGTGAACATACAATGAAAATGTGTTTAACGTGAGTGAACCTTAGCTTCACCTCTATCTCTGTGGCTATCCGGTAATGGGGATGATGTCTCGTCGAGTACGCTGATCGGTCTCCTCCCGCAGACCGCTGTTCGGTGCTGCTTCTATCCCACTGTCTATGAGTCCCAGCCGAACCTGTCTTTTCACCTGTCTGACTCCCTCCTCCTGACACCCCTCCTCCTCCTCCCTCCTCCTCCTCCGACAGAGGACAAGAACAAGCCGACGGTGTCTGCGTCCGCCGAGGAGCTGCTGCCGCCGCCTGTCGACCAGGAGCCGCTGGTGGAGGACGCGGCGCTGAACGACACCACGGAGCGACACGACCACGCACTGCACGTGTACGACCCCGGCTGCAGGATCTGCACCGGACGGGAGCCGCTGGACGCCGGACGGCCGAAACTGGTGAGCGCCGTGGGCGAATGGGTGGGTACGATGTGATGAGGGGGATGCTGATGGTGAAGGTAGTCATGAGATGGACGGGATGGTATGATAGTAGTCGGTGGGCGAGGTAGGGGATATAGTAGGGGAGCGTAGTCTGCGTTGTCGGTGGATGGGTGGGTACGGCTTTTTGGGGACTAGATTGATGACTTAAGGTAAGTCACTAGTGACGTTTTCGCACCAGGGTGTTTGAAAACACGTTGTGATTGTGGGTGGGGAACGGAATTGTTGCAATTGCCTCGGAAGAACATGTGCCGTGATAAGCGGAGGAAGCGGCTATTTTATTCGCGGCGAATAACTTCACATCGAATCCTGATTGGCTGTTGATTAGTTCAGAGCCTTTTATCACCAATCGCAAAGGTGGAGGCAGTTGCTTTCAATAATAATGTGGCCTAAGCCTAGCCTGCCTTCCAAAATGACGCTCACTTTTTATCCACAGGAGAAGTCGGACTCTCGAACCTCCTCCAGCAGCAGTAAGCACTCGTCCAGTAAGAAGTCCTCCTCCAAGTCATCGCGGCGCCACCGGAGCGGCAGCTCCGAGAGGCGGTCGTCGAGTCGTCACCACCACAGTAGCAGCAGCAGCAGCAAACGGCACAGCAGCAGCAGCAGCTCGCGTCACCACCACAGCTCCAGCAGCCGCGACAAGCACAAGGACAGCAGCAGCAGCAGCAGTAGCAAACGGCACCACGACAAGGATAAGAGTCGTGATCGGGGCAGAGACAAAGACAGAGATAGAGATAGGGATAAGGACAGAGACAGAGAAAGGGAGAAGAATAGAGACAAGGACAGGGATAAGGACAAGAGCAGAGGGAAGGACCGCGATAAGGAGAAGGAGAGCAGTAAGAGCGGTGACCGGGACAAGGACAAGTCCCGGGGCAGTGACAGTGACAAGGAGCGGCGCCGGCACCCCTCGGACCGCGACAGGAAGGTTTCTGAGGACACGGACAGCGGCCGGGACTCGGAGCGGAGCCGGCACAAGAAGCACCACTCGAGTCACGACTCGCGCGACCAGGAGCGACGGGGTCGGCACGCCAGCGACGCCGCTGAGGAGGAGGAGGAGAAGGATAAGGAGACCAAGGAGGGGGAGGAGTCGGTGCGGACGGCTGCCGAGGACGACGGCGCCGGATCAGACCGCGACAAGGAGCCCTCTTCCACCGTCACTATCAGGTGAGAACTCAACAGGTAGACTGTTACCCACATTCCGTCGTCACAGTCAGGTGAGAACTATCATTCACCGTCACTATTAGCTGAGTCCACCCGCTCCATCGTCGCTATTAGGTGAGTCTGAAAACGCTCCTTTATTGCCATTGCAAGGTGAGAGTCCTACTCCATCGACACTACTGTGAGGTGAAAATCCACCTGGCCTACCGTCAAATGAGAGACCCCCTCCACTGACACTATCAGATGAGAGCTAAGCACCCTCATCCACCGTCCCAGTCACTGGTCGTAAGGGTTCGTCCATTCCACAGTCACTATCAGGCTAGAGTCCGCCCAGTACGTCTTCAGGTGGAAATCGAATTCATCCCGAGATAATATGAAATCCTTTGACGTAAGTAGCCATTGCGGTAGGAGTTGAATTGTCCGCATTTCCCCTTTAACCGAGTCGAGGAGGTGCATTGTTGATCTGTCTGCCGCTCTAATGTCTTTGGATGGGCCTGAATAAGCGCCCTTCGTGGCTGGTGATAAAGTCCATTCGCGTCTCCACCTCAAGTTTTACAGTTTCAGCAGCAGAGGTCATTGTTCAGTTATGCTAGCGGAGGGCTCTTGGGACACACTCGTGTATTTGATTCAAAAGCTGAGTTTTGCTATGCTGTTTGCTATAACCGTTTGATCTGCCTTGTTAGGACTGTGTGGCCACTTGCTTTGATGTTTCTTTGATCGTGCTCTGTGCGTGTAGAGATGCAAAATTTTCCGGCAAATCAATGCCCGGCATTAGGCAAGCACCTTCAATTTTTTTAGAGCGCGATACCGAGTGCTCTCGCCTACTGAACGTGGTATAAGTTTACCTCGTTTGGCGCCCTCCGTCCTGGAGGTTTGTGGTGCTACCGAAACTGTGATTTTGGACTTTGCACCTCTTCGAACTCGCTGCCCTCCGCCACAAGTTCTGACTGAATAGTTACCAACTGTTTCGCGCGCTGACTTTCACAATTAGCGTATTCATAGCCTAAAGTTGTTTTTTAATTAGCAAAGGTCAGAAGGCGAACTATGTGAGACTTCACCGACCCATGACGCGTTCACCGGACCGACCCTTGACGCAATACTTTCCACGTGACGTCATAACTCGACCTTTGATCCCGTGACTGCCTGTACCGCCATGACCCGACCCGTGACCTGTGTCTGTGTGCCCTCAGAACGCCGCCGCGGGCTCCTGCTGAGGAACCGGAGCCTGCCGAGCCGTCACCCCCGCCGCCACCCAAGGCGCCGCCCAAACCGCGCTCCGTGTGGCGCGGCTTCATCTCTATGCCCGACATCTGCAAATTCTTCACACAGGCATTCGAGGTAAGGCGATGGATGCGGATCGCTGTCAGAAATGTCAGTGGTTGTGGTGTATGTATTGAAAAGACGTAGAGGGTCGGTGCCTGCGTAACGAACTTCGCTTAGCCTGGCTCCCGGCTCCCTCGCCATTCAAACATCCGAGCTAAATTTATAAAAAAGTATTTCAGCCAGTTTGAGTGCATGTCAACCGCCTGATAAGTGATACCAGCCCGTCGCATCTGAGCGACCCTGAGCGTCCCTGATGTGCCCTGAGTTCGCGGCGGCGCAGAGCTGCTACGGACCGTGGGAATCTACAGCCGCGTGGCGGGTGCGTCTTCAGTGCGCCGGTCACCTGCGCTGTCCGCCGCGCCCAGGGGTGTGTCGCAGTGTGGCCCTGACCTTGACCTCTGTCTGGGGGGACTGTGACCACCGCCGGCCGGTCGCTCGGTAGGAGGGGGCATGGTGTACGCTGGGTGTGTTGCACCGGATGAGGGCGTGGCTCTGCACATACGGTGATACATACCTGTGTGTCGTTCACACGGCTCGGCCCTGCACCTAGCTGGCGGCAGCTGCTGTTCTGCACCGTGGTAGGACGTAGTGAAGTGCTCATACGAAGGCCTCTTGCACCCAAACTACCTAGCCCGTCGCATCTGTTTGGAACACGTTACGTGTGGAACGCGTGACTGTGAAGTCATGCGTGCCCATTATAGGTTGACATTCATTGTTGGGTCCAAATATGTGAGGATAGTGTAATGGTTTTACTTGTGACGTAAATACCTCAAAGACGGATGCATTCATATGGGTGAGGGGGAGCGTGTCAGTGTCCTGAGGCCACCGTCCACATTTTTGGCTCCTGGCCTGGAGACACGGGAAGGTTCCGGGATGAATACCCATTCTGATTCATATGCAAATCCCCGTCAAAGGATGCTGACAGGCATTAGGGCTGGTGGAAAATGGCGCGGTTTTCTGGCGACATATTTGCCGAAATTATTCTAATGTATGGCGACTACTTGTCACCGCGCCGTGTTAAACAGCCTGTCACGTTTCACCCGCGGGAGATTTATTTCTTTTGTTGGACTCTAAATCATGTTCCGGTGATGGGTATGTAAGACACCTCAGTCTTCAGATACAGCCTCCGGTCTTACTGCATGTCTCTGTATTCCTGTGTTCTCAGCTTGACCGAACACACAACACACAACCAGCCGCGCCTCCGGCCGCGCTCCACACACACACCCTCTGCCCAGCGCTCTGCTCTGCTCTGCTCGCGCGCCGACGCGCGACCGCTTCCCGTCACAGCCGGGAACACGATTTAGCCGTGCATCCTTCACGGCTCTCGGCCACTAAATAATATTATACCTACTTACACTCCTCCCCTCCTATTGAACAATATGCCAACGACAGTCACAACAAACGCTTAATCAAAAGACCAGTGAGCAGGGTCGAACCGTTTCGGGGGGCGTACCTCACGCCCGAAACGGGTGACAGTTCGCGGCCGCTGATCCACATCCCGCGGCGGCTCGGCATCGAACGGCGGCGGCGGGGACGGCGGCGGAACATGTGGTACCTCCGGCCGGTGCGGCACAGCGTCATGG
Source organism: Amphibalanus amphitrite (assembly GCF_019059575.1). Classification (NCBI taxonomy): domain Eukaryota; kingdom Metazoa; phylum Arthropoda; class Thecostraca; order Balanomorpha; family Balanidae; genus Amphibalanus; species Amphibalanus amphitrite. The sequence continues at coordinate 458,200 of NW_024881966.1, forward strand.
AGCGGTACAGGGTCAGGTGGCGGCACACAGTCAGGTCGCATCTCGGGCAGACGCGGCATCGGCACGTGCGGCAAAACAACAGGTTGCGGTACATAGCGGCCAGCTGTGACACCTTGGGGCGGAAATACAATTGGCACCCCACCCATACCAGGCACACTATGGGGCCGGGCAATGGGCGTTCCCGGCACATCTCGCCAGAGAGACAACCCATGCGCTCTTGTCGCGGTCCTGTGCCCCTCACTCACAGCCGGCGGGCGCTCCACTGTGTTGTCCGGCTTCAAGCGGTTGTGGTGCACCACCAGACTGCGCCGCTTTCCCTCCTCGCGCACTCGATAGTTCACTGGTCCACATTGTTCTATGATCTCAGCCGCACGCCAAGGCCTCACAAACTTATGATATTCACCGCGCTTCGGTACATGGCGAAACAAGAACACTTTGTCACCCGGGCGATACGACCACTCGTTCATTCTGCGCTCATACAAAGCTTTGTTGCGGTCATGGGACAGCTGATCGCGCTTAACCACATCCTTAAAAGTAAGTCGGAGTGTCTCTCTCAAATCGTCTATGTACTGGGGGAAGGTTGGGGCCCCATCCACAACCGGCCGATCACCCAGCGAGGCTTCCGCCGGCAGGCGGGGCTCTCGCCCAAACATCAAGGCGAACGGAGAGTATCCCGTGCTGTCGTGCACCTGACTCCGGTAGGCGAGCATGAGCATCGGAAGATGCTTATCCCACTCCGTGTACTGCTCAACAAACTTAGCCAGCATGTTCAAAATGGTGCGATTGGCTCGCTCAGTCATCCCGTTGCCCATAGGGTGATAACTGGATGTCTGAGACTGCTGAATGCCGAGCAGTTCGCTCACAGCTTTCATCACCGCACCGACAAAGTTCCGACCTTGGTCCGAGTGCACACGTTTCATGACGCCAAAACGAGAAATAAACTCATTTACAAGAACATTCGCAATCGTAGTAGCCTTTTCATCAGCGAGGGGATACGCTTCAACCCAGCGTGTGAAGTGATCAGTGATCACTAGCAGGTGCTTGTAGCCTCGAGCGGTTTCCGGCAGGTTGGTCACAAGGTCCATGGACACCAGCTCCATCGGCTCGGACGCAGACAACTGCCCCATACTCGCACATGGGCGGGGAGTCGGAGAGTTTCGCGAGGCACAGCGGCGGCACTGTTCGCAAAACTCAGTCACCGTACGCTCCAGGAGCGGCCACCAAAACCTGAGTCGCGCGACTTTCGCCAGCTTTGAAGCGTTGAAGTGCCCACCCGACGGACCATCATGAAGCGACCCCAGCACCACAGGCACGAGCTGGGGTGGGACTACCAGCTGCAGCTGGTCGTGCCCCCTCGGCCCAGCCCGGAACACTCTGTACAGAACATTATCAATCAAACGCAGACGTGACCACTGCCTCCAGTACGGCAGAGCGCCCTTTGACACGGAGGACTGGGAGGGCCGCTGTGTGCTCCCAGCAAGCTGCCTCTTCACCTCCGCCATGGCGGGGTCTGAGTTCTGCGCCGAACACATGAAATCAGAAGGCCACATGGACTGAACGTGGCGAGCTGCGACGGGAGGCGACTGAAAATCCATTGTGTCTGTCTGTGTAGACACCTCCTGCGTGGGGTCCGGCCTCCGACTGAGCGCATCCGGAGCCTCATGTAGCCTACCTGGCCGATGAACAATCTCAAACTGAAACTCGCCCAAAATCTCCAGCCACCGCGCCAGAAGCCCGTCAGGGTTTCTGAAATTCACAAGCCACTGCAGAGCGGCATGGTCTGTACGGAGCGTGAACTTACGACCCAAAAGGTAATGTCGGAACTGCTGCACAAACGTCACAGCTGCGAGTAGCTCCTTTTTAGTGACTGAATATTGCCGCTGGGATTTAGACAGGCTTTTACTGTCAAATGCCACTGCCCGCTCACCCTGTCCATCCCTCTGCAGCAGAACCGCGCCCATCTTTGACCCTGAACAATCCACGTCTAGTACGAATTCGCTCGCTCCCGGGGAAAAGTCAGGGTATTTCAGAACCGGAGCCGTGCACAGCGCCGCCTTTAGCGAGTCAAAAGCCATCTGAGCCTCCGCATCCCAATGGAAGTCTGCGTCTTTCCTGGTGAGGTGATGCAGCGGAGCCGCGATAGCAGCAAAATCTTTGATGTACCGTTTAAAGTACGTTGCCAATCCCAAGAACTGTGACAATGCCTTCTCATTCATAGGCACCGGCCAATCCTTTACTTTGTCTACCTTTTCTGGATCGGGACTGACCCCATCAGACGACACCACGTGACCCAGGTAAGTGATCTCTGATTGAAAGAATTTGCACTTTGAGAGGTTGAGAGTCAAATTCGCAGCCGACAGACGACGGAACACCTTCTCAAGACGTGAAAGATGCGTGTCAAAATCGCCAGAGAAAACCAAAATGTCATCAAAGTAGCTCACTGCATCAGTGGGAGCCAAATCACCCAATACAAGACTCAACAGTCTGGCGAACGAACTCGGGGCACCACTGAGGCCATATGGGCACGTTGTGTATTGCCAAAGCCCAAACGGCAGCGTGATGGACGTTTTGGATCGATCCTCCTTTCGGATGCTCATCTGGTTGTACCCGCTTTTTAGATCGAGCACCGAAAACAAAGAGTTACCTCCCAGGCTGTCAAGTAGGACATCAACCCTTGGGATTGGAAAGGCTGGCACCTGGCACACGCGGTTAAGTTTTCGAAAATCCCCACAAATTCGCACAGAACCGTCTCTTTTCTTCACCAGGACTACCGGTGATGACCAAGTGCCATCAGACGGCTCCAGCACCCCCTGATCTACCATATCCTGCACGCGCTGCTTTACTTCTGTCTCCAGGTGTGGGGGAATTCGTCTGGGAGCTGATCGCACCGGCTTGGCAGTGCCCGTGTCGATTACGTGCTCAACTAGTGAGCAGTGACCAAGCTGGTCTGAGAACAACGAGGGGTACCGGCGCAACAGAGCAAAGAACTTTTCCCGCTGCTGACTCGTTAGCGACACATCAGACAGATCGACCAAATCCTCCAAGGAACCCGCGCCAGAGCTGGGACCATTTGACACCCCATTGTCTGCATCACCCGCGCCAGAGCTGGGACCATTTGACACCCCATTGTCTGCATCATTCCCCTCCCCTTCAATGGAGAAGTCGGCTTCCATTGATCCTAGGCCCTTGCCCTTAGACACCGAGACCGAGGATGACGTCACGTTACGCACCACGACCGGAACACTGCCGCCCGGCTTCACATCAACCAGTCCGTCCAGGAACGTCAACCCACTGACTGCGACGTCGGCAATGAACACAGCCTCTCCCTCAAAATCAGCATCATCGACATGGCCGGGGATCACAACCTCACAGTTTGGGGGAATAGCGTACGTTTCCTGTACAGACACCCTGCACACACGAGTCGTCGGTCGCTCAGGCAACACCGTGGCGACCGGCTGACGGTTCACCTGGTTTGCAGGTGTCAGCTGCTTCGTCGATAAGTTAAGAACAAACGGGTACTGCGCGAAAAAATCCATGCCCAGGAGGCAGTCGATGGGACCGATTTCGTCGGATACAAACACAGAGAGCGGGTATGACACATTATCGATAACAAAATGCACTGCACACCGACCGAGCAGGCGCAACGGCTGTTGAGTTGCAGTTTTAGCGGTGACGTCACAACGTTGTAGCTGGGGACGCGCTGAAATCTGATCATAAATCCGCCTGTGAACTATTGTTATAGCACTTCCTGTATCCACAACAAGCTGCGCTGGCACTTTACTAACCTTTGCCTTGACCGTAATGTCCGACGCCGATGCAGCGCAGTTATTCAAAACTCTCGGTCCCGGCGGCCGAGTGACCGGGGAGCGCGCGCGCCGCCCTGAGCGCCCTCCCCTCCGGCGTTTCCCGAGAGGCGGCACGTGCGCTGAACATGGCCCACCTTCCCACAGGCAAAGCACCTGGCTAGACGGAAACGACAATCTGGTTTCCCGTGACCCGTCTCCCCACAACACAGACATATGGGCATTGACACGTCACACTCCTGTCGTCCCCGGGCCCGGTCATGCCTCATCTGTCCCATCCGGTTAGTAGCAGCCAGCTGCAACTCCAGCTGCCCAATGCGGCGCAGAATTTGCTCCAGCACTGATGGTTCTGCAGCCTCGCCTCCCACTTTACGCACCCCCGGTCGCTCTGAGTCCGATCCGGCCGGCCCAGCCTCCGCCTGGTCGAGGGCGGGCTCGGACCGGGCGCCATCGCCGCCCACTGCACACACGCGCTGTCCCTGGCCCACCGGTCCCCGAGACAGACGATCAGCAGCCAGCACGTTTTGCACACTTTTTACGGCTGCATCAAAGGTCACAGATCCCAAAGACACCACTGCATGAGCCAACCGCTGAGGCAAGGCGGCCAGGAAATAGTGAAAGAGATGCGTATCAGGCGAGTGGGCGCCAAACACGGCAGTGACCAGGCCGCGCAGCTGAACAATGAAGGTGTCCAGTGACTGAGCCGTCGGGTCGAATTTGAGCGCCTGCAGCGCGCTGTGGCAGTCCAAGGCGCTAGCGTCCGGGAACACGGCTCCGAGACGGTCTAGCAGAGTGTCGATTGAGCCGTCAGCAGGACGCTCAAACGTGTCGAACGCCTCTCGGGCCGCTCCATCCAGACACAGCGGCAAACAGTTCAGAGTCGCCTCACCCGTGAACGACTGCACGGCACAAAAACTCTTAAAATCCTCTCGGAAACGACGAAATGACCCCCGACCGTCATACCTGGGTGGCGCGAAGTGAGCCATTTCCTCTTGAGATAATCACGACGTCGTCGTAAATCACTGCGTATCACTTGGGGCGTGAAAAAAAAATCAAATGTTTATATAACAGCTCGCAGCTGATCGGTTCCGTGTCAAACAATTTATCAGGCCAAGACTGTGTTAGGCCAACACAACCCGGTTCGCAACCACAACCACCGCTGCCACCAATGTAAGACACCTCAGTCTTCAGATACAGCCTCCGGTCTTACTGCATGTCTCTGTATTCCTGTGTTCTCAGCTTGACCGAACACACAACACACAACCAGCCGCGCCTCCGGCCGCGCTCCACACACACACCCTCTGCCCAGCGCTCTGCTCTGCTCTGCTCGCGCGCCGACGCGCGACCGCTTCCCGTCACAGCCGGGAACACGATTTAGCCGTGCATCCTTCACGGCTCTCGGCCACTAAATAATATTATACCTACTTACAGGTACATTTTGACTAGACGCCTCGGCTGGCGGCGCAGATGCTGCTAGGCAGTCATGCATCCACGATTCCACATAAAGCATTGTCAATTATGTTACCCCACCCTGTATAAGTGTATTGGACTTAGCACATATGGGACGACGTTGGTGCCCACTGGAAACTCTGGCGACCTCAAGATGAGCGTGTTGTGGCTTAACACCTGGCGGGGCGGTATGCTGATTGTTGAGCACGCGAAGATTAATTTTATTTTATTCGGTCACAAATAACTCAGTCTGTCATCTATCATTCCCAGTCATTTAAGTCAATCATTGGTGTTCATATCTTAAACATGCTTTATGTCCATATGTTTTTTTCTTTGAGTTTGATCGGGAGTCAACATTTAGGGATGTGCTCTGTGTAGCTTTACACCGAGGGCTCACTGAGTAACTGTTTACTGTTCCCTTCCACGGTCGGGGTCGCGCCGTCCGGGCGTACCGCCGTCTCGTTACGGGCCGTGCCGCCCATCAGCGCCGCACTGCGCCGCTGCTGGCCGCAGTGCGTCGCGCCACGCAAACACGCCTGTGGGGTCACTCGGGTAATACGGGCCGCGGCGCCGCAGCGCCTGCTAATGGTCCGTCAAACGAGCCAACTCCGCACGGAGCCCTGCCCAAGGCGTGCACTGGCAGCCGTCTGTCGTAAAAAGAGGGAAAATAAGGGAACTCACTGCTCTGAAATTTCATGTTCACACTTATTTTGTATGTCGATTTATATGTATTTCCCGAAGTAGCCAATGTTCTCAGATGAACAATGGAAACATGCATACGGTTTTGTCATGTTTCATAACATCTTACCTCAACTTTATGCTGAAAGGCAGTCTTATGGGGCTACTAAGCATTGCATTGTTTAAAGGAAATAGTTCACTTTCCTGAAATTAGTATTTTGCTATGGATTTATGTTTTTTATGCTCAAAATGATCAGAAAATAAAACAAAACGCTTTTGTAAAAAGGATTATTTTCTATATTTTAGTATAAGAAGAACTATATTCTATATAAAATAATGTTTGACGCGGAAGCTTATTACGCGTTGACCAATCATATTGCGTAGGACAAACCCATCGGCTGTAAGCAGCATTCTGATTGGCTGACGATGACGTGACTGCATTCCTCAGCAAGGCACGCATTCCTCTGCAAGGCACTCTTTTCGGAACGAAAAATGGAATATCTTCGTCTAGGGTGATCGTTGGGCCGTAAAAGCTTCTGATTTGTGCTAGTCTCAGCGCAAGCAACAAAACTGCTATTCCAGTTTCAAACCCCATGTTAAAAGTGAACTATTTCCTTTAACGAAGTGATTTCATTTTGTTTACCGAAATGTTATTACGGAGCGAGCGAAGCGAGCGGAGTCTTACGTAGAATAACGGAAATTTCTGAGTATGAGCGGCCGGCCGGCCGGCCGGCCGGCCGTGGTCACGCTTCTGCGACGCTTATATCTCAGCAACCACTTGACCGATTTACATGCGGTAATTTTTGTAGGGTAGCTTCATTCCTTCTACCAAGTATTGGACTATTCCCGATGCATGTGGGTGACCCCTTATGCACGTGCCACGTGCAAAACGAAGAGGTGTCACTTTTGTAATTGTTGCAATATCTCGGTAACTACTTGGCCGATTGCGCTGAAAGTTGGCATGCAGGTAGGCACCCACTAGGCAATGCATATCCATGTGCCGGAGTTGGGGTGCTGCTGCACGTGCGCACGTGCAGGGGTCGATTCCAGATCTCGAGAACGGCTGGACCGATGGCGCTCAAATTTGGTACATGGCTAGGGACCGGTTAGTAGGGTGCCGTGCAAAAGTCAGTTGGGACCCATTTTGCACGTGCGCACGTGCAGGGTGCCGCTTCCAGATCTCGAGAACGGCTGGGCCGATTGTGCTCAAATTTGGCACATCGCTAGAGACCGGTTAGTAGGGTGCCGTGCACAAGTCAGCTGGAGGTACCCCCTCGAAATTTCGCACGTGCAAGGCTCACCCTCTCGCTCGCTCCGTTAGTCGCCCCAAAAGGCGTTATACTGGTTTATTGTGAATGTGGTCATCTTCAAATTTCCACGAAATATTTTCGTGCTCACACCGAAGACAGAATACTGATTCTTTGGGGTATAGACAACAGGCGGCGCGCGGATAATAGACGGCGACCGTGACCAGCTAGGGTCACTGGAGTCGATCAAAGGCGGTCAGACAGCGGGCGGAGGCCTCTGAATGCCGATGACCGGAAGGGGGACGCCCCACAGGCTGTTGGCAGGTCACTTAGCGACCGGTGACAGCGTGTGATGGAAGATCCCGGCGCCGATGACCACTGTAGTCCGGGCGCCCAAAAACCCCAATTCATGATCATCATCCGGCGCCATGAGATAGTAGTGTGGGGTTACTATGAATTCTAGCATATCCTGTTTGCATCAATTAGCGCCCTCAAGGTCAGAACCCTCCTACCTGACCAATGGGCGTTTCCCCTCTAGGTGTGCAGAGGTTTAGATGTTACTGTCATGTGACCTCCTGTGTCTAACCTCCCTTGTCGACACTAACACTGACGCCTAGGACCTACTGACATCTGACCTTCCCTCTTGCCGACAGGTGTCTGGCAACTCGTCACATCTGGCGACCGACATCCCGGACCGTGTGGAGGTGGTGGGTCGGATCGCGCCCGAGACAATCTGGGGCTACATCCGACAGGTCCGCAAGTCCAACAAGGTGAGTACAGCGTGGACGGTGGAACCGCCACCCGACCCACAGCTCCCTGAACTGTCAGCCAACCAGCTCAGAACCAGTGGAACCGCCAGCGAACCCTGGCCTGTTGGCAGGCCGGCAGGCTCCGCTAAAGATTCAAATAATCTATCTAATATTCTGTCTCATCTAGCGCGGTGCGAGGGGCTCCTGTTGAGATTCGCTCTCCGGTCGTAACCTTAGTCCAGCGCTAAACCCGGAGAGCAATCACGGCTACGGTATGAACTTGTCTTATGTTATGACCGCGAGCGTTTTACGTTCGGTTTAATTGTCAGATAAAGTTGATTGATGGAGAGTCAGACGGGCCGTCATATGAGCTCAGAAGCCGTGACACCATCAAGCACAGTTCCGCTGCCATCAGACGGGTGGTCTGTAAATGTAAATTCTGGGGTGATTTTGGATAGCTCGACGCGCCTTCTCCGCGTGTCGCCATCCCAGGAGAGTGTAGCACGGGACCGAGCGGGGTGCTCAATCGCCTACCAATCGGTCTGTCCACCCACACTATATCCATGGGCCTCAGGGTGACCAATCCCATCAGGATGTGTGTGCTGTGTAGCCGCTGTAGGGTGTTCCCCACGAGCCCCTGGTCACCATGGTCTGCCCAGTGCCCATCTCGGACCGGGCACGTGGGCGTGGGCTGTTTCCCAGCTCCGGGTGATCACTCTGTCTAAGCGACCAACAGCGGCCGCTTATAACGGAGCCGGCGGAGAAAATTTCATGAATGGCGGCCCGGTGGTGAATTCTATGAATATCCGATCAGCCAATCCCGGTGTCTGGGGCGCCGCTGCCGGGCCGGCCGGCACGCTCCATGGACTGCCCCGATGTTTGCTGATGGTTGGAGACGTGCCGTCGCCGCTCGAGTTGAATCGACTTGGACAGACAGATCCCCCAGCGACGCCGCTGGGCGACATTCAGGGCCGCTTTCGGACGGTGACCTTTGTCAGCGTACACGGGCCTATTCCAGCCAAAGGCCGGACTCGCCCGCTGTTTTTCGACCTTACGTACGGCGTGGTCCAATATTATCACCTATAAATTATCCCCGTGGATGAGGGATAGCCCTCATATGGGCGAATTTTTCTGCTGATAAAAGATGCTGATCTGGCTGTGCTGCTATCCAACAGATGTGTGATTTGCCGCCCTTTTCATTTCATTTCTCTCAACACTTATTTTTCTCGTCAACGTTAAAAACGCACCATTAATGCCACGGGACGCGTGCCTCGGCGCGGGTCCCAGTCGTATAATTATATCGGACTGAGACCCGCTGCTATTGTTATTTCTCCCTCCCCGTCGCCCAGCCCCGTCCGTCTGTCCGGCCGCTTTGTCGACGGCGCTAGCTATGATCCGGTATCTCTCGCCACAGTGTGAGCGGCTGTTGTTTGCCAACTCATCGGCCTTATTCCCCTAGAGACTGGCGGCGTCTTGGCGGCCCGGGGGGGGGGGGGGAGTGCGGGCGACTGTCTCCCGGAAGTGGATCCACAGACTGTTGACTGCCGAGCAACAAATAGAGCGCCGTCGAGAGCCGGCCGACGTCGTACTGTTTTTATCACTGCACTGTTCGCCGGCCGGCGCCGTCGATTAGGGAAAAATGAGGCTGGTGGATGGCGACCGGCCGCCCGATCCTGCCTTGTTAGGCACGCGCTGGGCACCCGGGACATATGGTGTTATAAGAGACAGAGACATTTTGGTGCGACTGGCCACGACTGGGCTAAGTCGGCACGGCCCGTCCGCCTCAGCTGGTCAGCGGGTCGGCTGATAATGGAATCTCGATGGCGGCCCCACGCTTCACTGGCCCTTCGTATGAGACTGGATGGCAGCCTGTCACACAAACGAGCGCAATCTTGCAGACTGACCTTTTCGGCCCATCCTCGCCTCTGTTCCATTTCTGCTCTAACTTGCCCATTCAATTCCCGTCACCATTGCGTTCGGGCTTTATTGTGCCCTTCACGTCCATCACTCCAGTTCCTTATGTGACTCTCGTCTTTGTCATGATGGGCGTCGATGACCTTTGCAGTCCGAATGAGCTGAAGCAAAAATTATCCCCTCTGTGGCCCATCAGACCTGTCTTCGCCTTATACCTCATCCCACCTCCAACTGAAAAAAAAAATGAGAAAAATCATCAGCCCTCTGTGTCCTGCCGGATCCGTCTTTACCAGATAGGTAAAGTGTCCTACCTCACCCCATCTCCAGCTGCTGCTGGCCGTCTTCAGTGGAAAGTGAACACTGGATCCTGTAGTCTACCAGAGCGCCGTGTCGCCGTCTTCCTTTGTTTTCACGTTGTCTATTCCCTGTGTGATATTTTTCCAACTTTATATTTCGCTTTTACTCACCATTCTATCGCATTGTCCTCTCCCATCCGTCTCATCGTCCCTCACATTTCTCCTATCCTCAACTTCACATCACTACACCACTGGTCGGCGCTGACACCAGTGTCAGCCAGTACTGGGAGAGAGGGGGACACCACTGTCCGCAGTGACACCCGGGCTCGGCTTCAGCGCAGCCTCTGCTCCGAAAACGTTCGATGATGTCCACTGGCGCTCAGTGGAGCGGCACGTCCCCCTGGACAAAAACCGCCTCCGGCCGGCTCAGGGCGGTGGACAGTGGCCCGGGAGCGCTGCAGGCCGCGCCGTGGGGCGGCTGTGAGAGCCGGGGTGCGCCGACCGGCCAGCCAATCTCGGTCGGAGCCTGGTGCACTGGCCGAATGGGGCCTGATTTGGCCGTAAAGTGCGGCGCGCGCGGCGCTGGTGTCCGCTCCCGGGGGATGCCGCCGTGCTGAGGTCCGGCTGGTGGACGGAGCCCGGTGTGGACAGGGGGGGACCGCGGACCGGACCTGCCTGAGCCATCTGTCGTACCCGGCGCCGGCCGGCCGGCCAGCGCCCCGACACGTGTATGCAAATTCACCCGGCCTGTGTCGCGGAAAATGCATAGGACGTTGAAAAATGTCATCGCCAGCAGCGTTGGTGCGACGCACCCGGTGCCTGTCCGGCCGGCCGGGGCGGATGAGACTGACACAGGTCCAGGTGATATGGAACGTCCACATACCAGCTTGTGGACTGTTGATGGGCTGAAGGCTGGATCGTCCACAGACTACAGCGGGTGGACTGTCCACGGATAGTGATGGGTATGTTGTCCACAGGCCCACGAGTGGACCGTTCACAGACTGCGGAGTCATGTAGGAAAGAGCCAGCCGACGGCACAAGACCAACTAAACCCACCGTCACAGCGGTCACTTGAAACTCCACCGGGCACTCGGTGAAGCGGGTCGAACCCCAAATGACGGATGGCGGTTTGGAATCCCGATACGGTGTCGGAATGCAATTCGCCTTCAATTCGGCGGCCGTTTCCGATGAAATAGTGTCGTTTGACGAGGGCTCGGCAGCGATTTCGGCTGAAATACGGCCAGCCGATGGCGGTGTGGTCAGTCTGCGCTTCGTGCCTGCGTCGGCTGTCGTCAATGTCCCATTACTCGAGTGCCTGTGCCTGATTTTGTCCGTGTCCGATTTATGTGCCCCTGATTCGTCCCCCGTCTCTGTGATCTGTCCCACCTTTCCAGCATATTTTGCCTATCCAACTCTATCGTAGGCATATCTGTCCGTCAATCCATTGTGATGTTCTTTCTGCCCAGCATCCTTCCACTGCACTTATCTCAGCTACATCCCCACCCGTTCAACGTAACCGTCGCGTTCACCTATCACCAGTATACGTCCCATCCACTACGGTATGTACAGTGGGTCTATTTAAGATCTCCAGAGCCACCACGTGGCGCTACGGTCGGGGTAGGGCGAGTCCAAATCCCGAGGGAAGTGAGGTCACCGGTCATTGTGGGGGAAGGAGGGAGGGGGAGTGACGCGGTATCACGGCGCATGTGGCGTGCGTATCGCCGGGAGTGGGCCGCCCGCCACTGCGCCGAGGCTGAGGGGAGGGGATGATGGTTGCGGGTGCGTTCACTCCGGTATGGTGGTATCCTGTTCATGTGGAACCAGCAAGAATGCGACTGAAGGGAATCATTATCTCAAACAAACGGGCAAGCGAGAGGCAGCGACAGTTCCAGCCAAAATGTTGAACAATGATAATTGAAATCTAGGGCGTATTCATAGCATGCAACTATTCAGTCGATAGTTGCATGATGTCTAGGGCTTTTCTTAACTGTTATTTGAGTTTGGTATTTTTTTTTCATTTGGCACGTTCAGTTTTGGTGGGTTTTATCGGGTCGAAAGAATCAAAAAAGAAAGAGTTGAAACGACTAAAAAAGACCAAAAATATTTTCTTAAAAATGAAATTTAGCTAAACATTTATAAGCGATAATTTTTACTTTTTTTAGAGGATATTGGGGAAAGATATTGGGGAAAGATGTTATCGTGCTTGTCTGTGTTGCAGTAGAAGGAAAGGTTTTGGTTCGTGTCTAGATAAAACCAGACCCGGGAGTGGGGCTCGAACTCACGACATCGCATTCAGCTCACAGGTTACCCAACCTCAACGCTACGAGCACCTATCGCCCTGCGCAGCTTGCTCAGTGTTTGGGCTAAAGTTCGGCCAAAGTGTCTGACGTCTGTCAATGTCACAAGGCGAAACCCCAAGGTAAACGTCCGTCCCGGTAGCTCGGTCGGTAGAGCGTTGGACTCCGAATGGTGAGAGCGCACGTCCCGGTTGTAAAAGTCCGGGTTCAAAACGCGACGTGTGCTTCACGTTTTGGAGTTTCCTGACTGGTATGGTTGTGGTTGGTGGCAGGCCGCTGCCAGGCGAAGTCAGTGAGGGAATCGGCCGTGCGCGGCTGTGTGCGCACGTCAAAATTTGGACTCTAAATTCTGCCATAAACCAGGAATTGCTTGATCGGAGGGAAGAGGGCAGGGTCAACGCAACAAGCTCAGCTTAGCGGGGACATTGTGATTCCTTTCTTTCAAAATGTTCGGGCCAAATTTATATTAAAAAGGGGGAAGCCGAACCAGGTTGGGCCGGGTTGAACCTGCAGTTGGACCGGTGTCTTACACGCAATCATAGTCAGAGAAAACAGAGGCTAATTTCGGGTCAAATATTTTTATTAACTGATCTTATTGTTTTTTTTAGCTTACACGTATAATAACTTTTAGTTTTTAACTCGAGACTTCTTCTCTTAGCGACTTGATTTGACCTTGATGGCCCATCTTACCAGAAAAGAAATCATCTGCGTGATAATTATGTGCCCAAGGGCACTCTACGCAAGAAACGCCAGCCGGTCAAAAAACTGGTGAACGATACGATCTTTCTAGTGCTTGAATTATATTCAATGAAAATTTTAGGAGACATAAATAATCTTAATCCTTATAGCTACTGGGCGCTCGGAGCATTCGCTAGCATTCCATTGCCAGCTGCATTACCAACATCACATTTGCATTACTCTGGGTTCATCATAGCTGACAGTAGATGAGCCGGCCACAGCAAACCAATGCCTCATTATCCTTTCCTTCCAAGCAGCCAAGCTAACCGGCCGCCCGGCCCACCACCGCGATATGGAACAACTCTGGAGTGCGCCATTTGCCTGCGGCAGTGCCCCACCGCGCCGGGGCTGCTTGACAGGTCACCCGCACCGCGACCTTGCCAACCGCCCCCCCCCCCCCCGCCCACCTCCCCATCGGGCCCAGCTCGGTAGTGACCTCTCCTTGAATTTCACATGGACTCGACTGAGGCTCAACGCCATCTAGTAACGTCTGGAGATCCTTACTAGATCCACTGTACTACCCACTATACACCTTTCCCCTCTATCTGTTTCACCTAGCCATGCCGTCCACCTGTCCTTCCCACCTAACCGTCCCGCCCACCTATCCACCACATCCATCCGTTCCGCGGTCCCTGAGCGGTCGTTTGGACCACTCTCCGTACGCCGCCGCAATCGGTCCGACCACCGTCCGGTCCCTCCGGAGGTCGGCGTGGAGCGCAGCGAATAAATCCCACAGGGACGACCCGGTCGCCCAGGCGAGGGAGTGAGAGTGAGTGAGTGGTATCAGGGTCTACCTGTGATACGGACTTGCAGGAAGGCAAAGTGACGGATTGATCGCGGACCGGACTATTTCAATCAGTGGCGAATCGTGTGCTAAAATGGTGTTGGTTTCAGTGCTACATCAGCGGGATTTACGCGTCAGCGGAGGATCATTGGGCGACTCTGATCGCCTGACCGTGTGTAATGGGCCGGCTGCGGACATTGTTTCGGCCGATTTAGTCCCGTAATGGACGATTCGATGTGACGGCGCAGCTGGTCTGCGAGCACTCACTCAAATAACCCTCGGTCGGGCGGTATAAATTTCAGACAACCGCCGCCGCCGCCCGGATAGGTATGGGGGTGGCGGGCGGCCTCGGGTAGACTGCTGACCCTGTGAACTACGGTTAGACGAGTCAGCGGCTTGGCTGAAAAACAATAAGGCGCTTTGCTGGAGCTGAGCCAGGAGCAACAGAGTTAGATAGACCCACGATCAAGTGCCGGATATTTCCACCCTAGGGTGCCTTTCGCGCTTTGTGTCGAAACACCCTAAAACACAGACATTTCCTTCACGGACGTTGCTGGCACATAATCATGACTGCATCATGTATGAATGGAGGGAACGGTGCCTGTCGGTACCCTCACCACTACGACAAGCCTCCGCTGTCTAAGGGGTATGTGACTGTGTGCATCGCGGGTTACCAGGGCCGGTCCGGGGTGGGGGGGGGGGGGGCTAAATCACCGGGCTCCCTGCGCAGGGCGGGAGGGGACGGGGAGTCGGCTGGCAGCTTGTTGATTGCCGACGGCGTGGCACGCGGTACCGGCCGCCTAATGTCATGTGTCATGCATCGACGGCGACGGGCCGGGGCGGGAAGGACGAGCGGCACGGGCGCACGACGCACTGGCGTTAGGACAGACGTCGCGGGCGCCGGGGTGCGGTTGGACACAGGCGCCAGATAGGGCTAGTAGACGCTCTTGTCAGACAGAACTGGCGGATGGATATGCACGCCTACCGAGACTGGCGGGTGGACTCAGGCGTCAGCACTGGATGGATATGGGCGCCAGGGGGTCCCAAGCAAAACTGGCGGATGCATTCGTGCACCAGACAGGACTGCTCACTAGCGCCAAACAGGAGTGATCACTGGCGTCAGGCAGGGTTGTAGACGGACCCGGACGCGCCTCAATGGTCTCAGACTGAATGCGTAGCGGTCGTGTTTGTCAGGCTGTCACAGCGATCGTGCATAACAATCGGCTCTGATGAAATCGAAACACATTAATCGTTTTGGTTTCCAACTCTGCATTGATTCAAGCACCAGTTGTAATTAGGTAATCAACGGCTGAAATGTTTACGTCGAAATTCCTTGTCGAAATTCCTCGTATCGATTACCATATATTGATCGATTCCTGCTGCATTAACGACCTCAATAGTTTTCCAATTTTGGAAGTATCCAAGTGCATTATTGCATTTGGTGCTTGGAAGTCGACTCAATGCTGCATTCCTTGGTGAACCCGCCATTGACAATTTTACGTATGAATGAACGTGTGAACATCCAAAGATGACTGCAGATCGATGAAAGCCGTCAAATGGACGTTTCTGAATCGCGTCCTTGCAGCCGCTGCCATGAATTCAATTCATTTCCATTTCCACTATTCTGAAGCCGATTTTCAATGGTGATGACGTTCGATGCATGACTGAACTGAGCGAATCGAAACCCATTTAGTTTTGCTACGGAGCGAAATGATTAGAATTAGAAGGCTGGCTAATTTAGCATTAATTAGAAGTTTCGAAATGCTGTTTTGCAGACTGGTTTGCTACTCAATGAATGGGCGTCTGTGTGCCTTTGATCTACCAACTCTCAGTGAGTTGCAGGCGGCGGGGCCGCTCGGCTCTGGCCCTCCTCGCCCACCCATATCGCCATAGGCGTAGGAACGTTTTCGAAAGTGGGGGGGCCAGGGTCCCAGAGGTCCAAAACCTAACCTACCCCCAAAATCCGATTTCTCCTCGGATTTCGGCCACTTTGTTTTCGCAAACATGCTCAGAGGTAAAAAAAAAATCGAAAAAGAAAAAGAAAAAAAAATGGTTGAAATTTCAGGGAGTCTCCCGTCCATAAACTCAAACTGATGGACGCGTTCCCCTGTCCTCCGCAGCCGTTGGCACCCATGCAAATTCCAGAGGCATCCAGCAACTTTTTCATTACGAGCAAGCGTGAAACGTGCAAAGCGAGTCTTTTCAATATACCTATAAAAATCAGCATGAACGGCCCAGCTAGGCTCAGCCAGGCCTATAACGTTTTTAAGAGGTATTATATCAGCGACCACTGCAACTGGGCTGATTGACTATCACTTATCAGAGGCCGGTGTGGGACTTTTAGACGGTCTGGGCCTTCAGAGGCCAGTTTAACCCTCCACGGCCCGGTCCTATAGGTTTTCTACATACGACGCGCTGGCCGAGGGGGCGGGGGTCGGGTACGACCCCCCTCGCCGTTTCGCCCCAGGTGGAGCTAGCGCGTCGCGGTAAAACGAGCGTGTGCGCCGTTACGAGACGCAGAGATCGATACCCGATTTTATGGTCCTAGGCCAACCGGTGACCTCTGACACCGTTCCGTGCTTCTATCCTCAGGATACTGAAATCCTTCTCCTCCACACCGCAACCCCCTCCGGGCTGGACAGGCAACTTTATCTCATGCGGGCTGCTCCCTTGGAGCGGCACCGCTGCTCCCGAGGGAGCGCACCCCGTAGCCGGGTGCAGTGAGTGCCTTGGGGCTGGGTGGCCTGTCCTCTGAACGGGCTCAGCCCCGGCGACTCACTAGGGTGCCTGCCCAGACCAATGTCTCCCCCTATATCCTATCATCCTTCCGGCTCTGAAATGGTCTCATTGGACCGAAAGGGCCTAACCCAACAAAACAAACAAAAACCGGTGACCTCTGAGGTCAGGTCAAGTGCCTCAAGGCACGGTTCCGTTTTTGGTGAATAACTTCGCAAAAAAATGGCCGCAGAGCCGCGATTTTGCCAGCATCGTGTTCACCTCTCTCAGGCGCGTCGAATGATATACTTTTTGTTTGGGTGAGGTAAACTTAGGGTGTTGACCTCGGGTCACGGTCAGGTCCGCGTCCCCAGGTCACGAAATTGGTCGAAGGAGGTCATGTCGCATATCATTCGATTCGGCAGGTCTTCTTGAGTCCATAGGTGGCTTTCCCGACTCGCTAGCTCAATTTGATCGGTACCTAGTTATTGACGAAAAACTAATAAGACCCTTATAACTTCATAAATGACGTCGCGCAAGGTCAACATTGCAAAAGTGACGTATCGAACCTTGCAAGGGGTGCATGAAATCACGATTCGGTGTCCTTGAGATAGTTGGAGATCGATCGTTCCCGGCGCCAGAAAAAGTTTTCAGTTTATCCCCATTGACTTATACCTAATGGTGAGGTCACGAAAATGACCTGACCTCATATGAACTTTAGGAAAAATCCGAGATATACATTATACAAGTTGAGAGACTCCTATTGGATACTAGGTCCTCCAAGGTTCATTTCCCTGTGAAATCTCCTCTGGCAGTGAGGGCGTTGCGAAGTTGCGACATCTGAAGACCGTGCAGAGGTTCACTTATGATCACATGGGTCAGTGACCTGATCTGACCCGAAAATGCGGTTGGTGTCAAAAGATCCCGTTTGATTCAAAGGTTAGGTATGCCAAGCTTCAGCTCTCTATCGCCGGCGTGTTCGGAGCTATCGCGAAAAAAAAACTTATGGAGGGGCGGCACCCGCCCCCCCCCCCCCGGCCGGCGAGGGTTAAGGCCCTCAGAGACCAGTACAGGGCCTGCAAAGGGCAGGATGAGACCTTAAGATGCCGACTTGGGCCATCAGAGGCTAATGTGGGTCCTTACAGGCCAGTATGGGCCCTCAGAGGTCAGTGTGGGACCCTAAAATGCCGGCATGGGCCGGTGTTGGAACCCAGAGACCAGCAGAAGGCCCTCAAAAACCAAGATGGGCCTTAGAGGCCGGCATCGGGTCTTCAGAATTCAGTGCGGGGCCCTCAAAGGCACCTAAAGGCTAGTCTTGGGACCCCAGAGACAGAATTGAGGCCACCAGAGGCCGGTGTGAGGCCCTCAGACGCCGGCTGGGCCCTTGAGGCCGGTTTAGGGGCCCTCAAATGAGGTCAATGTGGGTTCTCAGCGGTCAATGTGGGCGCTTGACCGCCACTGAAGGGCCCTCCGAGATCAGTGTAGGACCCTCAAAGACTGGTTTGGGAGCTGTTAAAGGTAGACTGTCACCTTTTTTTCACTTACCGGTTTTCGTAAGAGGTGCCCGCCCTCACCACAGATGTCCAGTCCATTTTCCGTTATCCTCACCCTGTAACGCGCAATCGCCTCCCAAAGTTCCATTTGATGCCATCTTTTTCGCCGGTGAAAATGCTCATCACTACGATAGCATGTATGTCACTTTTCATTACATTTTGGCATCATAGAGATTCATTGTTATTTTTCTTGAATGTTGTGACAAATTTCGTAATACCAATATTAATTTCAACAGCAAAGACGTACATTTAGCAAATTAATGTTGAAGGTTTCCTAGTATACTAGCATGAAGAAAGGCCGATCTCTTAGCATTGTGAAGGATTTCAGGGAAAGGAAAAACTTTGTCGATTTTAATTAAGAGCATTTTATACAAATTTTAAGGAAAAACTCGTCTAAAGGGTTTTATTTATCTTTTCTTATTCACACATATTCAATTCAAAGGCGATAAATTGTTAATTAGCAAATTTGTGGTAGAAGACAATGCTTTTTTTTACTTGAAGGGAAGTGGTAAAGGGAAGACCTGAGGTCCGATCTCTTCAACACTAGTGAAGGGAGCAGACCCTATGACAAAGGTAAGTGGTAAAGGATTTTTGGTTTGCTACCATGTTCTGCATGTTTCCACCTCTGTTTCAAACACGACGCGATAAAATTGAAGACTTTTTCGGGGCACGTGTCAAATGTATTGCTAATTCATAGGCGATGCTGAAAGTGGTTTCATCCTCATTTCTACGGTCTCTGTGCGCTAATATTTAATGGTTTTCATCGTGGTAAGTTGATATACAACGGTGCCGGAATCTCTCAAGTAACAAGTAACGGGTGTGCACTCAGTTTTGGAAAAAGATCGATTATCTCTTTTTTGAACTTGAAGTTATAAATACAAATGCTGGCATAGTGAATACCTAATCATGCAATTGAGGATGAGCATGCCAAAATTCAAATTTATACAACTGACTTGGGGAAACTACCCATGCTGGAAACTGCCAGTCTGCAAGGTATGGCAATTTCGACAAGATCTGGTCGGTGCGGGCTTGTTCAGCTGTTGCGGCGTGGTGCGGATTTCGCTTGGTGTGCGGATTTAGTGGATCACAGTGCAGATTTGGCTTGGCGATGGACTTGACGGACAAGACGATATTGATGAGGCAAATCGAAAAACATTGCTGGAGCTTTTATGTGTAATTCAGTGTCCCCTGGGTTTAAATGAGTGTGCAACTGCTGGTCATTTTTGGGTTCTGTGCGGATCTTTTACCCTCAGCCCACATTGGGGTGGATTTTCCGGTTTTGAAGGGTTGGTGCGGATTGTGAACTTGGGCTAGTGCCCTTCGTCGACATGCGAGCGATACTTTGCAGCATGGCTGCGCACGGCTGCAAAGTATGGCTTCAGCTTCAGCAATGTTTTTCAATTTTCCTCATATATCTTGTCTGGTCTGTCATGTCCATCAACAAGCAAATCTGCAATGTGCTACACCAGTGTCCCAAAATTAGGGATATTTTGGCTTGGGTGTTCGAGGGTAAAATTCCTCACTACAAAGAGGACTGAAAGTGGAAAATTGCTAGTCAGAAAGATACAAAGAAGAATGAAAACATGATCACCATTTTCTATGTGAATGTTACAGGATGTGGGAGCTGCGATGATTTAATGGAATTTGAATGTAGGTACAAGCCAGCCAGCAAATGTACATGCGGATGATCTTAGTTGTTAAAGTTGGGAGGGCAACTTGTCCTGGAAAATTAAAGGTGAGAGTGGACCAAGTGGACTATTCAATTTCACAAGGATTTCACTTTCCACCCAAATCTTGGGACACTGGGCTACACTAGATCTGCACCCTACCAGCCAAATCCGCACCACGCCGCATCAGATCAGCACCAGCTGAACAAGCCTGCACCGACAAGCTTTTGTCAAAATTGCAATGCTTTGCAGACTGGGAAACTACTAGGCGCAAATCCAAATATTGATCGACCAATAAACAGTTGAAGTGAGCAGGGCTATGACCAAACTAGGAATAAATAATTTAAATATGAATGCTTATAATTATAAATAGTTATAAAGAAATTAGTATTTGTCAATCACCATTCAGCGACCGTTGACCTGACTCAGTCTGAAAACGTGGCAGCCACGTTTTTCAGACATGCTGAAAGCTGTCATGCTGCACCTCTTAATATTAATTGTATAACAACTTTAAATGACAAATACAGCTTTTCTTTTACAGCAGCAACATGGTAAACCGTTGTTGTGTCAAGACATGCAAGCAACACTTTGATTACAAGCCCCAACATAAGCAGGGTGCAAAATGGAAACTACACAGGTATGTGATCTCGCCACCGTCATTGCAGTATTTGAAATGCAGTATCATGAGGGTTATATTTTACCAGATAAACGCCTTTTGGGCGAAGACCGAACGAGCGAGAGAACTGTAGCTTTTCTTGACAAGGGGTCCTCTGACTTCGGGAATTTTTCAGCTATCGACACAAAATTGGCACACTGCTAGAACTAGACACACTCTACAGTATGTTATGAAAATGAATGAACCGGGGTGCTTGGGACATTCACTTTGCACGTGCAATGAATTCATATCCTATACTGTAGGTAGATTTCCATATCAATTTCACGTGCTTTCAATAATTCTTTAGACGTTTCAGTTCGTTACAGTCTCAAAAGGTCTCGGTTATCTTTCAGTCTACCCCCAAGACCTAACTTATTGTTTTTTCCCTGGCCCGGCATGCTCTCGGCACCATCCCTCCAATTCTGGCCCAAGGCAACGCACGAGCGCTGCCTGCATCTAGTATTGAAAAGACTTCGCTTCGCTTGCTTGCTCGTAACAACCTATGTAGGCTGTTGCCATTTATTGTGGCACAAATGTAAATGCACAGAGAAACCACCTGCTTTATTACCAAGAATTTGAGAAATCAAGCGATTACACCCCAAATCGCTTCCTCCAGCCGGAGGCTGTACCCTCGAAGGTAAGCGCGCTCCGTGGCCGAGAGAATTCCAGCGGTAGTGTTAGACGCGAAAGCAGCTGGTGCGGACGGCCATATTTTGCTCGAACGCGTAATCGCGTGCCGGTGGGGTGGTTCTATTATTTGTCTGAGTGAGAGGCGGCTTACCCATGGGGCGGTATATGGTGCAGAGCTGGGCGCCACTGACAAAGAGAAGGACGCTTATAATGTGACACAATGTGTTCTAATGTTATAATATCTTTTTTCGGCATGGGCCAAGTGCATGTGACCTTGGGGTGGTGCGTCAGTCAATAGTATGGAGATGAGTGCCTGTGGGCTGTGACGTTATGACGTTGTGCGTTGTTTTGTAATTGTGCCGTCTTTTGATGGGGCGAAGGCTTGCAAATCCGCCCCATTGGAACAAAAAGACATTATTGGCACGCCCCCCCCCCCCCCCCAGCAGGGCACGGGTAAACACTCTGGTAGTTCACCAACCTCTCTCTGCACTGTGATTTCAGAACCTTGGTACGTCACCTGCGACGGCGACGTCACCTGCGAGTTCCGCGGAACCCCTGACGCCGTCACCAGCTGGACCATCCGCGGCACTGGACCATCCAGCGACGGCCGTGACGCCGTCACCAGCTGGACCATCCGTGGCACTGGACCATCCAGCGAAGGCCGTGACGCCGTCACCAGCTGGACCATCCGCGGCACTGGACCATCCAGCGACGGCCGTGACGCTGTCACCAGCTGGACCATCCGCGGCCCTGGACCATCCAGCGACGGCCGTGACGCCGTCACCAGCTGGACCATCCGCGGCCCTGGACCATCCAGCGACGGCCGTGACGCCGTCACCAGCTGGACCATCCGCGGCACTGGACCATCCAGCGACGGCCGTGACGCCGTCACCAGCTGGACCATCCGCGGCACTGGACCATCCAGCGACGGCCGTGACGCCGTCACCAGCTGGACCATCCGCGGCCCTGGACCATCCAGCGACGGCCGTGACGCCGTCACCAGCTGGACCATTCGCGGCACTGGACCATCCAGCGACGGCCGTGGCGTCGACTCTGCCAGTGCCGGAGACGACGGCGACGTCACCTGCGAGTTCCGCGGAACCCCTGACGCCGTCACCAGCTGGACCATCCGCGGCCCTGGACCATCCAGCGACGGCCGTGACGCCGTCACCAGCTGGACCATTCGCGGCACTGGACCATCCAGCGACGGCCGTGGCGTCGACTCTGCCAGTGCCGGAGAGGTCGGCGACGTCACCTGCGCCGCTGGTGTCAACACCGCATGGACATCAGCTGCGAGCTGGTAAACGGCGGTGGAGTGGAAGCAGGTGAGAACTGGCAACCTGTTTATGACAAACTTTTCTTTTTTGCTTGAGGGGTGATTCTGGTGTCTTTCTGCTAGAATTATTCAAATTGGGCTTTATCTATTATTTTGACCATGGACGTGCCTCAAGCATACTGCAGCAAAATTTTTACATTTATTCCCCCCAAAACCCCCCTAAATATTGACCTAGAGCAACCAAATTTGCGCAGGGGCGAGAACTCCAGGGGGCCCACCTACCTACCAAATTTGGTGTTTCTAGGTGCCATAGGAGCCAATCGCGAGGGGGGTCGCATCACCCCCCCCCCCCTGCCAGGCCGTGTTATGAAAAATGTCCTGCCAGGGCGAGGGTTAATGTAGGAGCTATGCACACATAAAGCATGTGTTGTTTACAGCATGGTACTTCGGCTGCAGGCTTGAAATGGAACAGACTTTAGTCTTATCTGCATGTGGTAGCTCGAGCAGAGGTATTACATCTGCTTACGTGTCCCGTAGCAGCATTTTACACCTTGTCCTGCTCTCCCACAGAGCGCGCAAGCCACCAGCCAGCTGACTCAGAGCCCAGGGGGCGTTCGCCACCAACATCCGCACGGCGCAGCTGCAGAGGTGATTTCTGCCATGGAGCAGCATCCGCGGCTCCATGACATCATCCTTCCATCATTCTCCATCATCATTTCCGGAGCTCACCCGACGGCGGAGCTGGCGACGCCCGCGCCCCGCCTGGCCGTCCAGCCTGCGCGCTCCGCCGCGCGCCGCGGGCCCGGCTCGCCGAGACGTCCGGCTTAGGTCGGCGTTTGAGGCGCGGCGGGGGGCAACGTCTCTGTGCCCTGCTCCGGGTCCCCGCCGCCTGCGGTCTCTTCTGCTGCCGCCACTGAGGGGAACGGCTCTTCTTTGAAGACATCATCGGTCGACGGTGATGCTGGCGGGCCGGTGGCGGCGTGCCCCGTCGGCAGCGCGCCTGGGGAGGACGCTGGTGACGACGAATCTTCATCGCCGTCGGCACCGGTCGCGAGCGAGTCGCTGTTTAGTTGGCCTGCTACTGTGCCAAAAAGTGCGACTGTGGCCAGACTGGTATACGATTTGTCAGTGCTTACGCCCCTCTTGCCGTGCCGGCCGTGCTCTTTGCCGTCTATTGGGGATGCGTTAGAGTTATCGTTTTGGGGTTTATACCGGTATCAAGATTGATTTAAAAGATGGATTTCATCACATTTCTCGCGCACGTTCCACACGTCCTTTTGGTGTTTTGTATGATGGTAAAACGTGCTTATACCTTTTCTCTGTTACCAATGGGCCCTATTAGGTACTGCATCTCCTGCATTATTAGGTAGAGATGCAGTACCATTATTAGGTACTGCATTATTAGGTACTGAAGGAGATGCAGTTAGGTACTGCAGATGCAGTACCTAACAGATGCTTTCAGTGAACTTGTAGAGTCGAGATTTAACGTCAGGTGTTTGGCGTATTTAGATGATTTTCTTTTCATGTCCAAGGACGCTGAATGGTATCGCTGCGTTTCTGACTAGTGTTGGGTTGTGTATTAATTTCAATAAATGAGTTCTCGTTCCGTTGCATGTTTTTACGTTTCTTGGTGTGTCGATTGACTTTGGGCGTGATTCTGCGCGTGTTCAGGATAATGCCTTGTCTTGTCACTATTGCGGGCTGGCCGTGGTCCAAGCACAGTCGCTGTGACAGACGGTTCGATTTGTCGACCAATCATGTTGCTTCGTTTTGGCGCCTTGTGTGTTGTCCGGTCTGTCAAGACTCAGCTGGCTCAGTCTCGACTCTGGCTCTGGCTGGCTCAGTCTCAGTCTCATCAGAGAGCGAAAGGAGCTGCGC
The DNA here is from genome assembly GCF_019059575.1 of Amphibalanus amphitrite. Lineage (NCBI taxonomy): Eukaryota > Metazoa > Arthropoda > Thecostraca > Balanomorpha > Balanidae > Amphibalanus > Amphibalanus amphitrite. The sequence continues at coordinate 482,529 of NW_024881966.1, forward strand.
GCGCGGCTGCAGCAATTCATCGGCGGCGGCGCTGTGAACGCTGTGTCGGCGGCGCGCGAACAGGAGCTGATCGCGCTAAACGAGGACCGCCAGCAGCTTGTCCATCTGCAGCAGCTGGTGTTGCAGCTGATGGGCGGCCAGCAGCTGGCGGCGGTCGCTACCCCCCCCCCCCCGCCGGTCCTGTGTGCGGGGACCGCCGCGCCCGGCAGTGATGGAGGGTACTATGGCGGTGTTACATTCCTAACTGTTGTCACATATCAACTGAGAACCGTCCGGCCGGAGGCAGTTAACGCCGGCCGGCACCTACTCACCGTGGCCGTATTTTTTATATGGAGAGAGGAGAGAGGAGAGAGAGGACATCAGGTTGTCAGAGAAATAAAGTGTATATTTATTATTTGAATCGAGCGAGTCGCGTGTTCCACGAGCGGGACTTGGAGCAAAAAGCTGGCATTGAGATACAACGAACAGAACGTGGCGTCGAGCAGGAACGCCCCCGGCTATGTACACGGTGCTGCTGGGCGCGCGACCAACAAAACACGAGAATGCATCAACATCAAAGACACACGGTACATCAAAGCCCTCCGCGCCATCGCTGGGTCCGTCGGCACCGCTAGCGCTTCTACAAAACAAGCACGCACATAGAGACGCCATTTCCAAACGCACGCATACACAGAACAAAAACGCACATGCACGTCCATTCGTTTCACTCAGTCACCCATGAACGGCTTGGGTTTCCGGACGGTCACCAGCCGGCGGGGCCGCGCCGCGGCAATAGGCGTGAGTCTCCTCGTTGAGCTTGCTGAGCGCGCTGCCACCGGAGGCGGACGGGGCGCCGCCGGCCGCGCCGTCCTTCGCGTCGCTCACCTCCACCTCGACCCCACTGTCGGAGTCCTCGGCGGCGGCGCGCCGGCGCAGCTGCTCGCAGATCTCCTCTGTGACGAAGGTGGCGCACTTGGGGTCGCGCATCAGCGGCGTGAACTCGAGCTCTGGCCGGCCCTGGTGCAGGCTCCGTCAGCGGCCGCGGCTGCACCACGGCAGCGCGCGATGCTCGCACAGCTCGCACTCACGCTCCACGGGAGCCGGCGCCGACTCCGGTCGCCGCCGCTTCACCGGCGTCGAGCTGGCCTGAGACGAGCCCTTTGCCGCACCGCCCGAGCCCGTGTGAGGGATGATTGTGAATTGTGATCTCGTTGTTGATTTTGATGGGCTGTCCGGTGGCGGCCGCCGCCGCAGCTGCCTTCCTACGGCCAAACGACTCCATAATCTTCTTGGCGACGACAGAGTGAGGGCTGTAGACGTCATTCTCGAACTGTTTGTATACATATGCGAATGTGGCCGTACAGACGGTGCACTTGTAGGGAAAGGTGCACCGGGTTCAGCATCACAAGGTGGTCCTTAAAGACGTGGTGCAGGAGCTTCCACTGGTACACCTGGCGCACACAGAGAAAACACGTCACCGGTAAATCCCAGTTTGAAGTGAAGGAAGATGTGCATGAAATCCTAGGACCAGACAACTCGCAGGGGGGAAGTCCACAAATGACGCAACATCACTAGGTACAACCTCGTATCGCACAGCAATGTAAAATCATTAATGGTACCTAATGGTCTCCCTAATAACCAGTGTACGTGTATCTCCAACCCGAGCCGCCTCCCACGATAAGATCAAGACTTGTGTCAAGACATGTGTCCTAAGTATTAAGTAATAAGTTCACCTGTATCAAGTTCACCTAGCACCACTTTTCTGAAAGAAAAGTGGTTCATGTTTTAGTGCCATCTTTCATTATAGAAAGACAATGATGTTGAATGTGTTTTCTGATGAACCACAAAGTGAAAATCAGTGATTTATGGGTGCATTGTATTTAAGAATTCCTTTTGAATTATCATGAGCAGAGTTGAATACCTCCTTTTGCACTCTTTAGAAAATGAAGAGACTCACAAAATTAAAACATGATTAGAAAGAACACATCCTTAGAAATGTTTTGTGTACTAACCATATTTTTTTCACAAAACATTTATAACTTCCACCAAACCACACAATGAGTCAGGTGAGATTATCTTACATTAGGTAAGGTTAGGTAAGGTTAGATTAGGTTGTATTATTTCTGCTTGTAGTGTACCTGACTTTTCAAGGTAGGTACATGATAATTTTAATTGCAATAATCACCTTAAAATATATATTGGCTAGCAACCTAGATAAAGGCTAGGCCACACATGGCAATTAAATAAATATTAACAATTGTTTCATACTTTCACATCGCATCGTAAGAAACATTCAGTTATTTACCTTTGGGGCTCGGGCTGGGCGGTGGGTGAAAAGTTGAGAATTCTTCTTGCCCCTCGACCACCTCCTCTCCTCACCCGTCCTCGTCCTCTCCCTCGCTCACCAGGCATCTTCACCTGGAAGGTAGGCATACAGAAATGGGCCAGTCTGCAAAACGTGGCAGGTCTTGACAATATGTTGTCAGGGCACACACCACAGGTTGTGGCAGGTTTGAGGAATTTTGGGGCAGAAGCAAGGAAATCTGGGGCAGAAGTTGAAAGCTTGTCACAGCATTGATTCATTTCGCTTCTCATACTTATTAAATGATGCACTTCATCATTATATCATTTTCATCATATTCATGAGGGGCCCTCATGAAAGGAATTGGGTTGCCCAGGTCTCGGCATTCCGCTTGGGGCAATGTTTTGACTGTCCCAAACATCTTGTCACGGATTGAGCTCCCTGCCACACTTTGAAGACTGGGAAATTGGTGCTGGAATGGAAACACTATCAGATTCATGACAATTTTTCCAATACCATAGGTATTTGTTATTCAAATAGCACTTGTCTCAACTTAGTCTATCACTATTCATATAAACCTGGAAATAGTCTAGCTTTTAATATCACATGCCAAAATACATGTATATATATACCTATCAGATGAATCAGAATTGGAATATTTTAAGATATAGATAACATAACTCATTAAAACAGGCAATTCCAAAAGCGTAAACACGACATACATAACCAAAGCAAGGATCATTGTATATTTCAATTGTAACATGCGCGCCGTTTATGGCGACAAAACCCGCTTCCATATCTTATGACCTTGAAGTCTAGTGATGTGTCAACATTGTCGCTAGACATTATCCGATTGATAATTTATGATAATCGATAATTTTTTTACGCGATTCACGTGATGATAGCTTGCCAGGTGAATTCTAAAATTTCGTTTTATCCAGGGAAAAAATCATGGGCCGATCTGAGAAAACTTTTTGAAGGTGGCAGTCTTCCTTTAATAGCTAGCGTGGGATTCTTGAGTCTCGTGACAATCGAATAAGGGCCAGAGCCCCATACGCCCATGGGGGCCCATTGGTTGTTTCGGGGGGGGGCCAAATGATATGATGGCCCCCTGATTAGCCTTTGGAGGGGGGAAGGGCATGGCCCTGATCCCCCTCTGCGACCGCCACTGCACTGAAAGTGGAAGGGGGAGGGGCAGAAACAGACATTGCTGGCCCCCAGCCTGTTTGAACCGAGGCTGAGGCACGGTCACCCTGGCCCCCAGCTAGTACGCCTTTGACGAACTATGCCGACCCCAAGCAGATAAGGTCAAGCGTTGGTCGTTTGTATACGCATTCTCCTGCACCGTGCTAGTATTGTCTTAGTATTGCCTATACCTTTTTAGTGCTCGCTGTCCCGCGCCTCGTATTCAACAAAATGCTGTCACCAGGACTCACAGTCTTGCATCTGATATGGTTTCCTTCATTGAGTGAAGGAAATTGCGGTCAATAACGCTGTAGAAACAAAAAGGAATCCTCATTAAAGAGCAAGCTGAATAGTTGTCAAGTTACCGGGTGGTAGGTTAGGTACAGACAGACACTTAAGTCAGCAAAAAGTGGGGGGGGCCAGTTAACATTGCTGGCCCCCCCACCTCCGAAAGTGGGGGGCCATGGCCCCCCCGGCCCCCCCTGTTCCTACGCCTATGCATATCGCTCGCGACAGTCGACGGGCGTCGACTCCCCTGACGCGCCGGCGGAGGAGCGCTCTAAAGGCGCCGCGTCGCACCTGTCTGGTGCCCGCGCGTCTGTCGACGGATTGCATTAGCTGTGTTTGTCTACACCTCAGTCCATCTGTCCAACCGCATCTCTGCCGCGCCGTTGTGACGGCTATTCTCACCCCAGATGAGCTGAACACGGCGGTTTTCTGTTTTTCTTTATGGGATATTCGTGACGACAATGTGCCAGCTCGTGTCTGAGATGTGACTGTGCTGTCTCTGGCGCAGGCAACAATGCCGCTGAGACAGCCTCTCTGGGGGTGGGAGGGGGGTGGGGACGGACGCCGCGCGCCGGATGGGGTTCTGGTAATCGGGTGATCTCTCACTCTCGTCTCTCTCTCTCTCTCTCTCTCTCTCTCTCTCTCTCTCTCTCTCTCTCTCTCTCTCTCTCTCTCTCTCTCTCTCTCTCTCTCTCTCTCTCCCTCTCTCTCTCGTCTCTCTCTCTCTCCGACGGCGCCTCTGCCGGCGTGGCGGTGCGTCGGGGAGGCGGCCGAGGCGCCAGATTGGATTATACACGCCGGCCGGTCGGCTGATCCGGCGGCGGCTGCTCGACGGGCGGCCTGCCATTAGTGCGGGAGGACCGCCACAGCCCAGAACGGCCCAGGACGGGCCACCAACAATGCACCAGAACCGCACGGCGGCGTGGCGGGCGGTCCGGTTTGCATTGAGAATTTAGGAGCAACATACGAACACATTGCAAGAAATGCCGACTTAAACTCGGTTGTTTTTGGAAATGAAGTTGTAACCTACTGCAGTTGTGAGAACGACGATGAGCAACATCACAACATTGTAGTTATAGTGTTCCCGTGATTTATTGCCAGCAAGTGCAAGTCCGTACAAACCTTTCACAACTGAATCCACACCTCAAAGTTCAAACTTCATGCACCGTGCAACTGCAACTTCTATGTTTGCCCATCAATCGCTAGCTTCCACTTGATCTATATCGTATATGCTTTCCTTGCTGTCATGAGATGTATTTTTAAATTTGGGTCTCTATCAAGCTCCAAACCACTCACTCCAACATTCATAAGCGTTGCATGATAAAGCTGTCCTTTTGAACTTTGAAGTCTTCATGGCGGTAATTACTTGTCAAATAGCATACGAAAAATGTTAAGTGGACAAAACCTTCCGTCTCTCTCCCTCTCTCCCTCTCTCCCTCGACCCTATCTCCCTCTCTCCCTCTCTTCCTCTTTCCCTCGCTTCTTCCTCCCTCCCTCGTTCTCTCTCTCCCTCCTTCTCCCTCCCTCTCTCTCTCTCTCTCCATCCCTCTCTCTTCCTCTCTTTCTCTCTCCATTCTCTCCCTTTCTCTCTCACTCTCCCTCTCTCTTTATTTTTTTTCTCTCTCCCTCCCTCCCTCCAGAATAACAGGACAGATTTGCACTGTTATTATGCGCTACAAAGAAATTTATTTTATTTGTTTATTTATTTAATTATTTATTGTTCTTTTGTTTTGCTATAGCTGCTTGAATCAATTACCACGTACCTAAATGTTAGTTGTTACTGATCATCCAGATTGCATCCTGGTCATCAAGGCATGTACGCGGGATCCACCAACACTTTGCAGATGTCTCATTGTTTTCCGTCAGCAACTAATCCATCTGGCAACACTTTGAATAAATTACCTGTCTCTCAGCGAACAATGCCGTTTTCGCGCTCCGTCGGCTGAATTGGGCGCTCGGTGTCGCGTTTCATGAGAATTGGTGTCGCGCGCGGCGGGCCGGCCGGCTCGGAGATAGGGCGACGCTCGGGCGGCCGTCACCATACATCAGCCGGCTCGTAATCGCCGACACACAGCGCGCTACGTGCGTCTCTGCAGGTCGCAGAGCAGACGGGCGGCGACAGAGCGACTCAGACCGCCGCGCTCTTCTGCCTCACTGCCGCGGGTGTGACACAGCCGGGTCAAGTCTCCGTATTGCTGCGGGGACGGTCGGCTGGGGCCTGCCCTCACTCTATAGAGTGAGTGCAGGCCCTCACTCCAAACTCCAGGCCTCTCTATAACTCCTCCAAATTCCTCACTCCAGGCCTCTTGAGGCCTGGACAGTGCACTCGATGCTGACCCTTCTCAGAGTGCTGTGTTATTGCGCAGTGGTTCCTGTATGGCCTGGCCTGGATGCCGGCTCTGTCGCGGCCGGCGCGTCTCCGGGAAGGCGTTGCCGGTCTGTCGCCGTTTTTCCTCTCACTGACCGATGGGCCTGCACTGGCCCGCTCGGGCGCGGCGTATTGCGCCGATCGGACCTCGCGAGCGGGCTGCATGCAGCGAACCAGCACCGGACCAGTGTCTCCGGTCGCCGTTTTGTGTTAATATTGCACGATGGCCGGCGACTGGCACGTGGCTGTAGCACGTGACGTTGTCGGTTGAATCCCCCGGGAGTAGACTGGAGAGGGACGTGACCCTCCCTCCGTGACCCCGCCCTCCGCGGCGGCGCCCCACCCGTCCGTCAGGGCCGGCCGCTCTGTCTGCCGGGCTTGGACGGCTCGTCGGCCGCTCGTTTGGACAGCCGTCGGTTACGGTGGTTGACCGCGACCCGCTCCGTCCGCCGGCAGAGCGTGCCCAGATGACCCGCTCTTCCGGCCCGCCCGCGCAGACCCGCTCTGCCTCACTATTGATAGCTGACCACCGGAAAGTGGACTCAATCGAGCCACGAGATGCATGTCGTGTGCCGGGTCCGGCGGCCCGCCGGCCGGGGGCGGATACTACCGGTATAGTAGAGCGGAGTCGTTCGGATGGCCCGGTCAGACCGAGTTAGTGCGCCGGGGCCCGTCGTCGGCCGCCGGCTTACTGCCCGACCGACGGAGATGAGCTAGAGTAATGTCCGAGACCAAACTTCGGCCGAGACAACTTAATGACGCCTTATTGCAAGAAATGGCAGTCTATTCGTTTAATTTCTGGCATGGCTGCAGGTAATGATCCGAGCTTAACGAATGGGCCACATCCTGTCCCAGATGTATTGGTCTTGTACTGAATGGGGTAAGATTCGCACTGCTGGCGTTCGCGGTATTCCATCCGCGCGGTACGGGTGGCAACAGTTCCAGTACCTGACCAATCCCCGGTGCATTTTCAGAGGTCTGGGGCCTTAGATCTCGACCAGTCCCCAGTGTGATATCTGCCTTTAGGAGCTGGCGTCGGGAGCCTGTGGCGCGGCCGGCCGCTCCCCAGGTCAAAAGGCTGAGCCGAGAACGGCCTGAGTTATATAATCGCTGCCAGTCTGCGTCCCCGTCCGTGGGCGTTTTAACCGAGCGGCCACAACTCCCCATCTGTCGCTAGAGAGCTGTGAATGAGATAATTCGTCCCGTGACGGATGTCATTTCATTTGTGAACTCATGGATGGTTCCCGTCTTAGCTCTTGACTCAGGTCTTGGTCGCAGTGCTGGCTACCGCTATGTGACTTGTCTTAGTTCATACCTCTGCTTCCTTCCGGTGTGTTTCGGCCCAAGTTTGGAAGTCATCGGCATCGATTCTGACCTCCTAAATATGACGTTTGCTTGGCCTCGGATGCTCTGTCGAACTTGAAGTGTCTATTGTGCACACTGCACAATTTGCCTCCGTCGTGTTCAACGCCCGCTGTGTCACCTCCTTTCCTCCCCCGATCCCCTTCTCCCTGTGGCACCGACTCGCACTAGTCACTCGCACATCGCCTGCTCTCGGCTCCGGGTATCTCCGTGGCCCCGTCTCCCCGTCTCCCCTGGCGCCTATCAGAGTAGCTGGTCGGCTCACTGGTGGCCAGTCAGAGCGGGCGGGGGCGTCTTCACCTCTGTGGGATCAGATTATAATCCGATAATTATCGGACCGTCCCGGCCGGCGGTAGTCAGCCGGGACGGATCTGGGCAGAGGTCGACTGAGACAAATCGGATCTGTTGCGCCACCTCCCATCATGTGTGATTTAATGTATATTAGTTGATTGTTAGCAGTGGTTTGAGGGCAAATTATGGCTACTGTTTGGTCGTATTTTACTTAGGTATTACTGACGGGTATTCCTGTTAGAACTGAATTTGTACTTAGTAAAGGCATATGTGTCTGCTGGTGACAAGATATCAGCTCTACATCGAGTGCCGTTTTAACCGCGTTGCGTGCCGCCCTGATGTAAGACCCCCCACTGACGGCCGTCCTTTCTATGTGACCGCCAGGAGGTGGTGGTGGTGCGACTCCAGCCGGCCACTGACGAGGAGAAGCTCCACTACGCCTCCCTCTACACCTATCTCTCCAAGAAGAACCGGCTCGGCGTGGTGGGCGGCTTCTCCAAGGCCATCAAGGACTTTTACATCCTGCCGCTGGCCAGCACGGACCCCATCCCGTCGGCGCTGCTGCCGTTCTCCGGACCTGGTGGGTGAAGCTGCCCTAGACACCGGGCAGTCCCCTAAGGCAGTCCAAACGGCTGGCACGACACGATATAAACACTAACAGTCCTGTCTCCTGCCCGCTTGCCCTTTAGCGCATTGGTTATGCAACGAATATTATGTTCGCGCCTTCAATATGGCTCATCTCCGCCCGATGTACGCCTGGAATATGCGCCGCTGCCGTAAATTCTCGGCTAAATTAGTAATAGTGCATCTACTCAGTTAATCCTGGCCGTAAATCGGTATTGTCCGAAAGTTGGGATGAGGTTCCGGTGATTAATCACAAATCTGCTCTCGGCTGAAAGTTTGAGTGAGCCAGACTCCCCATTTATCACTTGGGGCGGTATTCTCAATCTACAGCGTGCTGTTGTATTCATTGAAGCCGTGTGAGAGTCAGCTGCATTACACAGTGCTCCCGTGTTGTGCGGCGCGGCACGGGTCGATGTTAGGTCAGCTGACTGACTAACTGACGGTGGTGTTCTGTTTGTCAGGACTGGATGATCTCCGCCAGCATATGTTGCTCGGTCTCATCCTGTACGCCTCGTCTCGCAAGAGGAAGCACGAGTCGTCGAGCGGCGGGGAGAAGCACAGCTCCTCGCGCAGCGGAGGGAAGGCTGCGCGGCACGCCGTGTCGCCCGAGCCTCCCACGGTCCATTGTAAGTACCGGAGTAAGGTCAGAAAATAGGGGAGTTGCCCACTGTGAGCACGGGTTCAGGTGGGCTTAGGTAGGTTGTCAGATTATGCTGGTGGCTGGTTTGGGTCAGTGGGACTGATAGGACTGTAGTTCAGGGTCTGGTCTGGTACTGGTCTGGTAGGATAATGGTAATACTGGATCTGGATCGATAAGTTAAAATGCTATAAACACTGGGTTTGCATGAGTCAGGGCGGACTCTTGCAAGTACTCGACCCAGGGTCAAGTAAGGCACGGTGTCTCTTCAATCACCGAGGCATAAGTGCGCAAGTAGTGCGCGTTCTTGGGGCATTGATCGAGTCGGGTGCGCCGACCTCGGACTGCGATGTGCGTTTCCATCCCCCGCTCCGCGCCGTTCGGTGGATTATTTTGAGCGCACGGCGCACCTTCACTCGAGTGATGGTTACAGTTATCGGCCGGCGCTCGGCGTGTATCGGCAAGTGCGGGTGAATTACTCAGCCGCTCTGGATGTATGGTGGGGTGGCGGAGCTCTTCAGCTCTCTCAGGAGACAGACCGGGTGGGGCAGGTGGCGACCGGTACTCACTAATGCATGAGCACTGAGCAGTCACCCTCGTTAGGTCTGGTGGCCGGTGCTAACATAGTCCGTCCTTAAGCTCGGTACTGGTGAGGTTAGTGACCCAGGCGGGTGTGAAACACAATTATGTGCTAACGGTGATCCTAATGGGTGTAACAGCACGCCCAAACTCGATTTTCCAGCGCTAATGTCTCGGTAACCGAAAAAAATGTGCTAAGTGTCATGTGGGACAGGACGATTCGCTGCATTGCTAGAGTCGACGATACGGTGTGACAAGTTTTACTTTTTAGTGTTTGACCGTCCCATAGCCTTAACTTTAATCATGATTTTGTAATTGAAATGTCATTTTTGTATTTATCGGACCGGGCGAGCCGTGTCTGCAGTTCTCCCAGGTGCCCTGTGCCGGCGGCCCATGTCTGTGACCTTTGCCACGGCCAGCTCGGCCCTCCTTTTATCATTGGGATCGATTGTGACGAGAGCGTCCCGGTCGGGGCGGGATTTCTGACGGTATTTATGGGCCGGTCCGGCCTGGCCTGTGACCGTCGCCCACCACTGAATCACGCCGCCGCCCGGCCCGTCTCGGGCGCGCCGGACGGCCGCTTTGTGGCTCACAGCGCGCTGACGTCACTGCCGTCAGTGGCCGGCAGGCTCGCAGCTCATGACCGGCCGGTGGGGCGGCAGGGAGGAAACAGGACCATCAGTTGATCTATTCTTCCTGACCGCGGGGAAATGATGAGTCGTTAAAGAACCGAGAGAACTAACAGTAGCCTTCCAAAATTCCGCACCCTATAGGTGTGAGTAATAGTATCTAAGTATAAGTAAACCTGATCACGGGGTCCCATCGCGCCACATCATATAACTAGTCTCTCCCTCAATCCCGCTCTGTCTGACGTTCTTGGCCTACCGGCAACCGCAGCTTACCCCCGTTCCCTTCCGTCCACAGACGCACTGACCAAGCCGCTGACGATCGGCTACCAGCCGGAGCTGAGTGCCTACCAGCCGGGCCACTATGTGCGAGACGTGTCGGCGCCCGTATCACCACAGGCTGCACCCCCAGCCGAAAAGGAAAAGTCGCCACAGCCGCCTACGCTTAACTTCTACAGCTCGAGTCATGCTGATGGAGAGCTCGAGAAGGAGTTGCTCGAGCTCGATCTCGAGGAAGAACTCGAGGAGGAGGCGCTCGACGAGCTCTCACACGAGGGTGAGAAGAAGTCGGAGGAGCCAGCGCCGCCGGGGACGGAGATCCCCGGACTGGGTGACGATTCGGCTCCGTCTGGGTCGGGCACCGCTCCGGCGTTCCTGCGCTCGCAGCCCCCGGCCGACGCTGAGGCCTATGACCCGGAGCAGCGTACTCCTCCCCTGGAGGACGAGCCGTATGACCCAGAACAGGCTTTGGAGGAGGACGGCGACGAGCCGTACGATCCAGGCGCGGCCACGCCGCCGCTGGAGAGTCCCGCTCCGGCGTCCGGCGCCGCGGCCGCCGAGGACGCGGCCCAGGTGCTGGCTGAGCTGAACCGGCGCATTGATGAGCAGCGCAACGCCCTCAGCGCCATGAAGAGCAACCTGGACGAGGCAGAGGCGCCGTATGACCCGGCCGACCCGCCCGGTCTGATGGATTCGCTGCGGCTGCGTACCGAGCAGCTCAGTCGTCTGCGTGAGGCCGGCGCGCGTGATCCCATCATCGACACGTATGGCTCTCAGGAGGAGGACGACGACCACTCGGAGCCGCACACGCCGGACAGCGAGCGGCCTGGCCGGCGGCGCACGTTTACCGACGAGGACCGGCTCGTGGTGGCTGAGTCGCCGCAGGAGGAGGCCACGCCGCCGCCGGCCGAGAGTCCGAAGGCCGAGCCGCCGGCCCCGGAGCCGCCGACAAGGCCCAGCGATCCGCGAAGTGCCAGAAACAAGGGGAACCTCTCCAAGCTGACCGACTCGGACCTGATAGCGCGCGCGCAGGCCGAGCTGACCACGTTCAACCCCCTGGTACCGCCGCCAGGTATGGTGCCGCCGCCCGGCCCGGTCGGCCCGCCCATGCCTGGGCCCGTCGGACCGCCGGGGCCGTTCGGCCCGCCGCTGGCGCGCTGGGAGCGGCCTCCGATGGACCCGCGCGCCGGCCCCTACCCGATGCACCCCGGCCCACCCGGTCCCGGGCCGTTCCAGGGTCCGCCGGGGATGCGAGGACCGATGCCCGGTCCCCCGGGCCCTCCCCACGGACCGCCCCATGGACCCCGCGGACCGCACATGGCCCGGCCCCCGTACGGCGGTCACCTGGATCCACGACTGCGGCGCAACTGAGCGCGGCACTCGCTGTACAAACTCTGCGGCAGTTTTACTCTCATTGTCCGGTCACGAGGAGCCGTGCAATGCGCGGATGGAGCACGCTGTGTACGTTCTCGCCGGTGTCGGCCGGCCTTACCCTCCACCCGCGCATTTATCGCCATGGTGGCACGCATCTCATAAATCATTGTCGCTCCTAGCCGGTGCTAGCAGCGTAGGGGCTGTATCATATGCACAGCTTGTAGTGGCTGACGGCGGGCGTTGGGCGCGTTGGTGTAGTCCGGTGTTTTGTCCCCGGAGGGAGAGTGACGTGCTTGTCCCAGTCAGTGGCTAGGGATCGCAGACGCTGAGCTTGTAACGTGCTAACCCGCTGTCCCCGTAGAATAGCATGTGTCACCGGTCGCTGCGGTGTAAACTGCACTCTGAGACGGCCGTGGCTTCGATGCAAGTACAGGTGTGCTGGCCGGCGGACCGGCCGCTCGCGCCGTGCAGGGCGCTGGCTGTTGTATATGACGTATTTGCTGTTTGAGTGTACTGTGTGACGCCCGCGGCAGGGCAGTAGTGCCGGCGGCCGCGGCCAATAAACCTACTCCGGCAGTGAGTGGCCATTTGTGAGCGAACTCGGGCAGTAGATCAGCAGTCGGCTGACTGCCGGCTGTAAATTCTGCCGCACAGGGACGCACCGCCGGGGTTCAGTGTGTGGAAGAGACGCTGGGGGATCACTGCTGGTCGGATGGTGGTGTGTGGCGGAGTGTCAGGACGCCCAAAACGTCCCCAATCACGAACGATTTTGATTCCACCGATAATTTGATCATTAACGAAATCAGGTTTTCAAAATATGCCTAGCCTGACGCTGGGATAGGTTTGCTTATGGTTGCATTGCTTACTTACAATACACATTGTTTTGTGAAGACTCGACCGGACGACGGCCTGGCGTCCCGAGCTTCGACATCACGGGGATGCAGGGCGGAGCCCTACACCCTGTCCGCACCTGACGTGACGTTGCACCACGTCACGGCGGGCCGGGTCGCGTGGCACCCCCAGGATGCGCTCTCATCTGACCACCGACCGATCCTCGTGGACATAACGGTCGGAGAGAGGGCCCCGCGGCAGCAGCGTCGTCGCCGGCGGCCCCGCCTGTCCCTCGCGAAGGCGGACTGGACGGAGTACGACCGCCGCGTAGAGGAGGGCGTTCGGGCAATGCCGCCATGGACGGAGCACACTTCGCTGAGGGAAGCCAACGACAAGCTCACAAGGGTAATACTGGAGGCGGCGGAGGCGGCGATCCCGAGAGGGGCCCGCAAGACTCCTAAACCGTGGTGGAATGAGGAGGTGGATGCAGCTGTCAGACGCCGGAACCAGCTGCGCGGCCTGGCCAGAACCGACCCCGGCCAGGGAGCGGCATGGAGAGAGGCAGAACGTGAAGTTCGCAGGCTGATCGTGGAGGCGCGCCGAGCCTCATGGCGCGACTTCACGAGCCAGCTGAGCCTCCGCACCGATGCAAGAAAGGTGTGGGACACGATGAAGGCCCTGGACGGCAAGGGCGCCCCCATGCGGCAAGATGAGGAACTGCGGGTTGGCGCTAAATCCTACTCCTCAGACAAGAGGAAGGCGGACGCCTTCATGAGGGTGTACGCCGGGGCTAGCCACCTCCCCCCACGGGTCAAGAAAGACCGCCCGTTCCGACATGACCTGACCAAATTCATGAAAGGGCAATGTGCGGGCTGCGATGGAAACCGCACTGGCTGCTGCAGCCCCTTCGGGAGAAGGGAACTGGACGTGGCCATCTCCAAGCTCGCCGGACGCAAGGCCCCCGGATCTGACGGGGTAACCAACGAGATGATCGTGCACCTCGGCGACGCCGGGCGGGAGAAGCTGCTTGAGCTTGCGAATCTCAGCTGGGCCCGGGGTGAACTCCCCTCGATCTGGCGCAAGGGCACAATCGTGCCGATTCTCAAGAAAGGGAAGCCCCGTGACCAGCCCGGCTCCTACCGCCCCGTCAGCCTGCTCAGTTGCCTGGGGAAGGTGGTCGAGCGGCTGGTCCAGGCGCGCCTCTACTGGCTGGTCGAGCGGAGGAACCTGCTGCACCCGGCCCAGGCGGGGTTCCGGCGGGCGCGCTTCACGGAAGACCAGGTGATGAAAGTCACCCAGGCTGTCGCGGACGGATTTCAGAGGAGAAGGAGGACGGTCATGGCCCTGGTCGACTTCAAGCGGGCCTTCGACCGCACGTGGCACATCGGGCTCCTATGGAAGATGGCTGACCTCGGACTGCCGCGCTGCCTGGTGGCGTGGGTCCGTGCTTTTCTGGAGGACCGGCAGGCGCGCGTCCGCTTTAACGGCCAGCTAGGAGGCTACCGCTGCGTGCGGGAGGGCACGCCGCAGGGAGCGGTGCTCTCGCCGCTCCTGTTCCTTCTCTTCATCAATGATATCGCCACCGACTTCCCGCCGGGAGTCGAGATCACCCTCTTCGCAGACGACCTGGCTATCTTCGCCACTGAGAGGACCATCGCCGAGGCTGAGACGAGGGTCCAAGCGGCGCTCAACGAACTGTTAAAGTGGGCGGACCGCTGGAAGATGGAGGTCAGCGCGGAGAAGACCGTGGCCACTGTCTTCACCCTCGACCCTCACGAGGCGAGACGGGAGGCCTGCCTGCACATGAGGACCACCAGACTACGACACGAACCGACGCCGACCTTCCTGGGGGTCACGTTCGACCGCACACTATCCTTCAAGCAGCATGTGGCCAGGCTCAAGGCCAGGATGGTCAGAAGGTGCAACGCCCTGAGAGCAGTTGGAGGTAAAGCCTGGGGAGCGAGCACCACGGACCTGAGGACGCTCTACCTGGCTTACATCAGGGCGTGCGCGGACTACGCTGCAGCGGGCTGGATGTCAGGAGTGGCCCCCACTACGCTGGAACAGTTGGAGGTCGCCCAGCGCCAGGCATGCCGGATTATCACCGGCTGCCTCAGGTCCACCCCGGCGCCAGCGCTGGAGCGCGAGGCGGACGTGATGCCGTTCGCGATACGGCGGAGGCAGCTGACGGCCGCGGCGACCCAGCGGCACCTGAGAGACCTCCCGGGGGATTCCCTGCAGCCGGTGCTGACAGCGACGAGGCCCAGACAGCGGCTCCACCGAGATCGAGGCTGGGCCGACACGGGACTCAGTACGTCCTCGGACGCTGGTCTGGGGGACCTCCCGCGGGAGCCGGTGCTGGTGGTCCCACGGACGCCGCCGTGGGAGAGTGCCGCGGGAGGCGTCACCATCAGCAGAGACCGACAAAGAGAACGGACCCACCGGACAAGCGGTTGGAGGCGGCACAAGAGACCCTGGCGGGACTCCCGCCAGCCGACTACACCGTATTCACAGACGGATCGGCCACAGACGGTGTCGAAAATGGCGGGGCGGGAGGCGTTGTCTTCCGGGGGGCGACGGAGCTGGAGAGGATCCGGACCCCTGCAGGCCGCTGGACCTCCAGCTACCGCGCGGAGCTAACGGCGCTCGACTCTGCCCTCGCGTCCCTCCTGAGGGGCGCGGAGGGCCCTGCTCCGCGGGAGGTACGAATATGCACCGACTCCCAGTCGGCCCTGCGTCGCCTCGCGGAGGGCCCGGCGGCGCAGACGGATGTCCTGGCGGACAGAGTCTGGCAGAGGCTGCTGGACCTAGCCGACCGCGGGACGCACACGTCCCTGCAGTGGGTTCCCGGCCACGCCGGGCTCCCCGGCAACGAGCTGGCCGACGAGATCGCACGGGAAGCCGCCAACCTGGAGCAGCATGACGTGCCGATAGACCTCCCGTCGGCAAAAGCCAGGCTGAGGAGGCACGCCCACCGGGAGTGGGAACAGCGGCTGCAACCGACCCGCTACGCCCTGCAGAACGGAGTGCGCCGCCCCCCTACGGCTGAGCGCCTGGGACTCTCCCGCCGGGAGTGCGTGGAGGTCGCGAGACTCCGTACCGGCCACTCACTGATGCTGCGGGAGTATCGACACCGAATTGGCCTGGAAGATGACCCCACCTGCCCGGAGTGCGGGCTGGAGGATGAGACACTAACTCACCTCCTGACCGACTGCCCCGCCCGGGCAGATGCGAGACGAAGGATATTCGGAGAGGACGAGCCGGAGATAAAGGAAGCACTGGGAGACCCGACGAAGCTGGTGGAGCTCCTGAGGCGGCTGGGCCGCCTGTGAGGCGTCCCCCCGTATGGCTTCCAGCCAAGGGCCGGAAGCACTTCAACTTCAACTTCAACATCACGGGGATAACGGGGGAAAAGTGCGGCGATCCGACTGGACTGCTTTTTGACTCTAGGCATAGCGGCCAATCGCCCTAAACTTTGAATGTCGACCGACGACAAATCGCTACTTATATGGCAGTAAGCTTTGAAGGCTAGTTTCGTGTCGAGGGCCGCTCTAACGAGTGGGCGAACCCTTCGGAGCTGTGAGTGGACTGGAGTGCATACGGCCGCTCGCGATTGGTCAGCAGCACTTACATAGGTGAACTGGCCGAGTCTCGAATGTTATGTGGAAGCCGGATCTCGCTTCTGCCGACGTTAGGAGCTGTTAAAGACAGCAGAACCATCAACCATTTAGAGATTGGGCTAAGAACTTAAGACGGTCGCATTTGGGTTTTACACCCGCGTTCCGGTTCAGCGCTATACAAACAACTGAGTAACTCCAGGATCTGGAGTCAGACGTCAACGTCAACTCGAAAGGGATGGTTGAGTGTGGCCAAAAGTTACGAGCACTTGGCCACTTGGCTACAGAAACAGTATTGACGCTAAGCTCCCGGTCACAAGCTGTGATGTTCTGTAGACTAGTTTTTACTGGTATCAGCCAGTCACAACTTGGATACAACTGTTGTAGTTTGGGCGATTTTCGGTCGCTGTCGCCGGTCAGGCCGGTCAGGCCGGGGTAGTAACTATTGGTGGTCTAGTAGATTGCCGCCGGTTTTAGGCTCGCATGTAAGTACATATTTCATCTTACTGCCACGGCTTGGTCAAAGGAAATACCTGCCTACCTATCTATCATCATGGCTATGTGCTGAACAACCATGATGACAGGGCCGGGAAAGGAGTAGCCGGAGATTGTTAAATGTTTTCATGTGCTGAACCATACCGTATAACGCGTTTGCACCTACCCGGCGGAGTTATACCTATGCAGTTAGGCAGGTGGCTAGTAATGCCTACACGGCCTGGAATGCGGTATGTGCACACTGAACGCGGCCGAGCCCAGTCCCATTTTTTCCTGTCCCAGTTATCTGTATTTGGGTCCAGACAAGCTCCACTGATCGTTTATCATTTCCGCCTCGGGGCCCCTGTGACACGCAATGTCAGTATATTCACGTATACAGCGTATGCCATGGGCGATGATTGCCAGACGCCAGCTAGCAGTGCGACTCTAAGCTCAACAGCGTCTTTGATGCCGGCTCAAGCACTTATTCTGATGACCGAGTTCACCCAGCTCAGCCCACCAGTCGCCGGCTCAGACATGTGCTCGAGTCACTTTTAGAGGTCACTTAGTACTCACCAAGGACTCGATAGGACCGAACACTTGGGGTAGCAACGTGTTGTATACTTTCCGTGACCGTCTAAATTTAAATACATTCATTCGTTTTCTGTTTCGGGCAAAAGGCCTACACCGACACTTGACGCTGCCCTTGACGTGAAAACGGCCGCGGTATTTGAGTAAGCCGGCACCTTTGCAAAGCGCCGTTTAGGTAGGTAAGTACTTGGTGATGAAATGGCTCGTGGGGGCCCCATAACACAGTCACGTAGCCCTAGCATCACTCACTTGTTATGTTAGGTATAGTGCCTGGCAGCAGACACGCCACGGGAGAAACCTGCTTCATCGAATCGAACATGGCTGCAGCCGGCCAAAGCGCCCAACATCGCAAGGAACTGTACGGATACTGCGCCGCAACACATCCGTGTCGTGCGGGTCAGTATACCAGCGCAGTGATACTGGCTGTGAACCGCTACATGCGCATACTCCAGGCTCAGCTCGCCGAGCCCGAGACAAAAATAACTGAGAGGAACTGACACCCTCACACATACCGACTGGCTCCAAGGCGTGGCCCCATCGTGCCGCACCAATTCGTCTTCACGCCATATCCCGTGAGGCCAATAACGTTCGCGGAGGGCCAGATAAGCGAAAGGATGAAAAACCATAAGCTGATCTACGACCAATAGGGGAATTTAAAGAAGAAAAAACTCGTTTTGCTAAAATCACTGTAATCGCTGTGATAGAAGACACTGACGGCCACAGAGCAGTTTAGGGTGAGCAGCGGATAGTGACTGAAAGTGGCAAGTAAATTCTGCTTTCAGTTCGCATGTTTCACAAAGCTAGTCTTTGATTCGTAAACTCGTAGGATCCTTCAGCTGTCGAATAAAATGTAAAATATAAGTACTCGCGCACTTACTTTTCCAAAGCCTTAAAATGCATTGCGAGTGCATTTGTCACGTGCATTGCGATACAGCGGCGCCACGCCCTGCAGGCTGCAGCTGCACTACTCCCAGCCTATCGGCTTTCCGGCGCGTCTGTGTCTAGTTCCTATATAAGGCGGCCCTATATAAGACCGGCACCCACAGCAGAGACACACACAGCCTGCGCCGTATCTCACCCACCATCGCGCCCTGTCGCTGTCCACACCCGTCATGCATCTGATCGTGTTCGCCGCAGCCGTGGCCGCCGCCGCCGCCGCCTCCACTCCAGCGCCGGACTGCCACTGTGACCTGGCTCTGGCCCACGAGCGGCCCCCGCTGGTCATCTACGAGCTACCCGGCGAGTGGTACGGCGGCTGCGAGCCTTTCCTCGAGATCGACTGTCTGCAGGAGTGCACCGTGCGCCGCGACGAGCTGGAGTCGGTCGGCGCCTGGGAGGCCGACATCGGTGACGGCACGACCGTCGGACAGGTGGCGTGTGCCACCCTGGGCCGGGACGAGCCGCACGGCATTCACTCGGTGCTGGCGGGCGCGCTCTGTGGCCTGCCACTGGCCAGCGAGGGCGTCGGTCTCCGCGAGCCCCTCTGCTGTCTGGATGGCAATGCCGTCCAGTGCTGAGCGGTCCGACGCGCGCTGCCGGGAGGTAAACTGAGGGCGGGGTACAAAATTACATGCTGAATGACTGTCTCTTCCTCGTCTCATTGCCTAATTTGGCCATTGTTAGACATAATAAACAATTACCCAAATATTGAGTGAGATGCTCTCATTCAAAGTTTCTTATTATTATCCTCAATCCTAATGAATCCTCGTGAGCTTTGCAGATTGCTTGTCCGCGCTTAGTTTTTTGCACTTTGATCCTGGCTAATAATTGTGCACTTCATTGCTCGACGTTTATTGCGATATACGTTGCCCTGCTCTGCCTGCTAGCTTACTGTATTATGCTTAAACTAATTTGCATGCTTAAATTCCATATGACTGGTCCGTTAGAGCCGCTCTGGTGTCGGTCAGATGGGGTAGTCCATTCTCTCGCCGCGGCACGCATTCTGTCTGCATCGCTGATCGGCATCGGGTGCATTTTTCAGGCGGGCATCGGGCGAGCAGATTGGCGTCATTTGTCTGGTGCGGCCTTCGGCCAGTAATGACCCAATAGCTATTTGATACGCGCCGAACATGCCACATAGACGGCTCCAATGAGTGCGTTCGGGACATTCAATGGGGCCGAGCTGGCGCTGCTGGCCATATGATTCTTGGAACAGATGCTGATGTGTGACGTCAGATGTGGTTCCCTGTTCTGCCCTGCTCGGTCTCTACTGAAATGCCGCCCTCTTAAGTCACTGACAAGAACAGGATACAGAGACAGACGCAGTTACCGGTAATACAGACACAAACACAAATTTACTGAAGGCGAAATGTGAATACCGAATAATGTTTAAAAATAATGTGGATAGTCATGTACCGATCTCATTTATCAGCACAGGGGAGAACAGTTTGCAACAGTATTATTGTACAATACAATACAATACAATACAGTTTAACCCCGCATCATATTTGGTCCTTTGATTCATCACTGCTTTTTCAAACATTTTTCGTTCCGTTAGTATGGTACCATTCCGGTACTTATTAGTTGGCATCTCTGCGACATTATTCTGGAAACTGGAGCCGAGGCTATAGTCTGTTCCATATGAAACTTGCGGTCGGAGTTTCTTCAACAGTACGCTCCTCCGTTCAATAATTTGCGTATTTGTACAGGGTGTCCCATAAGTTCGTTCTCACATTATATTTGCATGTGAAACAGAGTACATTGCGTTTTGATATATTTGTGACCCCTCAATGTGCTCCCCATTTCATAGGCAAACACATGAATACATACGGCGGCATGCCAACCGGCAGCTTTGGCTTGAAGTTAGCCCAGGCTTGAAGTTAGCCCAGACTGACTTGACATGCGCCGTGAGCTCCTCGAGGCTGGAACAGCGCTTCGCTTCGACGAGCCTCAACTTCAGTATAACCAACAAATTTTTATGAAATTTTGATCTGATGAGTTGCCTGGCATGTGATCTTGCCACAAATGCCTGTCACAGTCTCCTTGCACCGCTTTTAACACGCGCACTGCAGCGGGTCTGAGCCGAACACGAACTGCAGGGGGGGGGGGGGTTTAGAAAACAACCCCCCCTGAGATCTCGAAAACGGCGCAACGTAGCGACAAGCGGTAAACGGCGTTGGATAGGTTAAGATGAGATCGACAAGAAATACTAAGATCATTTTTGGGTCAGGTCAAAAACGAGGTCACCAGAGGTCACCGAAGACAAAATGTTACGATTTTCACAACAGGAATTACGCAGTAGTTTTTCTTGAATAACTTGTCTTGCACACAAGACAGAGGATCGATTCGAACGCCATCGTTCTTAGCTCGTCAAGGCGCATCGAATGATATATAATATGACCTCGAAAGGTCAAGTTGAAAATTTGACCTCAGGTCAAGGTCATGACCTGACCGAAATAGGTCATGTTGCATATCATTCGATCTGCATTGACGAGAAAAACACGATAAACGTCGAACGGAGTCTCTATCTCTACTCAATCTCAAGTTATTGAAGAAAAACCGCTGGTGACCTCAGGTGACCTAAGATGACCTAGAGATCACCTTCCAAAGGTCATAAGTGATATGTTTCGGTGAAATCACCAACAGGGACCTGTAATACTATGATCCTGAGCGTATTGAAGTCATAGGATGGCATTCAGAGTAAGTTGAAATTTCTCCCATTGACTTATAATGGGCCGGTCGCAAAAATGACCTGACCTTAGGTCATCGATATAAAAATTCCGAGATATACAAGTTGTAGCTCGTGATGACTTTACTATTTCCTGTGGGTTTCAAGATCATATCTCAACAACTGTGGGCTTGGTGGGATTGCAAACTTCGAAATTCACGTTTCGAGGTAGGGTCACTTGACCTGACCTGGTGACCTGACCATAGGTCACCTGGGGTCAAAATTTTTACTCAAGGTGTGCAAAAGTTGTGAGAACAGGTATGCAAAATTTGGCGGCGCTGCGCGCCGCCGTTTTCTCGCAATTTGCGAAAAACCACAGGGGGGGTTGAAAACAACCCCCCCCTGCAGTGCGCGTGTTAAGCTTTGCTTGACCTGTGCACTGATGCACTGACTTGCCTCAAGCTGGACCTACGACCTCCCGGAAGCCATTTTCTCCTCTATAAATGTGTACATACTCGCGATTCGAGTTCAGCTTGAAGGCTGAAACTCCTCCTAGATGTTCTTGGAAAAGCATTCTGCTTACCAAAACTGTTTCTGGAGTACCAATCGCAACCTGGTCAGCGTCTGGACGCCTATAACCTCACAATACCGTGACCCTGGCCTTTTGCATAGGAACATAACGGGACGAAACGGAGGCCTCCTCCTTTGCCCTTATGGGGTTGTTTTCGGGTTTGGACAGGTGTTTCATTTCGAACGTGGACTAGGTAGTCCACATGACCTGATTGATGTCCTCAGCCCTCTAGTTTTTTAGCCTCAGGCATAACGAAACACATGTTTGGCCATTTTATGACGTTTTTGACTGGTTCGAGCCCTCCGGTAAGCAAAGCTTAAGTAACCTTGAGTTATGTACCCCGAAAGAACACTCTTAGGCAGCTAGTAATACATCCTGAAAAGTCTGCTTACCAACTTTCTAACCCTTTGACCTTTTTGATGGCCACTTTGGCGCCACACAGTTTTGGCCACTTGGCTCACTCCTGAGGGCTGACTGGAAAGAGAATTAACTTGCAGTGATTGACTACCGACAAATCATCGGCGTCACTTGCTGACTGTGCGTCCAGTTAGCGATGGACATTGGCTACAGACTGGTAGACCTCAATCACCCTCAATCGTCGAGAATGGTCACGTGCTGACTAAATACCGAGCCGTACCCGTATCGGAGACCTTTATGTTGCGGCGTTAGCCGTCTCTGTAGGAAGCGGGCTCTCTAGCAAATACTATTTTGTCTGCAGAAATTAGTTACTGTGGAGCATATTGCTACCAGCCATGGCAACCACGTAAGCTCAGTTACGAACCAATTTCAGCGTGCCTTTAAGCAAGAGAGCCTATAAACGTAAAATTTAGGTGAGAACGAACTTATGGGACACCCTGTATGTAAGAGCTGTATGTACAGAAATCGCGCACAGCTTTCAGGAGGGCACTTCGGCCGCAAGCTTGGTATGGAACAGACTTAAGTGTGGGAATCGGTGACATTTTACGGTCCTGCATATTTACTTCGAACAATTACCTACTCGGCATGCGCTTTTAGCTACAGCATTTGTGCGCATCGTCCATTGATACCATTATTAGTGTTTACTTAGTTTCAGCCAACTTGCTGGATTTTGTGTGAATTTCTACGATTTAGGTGCACATCTATCGTGAGCAAGAACTGCACTTCTTACATCAACAGGTCCACACCAACAAGTCCATAAGCAGCCACTCACCATTTTTGTGCCTTTACCAGCGCGACTGCCGCCGCCGGCGCGGCCCGGCGCGGCCTGGGCAGCTGCCTTTTGTCCGGTCCGTACATCAGCCGTACATACCGAGTACGGACGCCGCGCTCCGTAGCCCACTTGGTCGCGGTCCGGCTGGGGCTTTGTGTGTGCCCCGAGGCCGTGACTGGGGCCACTCTTCCGCGGCCGGTCGGCGTCCGGGCAGGGAGAGGCAGGATATCCCCCTTCTGCGCATTGACCTCGCGAGAAAAACTGCCGTGAATGGCTGGGTGGACGGTCTACTAGTCAAAGGCACAACCGCTCAGCTAACGAAATAGGCACCATGCATATATCGTGAGAGGAAAGGAGAATACCATTGCCTATATACACTCTGTCTAAGCGCATCATATCGTCAAACATCACCAGTGCTTAGGATGCTGGCAGCCGCCAGCTTATGGCTGCTGAAAGGCTAGTTACTCTGTATGCAATGTTAAATCCACGGTTATTAGCACATCCACCAAGCAGACTCGGTTCGACAGTGCCTTAAATAGATAGGGTTCGGGGAAGTGTTAAGAGTGAAACTATCGCAGCGCTCCATTCTGGATGCTGGGAAGTTTGGCAATGCGTCGTCTCACCTCGTTATAATTAGCCATTAGGAGTCCTTTGATACTGTTAAACACTGAGCAGTGAAGATTCCCCGTTTTTTGCTCAGCTTCACCTTCCAGAAAAAATGTATTTTCGGTTGCGATACATATCCAAGCGATGCATCAACATAACCAGTCTCAATGTTGTCCTGTTTATTGAGCTCACGCCATTCCGAACCTCGGAAGTCGGAACATGTTAAAGATAAAAAAGTCCGCGCTACCATTAGTAGACACCAAGGAGCCCTGCAACAAAGCAACAGGGAGCAGTACAAGGAGTGAGACTCCGGACATGACAACGCTTTTACTGTAAAACATCCAGGCCGGTCACTGATTAGGCGGCAGGAATGGCGCGGCATACGGCCTTCTATGGCATTGTTTTAGCGAACAGACCAGACTGGCTGGCTCCCATAAGGATACACATTATTCACTGCAGCATCTGACACGGAGATGATAGCTCTGAAAGTCTCTGCTTAAAGTTTTAACATAATTTCACATAGTTACGCACTGCACACTGCACGCAGTGCATACTGCACAAGTGCACACTGCGTATAACTGCCAACAAATCCAAAGGCAAGAGCCCGGCGGATGCCGTGCTGCATGCATGCAGCATGGTTTGGCTGGCATGTTGCAGAAGCCAATCTGATAGGACGCGGTGTGCTGATGGCAACAGTTGGCCAGGTCGCCGGGAGGTCGCAGGGTCACCAGAGGTCACAGGGTTCCCGAGGGGGCTACCAGGTCACTGGGAAGGTGCCGACGGGCCCAGACGGCAGACACAGACAGAGCGGGAGGTGTTCCCGGTGACCGCCGACCCGTCGGATTCGACGCAGACGACGGGTCGGGGCCGACAGCAGCGGCGAATTGTTATGTAGAGCGGGCAGCGTTTCAATTTCCAATGCGGTCTGCCAGATCGAGAAGCACCGGTGAATGTCAGATGAAATGTGACCGACCAAAGCACATCATTCCAAGAGCGTACACAGAAGCAAGTCAGTAGGTCAAAGTTTTTTTTTTAACGGCTCTTTCTAGAACTTTGAACGGATCTGGCTGTCTTGAAGGTAATGTAATTGACAATTGTAATGTACTTACTACTTACCTTTAATGTTGAACATCAATAAAGCCAAACAGGTCAATCTGAATGTCACTAAAAATTATCAGAGCTGTTACCACACAAGATTAGGTGGAGGCCAGACTGGTGTAACTGAGACGAAGGGGCGTGTTGTTTGGTACACCCAAACTAACTATCAATACTTGATATGCATGAATGGATGCAGGAGCCCCCATCATGTCCGTTACTAAATATAACTACATCAACTGAAAATTTGAAGGAGATCCATCCGACTCGTTTTTATGTAGAAAACCGATAGGTATACAGCGATGGACAATTCACGCCCTGCTAGGGTATCAGGATGAAATTGTAGCAAGACGGTGATATCAGCAAACAAATGCTCCCAGCAAAACGAAGCTTTGATAACGCCAATTTTTTTGTTACGCTGGTCACATGTCACATTTCTCTGGGCACATTCATGTCTCCTATAAAAAACGAGATGTCATAATCAGAACAGCTATAACCAATTCAAACGGAACGATCCATAGTTGAGAAGTCATTCGCTACATGATGATATTCCCTTTCAGATATTTATGTCTAGTTCAGCTGAATGACCTCGGTGAATGGCTTTTCTGCATAGCCTCAGACTTGACTCTCGGCAGCATTTGACAGCAATTTACTGCCGTATAACCGTCCAATATGCACAATGAGAATTTAGTGGATTTAAACGTATTTCCAATACGGGGACGGATTAAGAGTAAATCTCGCCGCTTCCACCGAAGCCTTTGAACTTCATACCGGCTCGGACAAATGAAACCGTCGACCATGACGACGAGGGTCCAACTCTGAGGTCATTCAACCGACAGCCTGGCTACAGTGAGAGCTCACACAGCAAATATGCTACTTTATATGACAGCATATTACCCCTTCTTTCGCAGTTTTACCTAAATATGGAAATACATGCTGTGCTTATCCGCAAGAAGCATGGGTGCCTCTTTACGAGCCCCGTTATGCATCAATGCAAGACAGGTTATTCAAGATAGCTTATTTCGGAAGATTATACTGTGCTCATGGAGAGCCCATTCGTCGGAAAGCTGCAATAGGACGGGCCGTTTCAAGACTGTTGAGCGAGACGTGCATCCTTTGTAGTCTGAATATCGTCGATTACGACCAGAGGCCAGCCGGTGGTCTTAAAATCCGATCCTGATTATGAGTTAAGATAGATGCGGCCCGGTGATTTTACTCGGAATTGGCGCATTTGGCGTCTTTCACGTCGGCGAGCCGCTTCAGTGTTGGCTTTATTTGGGGCATTCGCTTTGACTGCGCCATCACTGAGGACAGCCCGTCTCGTTAAGAGGCACAGTGAGGCGCTCAGAGAGGCAGAAAGTTTCCGATCCCAGTCGGCGCCGATGGGTATGAGGGCAGACCGGCCTCGGGGAGCCGAATCATCGGGTCCATTGGACATCGGCAGCCAACTTCAAAACTCAGACGCCAATATTGGGATTTGACATTCACTTTAATGATTAGGTCAACAAGATGTGGCTTGCGGGACGCGATGCTGCGTGCAATCTTCGTCAAAAGTGATCCCGCTGCACTAAAACGTCATTATCATTTCCAGCCAACAACTAATTTCATTCGTTAGATTTGAGCTGATGTGGCTAAATGTTAAGGTGGACTGCACTCCCCCATGTGCCGTCGAAGGGACTGCCAAACAGTCAGTGTCAGTATAGGAGTACCTAAATATCCGCTGTTCATAAAACAAGTTTACTTAAGAAAATACACATTTACATGCGTAGCTCTAATAGCTATATTTATATCGTATCATCGCTAGCAGGTAGAAGTACTGTCTAGTGTCTGTGGAGATAAATCGCTCCTTTGTAGATCATCACCATGTTCATTAAACTAATTCATCATTAACGCTATGTGTCTTATGCTACCCCGAGAGGTCTCGGCAAACGATTGCTACCGTTGCACCTTGCATTCTGAATGATTGTCCAGTGTGTTGTACCTCACGGTCCCGTTCATTTTCAGTTAAGACATGCTAATTGCTGAATGTACCTGCATGACACATTGACACATGTATTTACCAATGGCTAATAATTATGAAAATTGTGCTCCACATCTTGCTTATCCAATAAATCGTCTGCTGACTCACCGACCTGTAACACGCCATTCACTTCCTCAAGGACCGGACAAAAGGGCATGGATTGACGTCTTCGACTTGAGTTCTTATCGTTACAGAAATGTCAGGAAAAAGGGTGGATTGTGGAGAACGTGATTGAGAGGGAAACAGAGAAGAGAGAGAGAGAGAGCGAGAGAGAGAGAGAGAGAGAGAGAGAGAGAGAGAGAGAGAGAGAGAGAGAGAGAGAGAGAGAGAGAGAGAGAGAGAGAGAGATTGCGCAAGATATAATGATCTATGCGACGGAAATACATGCCTAAGCAATATGTCTGCATGCAGATGTTTGTTGCATGCAACCCTGTGTTTGCGGCAGCACGCAATAGAACCTGGTTAATTCCCTTGCAGAGGCAGATCCAATTCAAGTGCCGCTCTGTTTGTGTTCATTCGCCGTGGTGCGAAACGAGGCATCGTTAGCCGAACGATCCGCAACAGTTGGCCGCGCCTGTCGCGCCTGATGGCGAACGAGGCCCAAACGCGCTTTGTGCGGCTGGCGGCGACCACAAAGGCCGGCTTAAGCTCGTCAGCAGGCATTCACACCGGCGAATTGGATTTATCACCGCCCGATTGTGGGCATTGCAGGTCTGTGCCACCTCAAAAACATCACCGAACAATAGCGGGAACGCTAGGTGAGTGAAATGCTTGTGGTGGCCAAAGAACCATCTTATTAGATATATGCTACTTTTCTTCACTATTGTAGTCCTTCGCTGGAAGCCTATAAGCTGGGGCATGATCCTGTGTCAATTTGTCCTCGCCTCCAGTAAGCGATTCGTTTTACTAAACACCCCACAAGGCTGCAATCGCAACACTCTCCACACAGACACAAAGCTTGCAATTACTGCAGTGTGGAGAGAGAGAGAGAGAGAGAGAGAGAGAGATAGAGAGAGAGAGAGAGAGAGAGAGAGAGAGAGAGAGAGAGAGAGAGAGAGAGAGAGAGAGAGAGAAGAAGAGAGAGAGAGAGAGGAGAGGAAGTTTACCTAAACTCAATGCGTATGCCAGCTTTCAGTAAGATTTATCGCTTGCTGTTTGTAAAGGAATGAATGATGTCTCGCAGTAAAAGTTTCTGCTCCACGCTCATGCTTAAAGGGACACTCCCACCTTAACATTAGTTTTGAGTTGAGATAGCCAAATTGGTGGCCATGGCCTGCAAATACCGGTTTGGGCACTCACAACATCGAAAAATGCTTTAATTCGAAGATATGGAATTTCAAACTTGCAGTTTTCGGATTCTAAGGGGCTAATGCATTGGAATGCCCCTTAGAATTTGTGACGTCAGCGGAGATCTAACGATTTTTAAATCTTAGACTAAAACCATCGTTAACACGTGGTGGTATACGCTGCTTTGCGCGCAACGTCCGCCGCACTTTAAGGCTGCCAAATTATTGCTTCCAATAAAGTCGCTAGTAACAGGGAGATCCCAAAAAGTAACAAAAGTAAAAGCCTAATATCTTGAAAACCATTGAATATTTCTTGGTGAAATTGGTAGATATTCGTTTTCGCTCTTTCTGAACCAAGGGACATCACTTTCATGCCATTTCATTAACTTTTTTGAAGGTGGGAGGGTCCCTTTAAAAGCCACTGCAAACTGGCAATGCACTCTTACCAGATTATTATGAGCATATGACACATTGTGGCACTAAGACTTAAAAGCATCATACAATTTGATGACCGCCCCCACTCTGTTTGGAACAAATCGACAATGAACACTGGACAGTGGAAAGCCACTCCCAATTTTAACACGCGCAGTGGAAGGGGGGGCGGATTTCGCCCACCCCTCCTGTTTTTCGCCAATAACTCGCGTCGCAAGCATAATATCAATGTGAAATTTCGGCTACCTGTCCAGAATTGAATTGCGGATCTTCTCGTGCAAGAAGTAAAAATCGGTTCACAACTTTTCTAGTAATAGCGGTGTAAAGTCAACATCCTGCCGCCGCGGCGGCGCGGCGGCGCGGCGGCCGGCGCTAGCCGTTACGCGCCGCCTGAATTGTAGACTGTGCCGGGGCGGGACGGTTCGGTCTTTACATCGCGCTCCTTACCGCTATTATATTAGATTCGCGTCAATTCGGTGAGAATACTGAGAAATGTACAGCAATCATTTGGTTAAAGAATTTGAAAATCGGCCGGTAGCAACTTGAGTTATGAGTGTGTAACACAAATTGTGATTGCCGCGTTTC
This sequence comes from Amphibalanus amphitrite, assembly GCF_019059575.1. Lineage (NCBI taxonomy): Eukaryota > Metazoa > Arthropoda > Thecostraca > Balanomorpha > Balanidae > Amphibalanus > Amphibalanus amphitrite. The sequence continues at coordinate 511,327 of NW_024881966.1, forward strand.
CCGCGTCGGCCGACGCCGCTTCACCGGCGACATCTTACCCTTAGCAGCTTCTAACTGCCATATT